>NC_053141.1:30637480-30971051 GCF_016808335.1 Panicum virgatum | reverse complement strand
TCTACAAGATAAGTTGTAACATGAGGGTGTCATAAAAACTAGTTATGCTATTACTATTTATCATATAAGTTAACAATAAGTAACTCACACAACATCAACCATCAACCAAGGGAGTTAGTTCATGATTGATATTAACCAAGAGTACTAGAACTTACAAGTTCATAACATTATTAGTATAGCCAACTTTAGACAATTTAAATTAATGGGTAGCTGCTAGCAACATCACATTTTAGTTAAGGTAAGACCATACTATAAAGGAGAAGCTAGCAAATCATGTCCTGCTTAATTAAGACAAGCATCATCATTATAAGTTAATTCATGGAGGTTCCTAACCATAAAAGCATATCATATCCATCTTTAATTACCAAGAAAGTTGATATAGCTTACATGGGCACAATTGATTCGCTAGGTATTCTATAGGTAAACTAGTTTTAGAACAAGCATATATAAATTAACATCCTTCTATAAACATCTAGTGAAAGATAATATTTATCAACAACATATCATGACCATAGCTAACTAACAAGATTCATTTCATGATTTTAGAAGAGTGTCATAAACTAATTAACCATGCATTCAACTAGGTAGCAAGCTCTTAATTACTTAATTAGAAACTATAGGAGTATTCAACTATTTCATATGTGTTATCAATTTTAGACAGTAGATAAAGGTTCAACAAATTAAGCAAAATTGGATCTATGATTTTAGATGCACATATTTATTTATTGTGCAATTTACAAGTTAATTAGGTTTAACCAAACATGGATTAAACTGTACCAATCTACAAACAAATAGTGCCCACTAATATCTCTAATGGATAGTACATATCATAAGGAAGCTAGCAAAATTGGTTTCATAATTTTCGGACTAACAGAAAATTAATTATGCAATTAACATGATAAACATATCTTTAATAAACTGGACAATAATATAATTAATTTTGGTGTAAACTTATTTTTAATAGGTAGAGATCATCAATACAAAACCAAGAAAATTTGTTTCACATCAATCGGATATATATTCAATTTTATATGAATTGTGCAAGATGATGCAGGCATATGTACTTAAACCAGCAAACTGCACCTTCCTGCTACAGTACCCTGCATATGTAAAAGCTTGAACTGCAGACCGTCTAGTGGTGAGTGGCGGACTATCCGCGGTAGAAAATTCTGGGGACGTGTTTTCTGTAGAGACTCGGTATTGGAGGTCATGACTTGCGGACCGTCCGACTCTAGATTGCGGACCGTCCGCTCGTCGGCCGAGACTCACCGGCGAGGTCCCTGGCGAAGACTGCGGCAACGGTTTCGAGTGCGGTTGTTTCTATGGGTTCCTAAGGACATGGGGAACTTGTTTTGGGCACTAGATTTGACATGTATGGGTCTACAAAGCTCTAGGTCCTCGATGGTGAGATGCCATGGATGGGCTAGTGACCTTGAATGGGGGCACAAGAATGAAGGTGAGCAGCGAGGGGAGCTCACCGGCGATGAGTAGAGCACGAGCAAGGTGCCACTTTTTGGAGTAGAGTGCCGTCGGTATAGATCGAGTCGAGTTCATCCTTGAGGGCTTGGTGAAGAAGAAGAAGAAGAAGAAGAAGCTTGGGGATGGCCTTCTCCTAGGTCTCCAATAAAGAAGAGATGGTCGAGGTGGTGGAGAAGCTCGTCAATGTCGTCCTCCGCTAGTCCTTCGATGAACTCCAGCAAGGGTGGTGGATTTGGTGAAGGAAGGTGGGTTTTTCCTGGCTTTGTTGGGGGAAGAGAGCAAGAGGAGGGAGAAGAGCTTCTGTGTTGGAAAGAGGGGTAGTGGGCGATGGGTGAGGTGGTGGTTGGATTGGGCTCAGTGGGACGCGTGGTGAGGATACGTGGCGCAACTTCTCTGCAGATGTGACACACACCCAAGCGCTTCTCGCGAACAGTCCGCGGTAAAGGAGCGGACAGTCTGAAGAACGAAGTCACATAACATTTTGGTTCTATATGGAAACTTCTCTCTTTGCTCCAATTTTCAAAACTGATATTCCAAGCTTCCAAAAATCATGCCAATTTTTGTGCTGATACTAGAAATCAAGAGCAACCAATTTTTCTTAGAATGGGTATAAAAGCTATTGTAGATTTGAAACGGAAATTTTTCTCGGAATGCTATTTTTGGTTTTTTGGCTGAGCTATTTGGTTTCAAGATGGTTTACTAAAATCTTGGAAAAATCACCTAAATTCAAGTTTCTCAAAATAGTATTTTATCAAAGCAATTCCCAACATAAGTTATATAATGAAAATGCAAGTTGCTTCTCAAATCATGAGTTTCAAATGTATCAATAATTCAAAATTAAATTCAAATGCATTCAAATCAAACACAAATTTTTTATGAATGTTAACAACAATGCTCATTATGCAATGCTTAACATGATAATTACATTTGGGTTGTTACAGAGAATGACCTATCAGATGAGTTCAAATTAGAAGCATGTTTAGCAAAGAAAATACGCTCTATCATCCAATCCAGTTATTATATACTCCCTCCATCCTATAAAACTAGTCATCCTAGAAATTCTAAGACAAATTAAAAAGTAGGTAAAATGACCATGTTTACCCCTATATATTATCCATATTTGGCACTAATTGATTCTTGCATGCACATGCACTTTCTAAATAGGGTAGGATGATTTGTTTTTTGGGATAAATTTTGAATCCCAGGATGACTAGTATTTTGGGATGGAGGGAGTACCTATCTATAACATTCTAATATTTCTAAAATATTGTAATGAATATAAAAACATAGAATATCATGCAATGTAAGGACATCGCATGACAAACAAAAGCAAATAACAACACTTGTTCATGCAGATGGTCAATTCCTCATATAGTTTGACTATACACTATTGAAAATAACAAAATCATTTGTAAGAAAAAACAACCGACGTTCAAGGAAACTTTAGACGAACTTTTGATAGATTTTCTTGGGAAGAAAGATTATGAGATCCATAAGTAAAGTACAATAGATAATGTTCAGAATTAAAAATCTTGAATCAGCAAATCATGAAGAACATATCAACATCAAACAGATTATTACAACATCAAAGTAAACAAAGGTTCATCATGCCTTCAAAGCTTATCACTTTGGCAGAAGGAACAAACTTCAAAATCACTTGATCTCATTAAGTAGCCATTCTTTCCTCATGTCCATTGGAAGTGCCTTCAGTGATCTGAACTGGAAATTATCGTATCTAAGCATATTGCAGGCTTTGAGCCAATCCATAGGGGCCAGATCAGGTATTTTTTTGAGTTCTGCAATGACATCCTCAGGAGAAGGTTTCTTGTGTATTAATTGAGGCACAAATGGTATTGCAAAGCTTGAATACTTGGAAACCTGGAAATTACAATAAATGATTATATGTTAAAAACTAGAAGTCTTTTGAGCACTCTAGCAAATCAGTTATTTGGACAACTAGCTGTTGATACAAGAAAAGAGGACCACAGAATAAGAATTATGCACAATGTAATCACTTCAGGAAGCATATGCGTTAATTCAACAGATCTGTTGCTTAACATAAACAGTTTAATAGGATTAAGTAAGGTTATATACAAACTGGTTAAGCAGTAAGGTAAATATTCTTCAGCTAACGATCCTTATTAGCTCGTCAAACTTATCACTGTATCCAGAACTTTTCAAAAGCTTTGAGAAGTAAGGAAAATGTAAGACAACACCTACTTCTTATCTATCTGTGCTATGAAAACTGGGAAATAATTAGTAAGGCATGAAAAAGGAAAACCAAAGTTAAATCAATGGAAATGATTGCACCTCGTAGTGAGAGCTAGAAGGCTCACACAGATCTTTCCTTCGCCTTTTAGTTTTATGCCTTGCTTGCATGATGGACGACCCAAGCAGGTAACGTCGCATTGACACCCCATGACCGCTCTCACGTTGAAATTTTCGAGGGACACGTCTTGAATTCTTTTTACATGGTAGAGCCTCCATATATTTAAGTGCAAGCTCATCATTAGGTGCCTGAGGAACTGAACTATCAGTTTGTCCTATGATTGACTTCAATGATTTCTCAATCGCTTCAAATGGTTTATGGCAATGAGGACAACGAAGTACACAATGTTGATATATCATGGGATACTCAAGCCCCAATCCACACTCTCCACATGATGTCCAAAATGCAGTTTGCATCTGAACTGCTACTGGAGTTGGGGCAGGATCAACATCAGTAGCAGGTGCATGCACAATTATATCCATACATGGAGGTGAAGCAGGAACCATAGCTGAGGCGCCAATAGGGTATCCTTCAGCTTGAAATGAAATAGTCGTGGCCCTAATACAAATGCAAAAAATAGGATTCATGAGATAGTCAACAATGCAAGTTAAATAAAAGTTATTGCTGCAGGTACGAAAGCAAATTGTGCTGCTCAAATATAATTTATTAGCAATACAAGGATAATGTTCCAGCATAGCTCCACATAAATAAAGGGAACATAAAGTTTTCAGATCACATGTACATTAAATATTTATCAATTTCGAAATATGAGGTCTCATCAGTTCCATTACTTTCCAAGCGTTATTGCTTTTAATTTCAGGATATATTCTGCTTCTAGTTTACATGTTCTGAAAACCTGAACTAAAAACAATTTCACAATAAAAATGGTAGAATAAGCAACCATGATGAAAATCAGAAAATGTGAGACAAAATTTACACGAACAGTATATTATCACCAGGATCCTATAGTAACGATTGATTTGCACAAAAATGAAATCACACAAATCAGACACTAGTGAATTAGCCATGCATAGCAAAAAAGCAAATACAGAGCAATCAGAAATGTAGCTATGGGAAATGAATTAATTCAATTGCTTGCGAGGTTCCATGAATAGAGATGTTATGGGCGATGTACTAGCTACCATTCAGTTCATATTCCAACTGGGTATTTTCCACCCTAAAAATACCAATGAATGAAACAGGCTGAGGGCCCCAAACTCTTTATTCTTCCTAAGTTAGTTCTTTTAGGACGCTCTTCTTCTATCATCGGCCAGCTCTTGCATCACATCTTAAGCACCCTCACCCCACCATGCATCTCACCTTGTCTGTGGCAGCTCTCACAGCCACAACACCAACTGGTCAAGTTCCCATTGCTGCCAACACCGACCTCCCACCCACCCACCCAAAAGAAACCCCTCCAATTCCTAACCCTGACCCTATCAAATTGAGGCTCCGCAGACAGCAAAGTGTCGCAGGAGATGGGCAAGAGCTTACTCATCAGAATAAACTGTAGCAAGTGTAGAGGCAAGCAAAAATCATGACGAGGTGCAATCATAGTCACAAAGTTCCTAGGTCGACCGGGTCGAGGAACGGGGTCGAGGGTCGTCACTTTATAAAATTATGATACGAAGGGGGTATACATCTATGGAACGATAAATTATTATGTGGGACGCGACCCTGATTCATCGGGTCGATATCTTCGGGTCGATAAAGACAAAAACTATATATATGCTACTAATGAAGAAACTAATCTGCACAAGCATATAAGAAACATATAAAAGAGTACATTTAGACCATGCTACACGTACTCAGCTCATTGTCTAACAAAAACCACACTAATCCATTGTCCTTAACCTCCTTATCCCAATTAAATCTGCTAGCAATGGGGCTGCGACCCCTTTCAAACCGGGACACGATCCAACCTTGAATGGGACACTGACCCTCTTCGACCCCGACCCTCGAATCGGAACTACGTTCCCGGGTCGAGGGACGAGGCATCGACCCCGAATCCTGTGACTATGGGTGCAATGAGGGAGCAGCATAGCAATGCAAATAAAGAGCAATCAGAAATGTAGCTATAGCCGGAGATAGCCGCTGAGGAAGAGAGAGCAGCTAGGATAGTTCAAATTTAACGCTATGATTTAGCTGCCGCTAATAGCTGTTCTTAGCCGGCGATAGCCGCTAAATTAGGCCTTCGTTTAGCGGCAGCTAGAAATTTTGACAGACCTTCAGTAGAGAGTAGACAATGGAGACTGGATTTTGTTGTGTTAAGTCTCCTGACGATTGATCTGAACTCTATGTTCTTTTGCTAATAGTCCTGGACAGGAGCAATGTTACAGTGGGCAAGTGTCATGTATGCACTTATATGAAATGCTTATGTTGTCAAGTGTTCTCTATCTCGTAATGACTAGTGGATATGGGCCTTGTTTAATTTCCTTCAAAATTCCAAAACTTTACAAGATTTTTCATCACATCGAATCTTTTAACGCATGCACGAAGTATTAAATGTATAGCTAAACAAAATAACTAATTACACAGTTTATCTATAATTTGCGAGACGAATCTTTTAAGCCTAGTTAACCTATGGCGGGACAATAATTACTAAATACAAACGAAAGTACTACAGTACTTTACACCCAAAACTTTATGCATCTAAACAAGGCCATATTAACTTTTAAGTACCTTTATGGTCTTGGTCTCCAGTACTGGATGTTATGGTCGTGTATTCCTGTATTACAAAGGTGTTTATTTCTAATTTTTACCAAAACAGCTAATAAATGACTTAGCTATAGCTATAGCTATAACCGGCTTTAGCTTTCCTTAGCTGCTGCAAAGGCTGGCAGCTAAGAGGCTTAGCCGGAGATTTTAAATATTGGTCGGTACTAGGTATAGCAAAGGAAAGCAAATTTTCCTGTTGTAAAAGAATTTTGAAAGGTCAAGTAGGTTAGTCTGAACCTAAACCTCACATACGTATCCTATAGTAGACACGGTCCTGTTGGGAGGGCCATTTGTCGAGCAAACAGATCGCTTTACTTTCTATGAGTGTCGCGATCACCTTCAAGTCCGATTTCCTCACAATCTATTCACTGATTTAATACATCGAGTGTTAGCAGATTTGGTGGCGTTCCTCCCAAACTCGAGTGCAGGCGTGTAGGAGTGTACTGCCCGGCACACTGATTACAGAACACGTCGTAGTTGTCTGTTGTTAGGGTTACAGACTAGAGAGGGAATTGGGGATTAGCCAACATCGAGCCCAAGATCTGGTTCTGAATATCTTAAATAGGGAGAGGCTTGCCTCTAGTAGTCTCAGATGACGGAGTTTGCTCTGATTCATCTAGAGAGCCGCCAAAACTCGATCGGGTCGAAACGCTCAAACCCCCAAACCCTAGGCAAATGGAGAGGGAGAGAAGGGAACGGGGTGGAGAGGAGCGGACGGGGGTGTGGAGTGAGCGTACCAGCTAGCGGGGAAGACAACGCCGGAGGGAATCGAACAACTCTCGACGGGGAAGTAGCGAGCAAGGGCCACCACTGCTCCAGTCGAAAGAGCAATCTTTCAGACACGAGACGGGAAGGTGGAGAGTAGCGTACGATTACCCTAGCCTGTGGTGGTATACTTTGGGCCTGGAAATTCCCCCTCCAGGCCTTAAGCCCCTAACGAGAAATCTCAGATCACGATGGATTTTCCTCTGATTCATGCACCGAGCCGCCAAAACTCTAGGTTGAGCTGTATTCAGCGCTTTTCAGTGCTCGAGGGCCTGCGCTTTTCAGTGTATTCAGCGCCGCGAGGAGGCGACGCGACGCTGCAAAACTCGAGAAATTATGGGGCCGTGATGGTGCTGTGCTGCTCGATCACTTTGAAGAAACGGAGATGGGAGACGGGCGGCATATCAGAATCGGCACAGTAGCTGCAGGACAGGGGCACGTCCTACTCTTTGCCGAGATCCAAAACTCCAAATCGATAATTTCACAGCGCAGATCTAGCAAAGGCCAGGCGATACAACACGCAAAACCCTAAGCACGATGTGGACAGAGAGGAGCGAGGAAGGGAATGGCGAGGAGAGGAGCAGACGACGGGGATACGGGATACATGTGAAGGAGTGAGCAACTGAGCATACCAGCCGTCGGGGAAGACAACGCCGGAGAGGCGCGGAGGTCGCCTGGGAATCGAAGAGCACGTCGAAGCGAGGGCGAGTACTGCGCGACTCCGGTCGAAAGAGGCGAATGAAATACTCGTGAGTCCTGACGTGGGTGTTGGATTTATCGCGTGAGTGGTGGGCTCCCCGGCCCAAACTGATGTGTCATCTTCCCGTTGATAAATTGCGACACATCTCATCTTTTCTTTTTTTGACAGTACATCTCATCTTTTCGATACTTTACAAACTGGGTGTTTGTGCAAGTATAGGCCCGTTGGACTGGGTAAGCTTTGTCCATAAACTACACAGTGAAAGAGAGAGCCAATGTTTGCCCTCGTCAAAAACAAATTACTTAGCTCGTTTTAGTAGAATTGACACAGTCTGAAAACCTGAAATTAGTTTTACAATAAATGTTCTAGAATCAACAATTCAAGAGACTTTAAAATGCAGAGGTTGCCTGGGCAGTGAGCAGCACGAGGCTAAGGCACACTTGTAGAGCAAAACTAATAGCATACGCCCCCGCCGCCGGCTACAAGCGCGCGTCCCCTTAGTGAACCCCACAGTTATTAATGCAGAGCAAGATGTCTCAACCAATAGCACACGCCGCATGACGTCTCCGCCCGCTCAAGCGAGCGCTTTGCTAGTCGCCTGCTCCCTTCTCTCTCCTGTTTCTCTCTCTTCTTGCTCGTAGAAATGGCTATCCCGTGGAAGACGGAAAGTTGTTTGGGCATGGATCCTAGCTTTACTAGATTTGTAATATTTACTATTCACCTAGATATAATATAACTTATATTTAGGATCATAGCTAAAGGTCTTATGACCCTACAAAAGTTAAAACGATCTCGGTTCCTATGGAATAAATACGATTTTCTAACAAAAACATGTCTGTCCATAAAGATATCTGATCCCGATCATGCGTGCACTACAGGAAACGACTTAGTTGCCGTGTGCCTAAAGTTTGCCGTGGACAACTTCTCGGGCACATGGCAAGCAATTTTTTTGTTGTGTGTCACCCAAAAAAACACACAGGAAATGTTGGGCACACGGCAAAGCCATGCTTTGTCGTGTGCTTTTTTCACACAGCAAAATAATAAATTTGCCTTGTGCTTTTGTTCACATGGCAAAGTAATAAAAGTTTTTCCTCTTCTCACCTCGAAAATTTGATACATTTTTGCCTTTATTTGCTATATTTAACTAATTAATTTGGTACACTATGTAGAAATTTTAAAAAAAATAGATGTTTGCTGTGCGCCAAACCAAAGATATGGCACACGGCAAAGTGAATTTCAAATTTTGTAAACGACCTTGGATGGAAAAATAGCCTAAATAAAAGTTATAGATCTCAAGAAGTTATAAAAGTTTGTAGTTGACAACTTTTTAATTTGAATTCATTTAGAGCCGCAAACAAGCAATTTACACTCAAGTGAGTTTGTATTGCAGTGGGATAGGAAGTTACACACGAGGGGGAGGTCACGGGTTCGAATCCCATCGGCCACGCGTGGCGCACAAAAAATGCCGCAACTTGCGACATCGATGGAGCAGACAGGTGGCTGGCCGGTGGGGTCCTCCCCAGATTAAATCTTTTTTGTTTCCTATTTTTAAAATCTGTTTTCCAAAAAAAAATTGCTGAGTGCATTTTATCACTCGGCAACTCTTCGCCATGTGCCCGAGAAAACGACCCATGGCATAGGGCCACTTTGCCGACGTTTGTATGCCGTGAGCGGTTTGCCAAAGGATGAACAACACACGGCGAAGTGTTTCCCATGTGCCAAAGGCACACGACACAGCGTGTGAATCCTATAGCGATGTTCACTAGAAGTAAAGACAAGTGGGCTTACTAGTAAGCCCATCTCTAGCTATTTCTATAGCCATCAACATTTTTGCATTCAAATTTTGATACTTCGCAGTTTCACACAAACACTACTACAAAAAATGATTTGTAGCAACACCCCAATTTTTTTTAGGGTGGACCAAAATGTCACCCGTTCTGACAAATTGGGTGCGAGTATTGTAGCAACCAAGCCGCACTTGTAATCCTCAGCCGCCCCTACAAATGGGTGCCATTTTTAGGGGCGGTTGGGGGTGAGTCGCTCCTAAAAAAGAACTTTGTAGGGGCGGTTCATCCCCCCACATTGTGACACCCTAGGTGTCTGCACAATAAAACTACATTTATTTCTTGTGCTTCATGTGTGAAATTGTTTGAGCAAGGGCCTATTTTTAAAATTTTAAGGACCTTTGTGTAATTATGAATTGTTCTAAGGTCAACGGTATAGTTTTATTTGAATAGGATGTGTGATTATAGTTTTTGTGGAGGGTGTATTTGCAAATTGTAGTGTAATCATTGCTTGGTAGGAAATCTTTCATTTCAGCCTAGATTTAAAGTGATTTTACATTGAAAAAGACAAAAGTCCTTTGAATTCAAATCCTCCTTATGTTTTCAAAAATAACTCTTTAACCTTTGATCAAATAAATTTTTGCACCACATCAAAGTTGTAGAACTTGAAAAGTTGAACAACTTTCATGTTGGGCACTTTTTCATTTGAGCCCTAGATTAAAAGTTATTGCTGGTTTACAGCTGGGTCCCTAAAATTTTCTGAATTTGCAAATCAGTCCTCTTCTTCCACCTCAAGCCTGCTTCCTCTGTTTCACTGACGCCGCCGCTGGACAGTGCCGCCCGCCGCTCTGGGCCGCCTCCCCGGCCACCTCCTGCTTGCGCTGACATCCACGCGTCGCGCCCAAGCTTCCACCGCCGCTTTTGCCTCGCGCCGTGCCCTCTCCTCTCCGTGCCACGCGCCCAGACCCACCCGCCGGCCGCCACCTCGCCGCCGCCGTGGCCCGTGCAGCGCAGCACCCCGGACCAATATCTCGTGCGCGCATGAGCACTACAAGTACCCCAGCAAGCTAATCCGAGAGCTCTTTCGCTTTTTCCCTACTCCGACGCCTCAGAACGCCGCCGCCGCCGCACAGAGCTCCGCCGCCGCATGCTCACCGTGGAACTCATAGCTCCGGTCCTCCTCCGCCCGCGCTGACCACACCAGCAGCTCCGCCTTGGCCCCGCGAAGCTCACCCACCACTCCTCCTCGCCCAATCCCCACCGGAACACCCCCGCCGATGAGCGCCTCCGCCGCCGCCTCACTATCCACCGCCCTCCTCCGACCCTCTCCCGACATGCCACGGGCACCAAAGGGTGCGGCTCAGTCTCCTCTTTGAGTTCCCCAACATCTCCCTCGCTGCCGGTAACCGGAGTCGCCGGGATCCGCCACCTCCATCGTTCCCTGTTTTTCCCCACTGGCCGAGGACCCCCCTGTTAGAATTCAAGAAACCCCAGGGGGCTGTCTGCGAAGCCCATGACTCATTTGAATAGTGTCAGCAGGGACTTCTTTGTTATTTTTGTTGCAAACTTTGAAATTCCATAGAAATTCGTAGAAAAATCAGAAAAAGGCAAATTTTAATGTTCTGGAATCCTCATGAAGAGATATTTGCAGTAGAATCATAATATGTTGGGTGTTAGTTGAGAGTTTTTGCTGTAAAAATAGATTTGTGTTACTAGTGTTTAAATGCTAGTTGTTTTTATCTTTTTCTTAACTGATGATTGAAACCATGTTTTGCTGTGAAATTTTTATGGTGAAATGTTCATGTGACTCTACTATTTCTATAAAAATTTCATGGTCATTCCTTCTGTTTAGCTATTTCTTTGATTTAATGCTTCTTAAGTGAGATTTAATCATGATAAATAGTTTCCTTATTTAGAAAATCCTGATAAATTTTTTGAGCCTTTTTTTAGTAATATGTTACAGTCTGTAAAATTTGATCACCAGTTCATGAATAGAACAGAATCTGAAAATGAATCTTGTTAGTTTGCTGTCAGTTTTGTTTATTTTCTCAGAATAAATTCTCTGTAGATTAAATCTGGAAAATTTTACAGTAGTTAAATTAGCTCTATGTAAAGCTCCTATTAAATTTCTAGCTTCTAGTTTGCTCTGGTCTAACCTGTATAATTCAATCTTGTTCTAGGAGTTGTCTGAATAAATGATTTGTCCTGAATAAATGGCTGCATGTTTTGGTATGAAATTTTCAGGGTAGATCACTCTGTTTACCTTCTGTTTGTTATAATTTTTGATGAATTTACTACTGAATGTGTGCTGAGTTAGGTAATTATTAGCAAACCATGAATTGCAAGCTATAGGATTCAACTACAACTTGTTTTATGAAGTTAGTGAGTTTCTTTTGTGCTGTTGATCAGGATGCCTTGTGTAGTTAGAAATATTAGTTATCTACTCTATAAATGATTGCCCATATTCTAAGTTGTGTTGCTATTTGTAGACTACAACTTTACCAGGAAATGAGCGTGTTTGTAATTTCATCTATTGCATTACATATAAATACGACTGCTCTATCGGACGGAATATACGAGCTGATCCCGGAGTCCGACGGAGGTGATCATGAAGCTCAAGTGAACGCCGTCGTACTGACGCTGACCCCCCGCCCTCGCTACACCCCCTGCCCTCCACACCACCGCTGACGACTCCCCTGCAACCATACCGCCGCTGATACCCTCCCCCCCCCTCCCACCACGCAGCCAGGCACCCCCCATCCCCTCTCCGCATCCAACCACTACCGCGCCAGGTGTAGATCCGCTAGAGAAATTAGCCCTCGGCCGCTGCCGAACCGATCTGCAGTCTCCGATCTGCGTGCCTACCCGTGTCGTCGGCCGGCTCCACCAACGCGTCAGGGGGGCGGAACCCCTTTCCGGGTAGGTGCCATCTCATCGCTGCCACCCATCCCCGATGAACCCAGCGGATACACTGCCCATTGGGGCACATGGGCCTGCGTTGCCGGCACCAAGGAACCCCCGCCCCCTGCGTATATACATATGTCGCGGCCTGCCTACACCGTCGCATGGGAGTGGAATGCCGCCTCTGCAGCCCATCACCACGGCGGACCCGATGGGTACACCACCGGCTGGCCGCGTGTGCCTTCATCGCTGGCCGGCTACATGATGCATCAAGGCTGGACAGGCGGATCCAGTCTTAGAATTGACAGTCATTAGTGTGGAAGGATCTATATCAAACTTTTTTTAGGCTGTGTGTCGTTTTAGCCAGAGGTCGGGAAAATTTCAAGACGATGTATCACCTTGATGTATTGTGCTTGAAATTAATAATTTTTTTCTTTTCCAAAAAAAAACCTTCATCGTATTTTTTTACCTCTCATGACAGAATGATAGAAAATTGAAAGCAATTATTATTTCTGCTGCTATGGGAAAAAAACCATATAACATAGGTACCCACTTCCTCAAGAAAAAATTTTACTCAAGGGACACAAGTAAATAATGTGCAGCGCTAATGGGTTACAATAAGTTGCCTTTATATATATTGATTTTTTCCATGGCTTTTCCGAAGCAAATTACTAAAAGTGCAAGACTTTCGATGTTTTTTCTCAAACTAGCACAAAAAATATGGTATATAGCACATCATCTATACAGCTAAGCTAGACATTTGAAAGAAAAGGTTAACATCAAATTTTGTAAAATTTCATGCAGTTTTTGGGAGAAATTAGAAGCGAACCACACTACCATGGAACCCACATGTACAAATAGTTTTAGAATCGCATCAAAATCAGCCTAGTAGATATGAACAAACTAACATATTAAATTAAAGTACACATAGTAATGGAAGGATAAATTCTGTCCAAGAAATATAAATTCCGGCTAGAAAAATCAAAAGGTAAAAATCCAGAACAGCTGATTACAACATCGAACTAAGTCGCCAAACAGTACCAATGATATAGAAAAAGTATCATGCATCATATGCTGCTCCATTGTCATCATTATAGCATGTTAGCAGTTTCGCTTCTTGATTTCCTTTAGTAGCCATTTCTTCTTTAAGTTCATAGGAAATGCTACAAGTATTCTGAACTCAAAAACATTGCGTCTAAGTATATTGAATGCCTTGAGGAAATCATCACGGGACAAGTCTGGTATTCTTTTTAGTTCTGCAACAACGGCTTCAGGAGAAGCTTCCTTTGGTATTCCTTGAGGCTCTGCTGGGTTTTCAAAACAGTCATCTTCTGCAGCCTGGATAAAAATAATATAGCACATCGAGTAAGTTATTATTCGGTTATCATTGACAAAAAAAACAATACCACCTAATCACAAATTAAATGCTTGAATGTGTGGGAAGTACAAACATTCAAAATTCAATAAGTCCAATTCCATCAACATAGTCATTTTGCCTGGAGTAGGTGAGGATTCAGGGTCTTACAAAAAATGTATCATGTGATGAATATGTAAAATAGATGTGTAAACCAGTTAATTTTGCAATAAGACAGCTTGCTACGCTTGTAAAAAAAAATGTAGTAGTAGAGCTTGCTAGTTTTTTTTGTAACAGTAGTGTGCTGAATAGTACAAAAAACACCTTAATATTCCTATGGTTTAAGTACTGCAAATTGTGTCATTCCATCTTTTACTTGTATCAATATCTAAAATTGAAAGCTAGGAGATCATGCCAATAGAAGCTATATGGATATACAACTAGAAAACAAAAAATAATGCAGAAATCATTGCACCTTGTAGTCAGCACCAGGTGACTTAACCAGGTGACCTTCTATTGGATGAAAACTCTCAGGAACACTTGCACTACTCTCTGTAGGCGGAAGAGCCAGCAATCGTTTTCCTGCAACCTTGTCTTTGTGAACAACAGATTTATTCTTTCTATGGGCACGGCCAACCGTCTCCTTTGCCACAAATGCATTATAACACATTCGGCACTTCATTAAGTGATCTAAATATTTAAGTTCATATTCAAATTGGAATCCACACTTATCACAGGATGTCCAGAAAGATTGCATTAGTGTCTGTACGGGGACTGGAACTCCAGCAGTGTCATCAGCATGAACAACAGGATAAGCAACCATAGCGAGAGCCATATCATGAGCAGAAGCACCATTGATTTCCTCCATTTTGTTCTACGACTTGCTGGCAAAACCAAGGTAGCAGTTTTCAGCCTTCACACAAATGAAAAAAGATGAGATCGATAGCCCGAAAAATCAAGAATACATGCCAAAAAAATATCACTTATACAAAGGCTCTAGATGCAAACAAAATATACTGGTTCCTCAAATATATATAATCTGACATACAAGTATCATGTTACTGTATAGCTCCATATTCATTCGTTCTAAATGAGACATGATGCCCAGAGATTGCGAGCCCATTAAATACCAATCTCACTTTATATCATTTCAAGCGATTATTTAAACATACGAGCCCCTATTTGTTGCAATAGATTCCAGGCATATAATATCATTTCTAGTTTAAGGATACGATCAAATTCTTGGTAAACATATGGATACATAAAAGAGATGGATTGAGCAAGACAAGATGAAACTATATCATACGGTTTGACAGGATGAACTAAATGTCTTCATTTAATTTAACACATAAAAAATGGTATGACATAAATAAACATAAGCACGGGCAGGCAAGACAAGATGAAATCATGAAACTGCACTAATATCTCCAAATATTGTAAACTCAATAAATAAATTAGAAATCTGTCAAAAATATCTTCATTGCTCCCTTTGCTTAACAATTCTGTGTCGCAAAGCAGTAAATTAACTTCTGAAATTTTTGGCGAAAGCTGTGGACAAAACTGAAGATGAACCTGTATACTATGCCAGTAAGAGGAAAAATGATGGTAGATTTTATAGGAATTGCTGACAGATCTTTCCATATTCTATGAGGTCCGCAATCAGATTCAAATTGGTTTTCCTCCCAATCTATTCCATTGATTTAGTACAAGGAGAGCAGGTGTGCAGGCGTGTACTGCATGACTGGGTGTTTGGAAGCTCAGCGCTGCGCCGCCGCATCTAGCTTGCGATTTGACTCTAGCGAGAAGTAGAGTAGAGCGAAGTTTCAGAGTTAGCAACGAATCACTCAGAGTCTCTGCTCGCGGGCCTGCACTTTTCAGTGTTTCGGCGGCGCAAGGAGGCGCTGACGCAGCAAAACTCGAGAAATTGTGGAGACGCGTGCTGGTGCTGCTCGATCACTTTGAAGAAACGGAGATGAGAGACGGGCGGCATGTCAGAATCGGCACAGTAGCTGCAGGGCAGGAGCACGTCCTAATCTTTGCCGAGATCCAAAACTCCAAATCGATAATTTCAGCGCAGATCTAGCACAAAGCCGGGCGATGCAACACGCAAAACCGTAAACACGATGCGGACAGAGAGGAGCGAGGAAGGGAACGGCGAGGAGAGGAGCAGACGGGGATACATGGGAAGGAGTGAGCAACTGAGCATACCAGCCGTCGGGTAGACAACGCCGGAGCGGCGCCGCCGCCGAGGTCGCCTGGGAATCGCAGAGCACGCCGAAGCGAGGGCGAGTACTGCACGACTCCGGTCGAAAGAGGCGAATGAAATTCTCGTGAGTCGTGACGTGGGTGGATTTATTGCGTGAGTGAGTGGTGGGCTCCCCGGCCCAAACTGATGTGTCATCTTCCCGTTGATAAGTTGCGCCACATCTCATCTTTTCGATGCTGGACAAAGTGGGTGTTTGTACAAGCAGGCCTCACTACGGGAAAGAACCAGAATCCCGTAGTGCCTGTTGGAGCGAGAAAAGCTTTGTACATAAACTCTCGTCAAAAACAAATTACTTAGATTATTCTAGCAGAATTGATAGTCTCAAAACCTGAAATTAGTTTCACAATAAATGTTCTAGAATAAACAATTCAAGAGACTTTAGAATGTGCAGAGGTTACCTGGGAAGTGAGCAGCACGAGGCGAAGGTGCCCTCGTAGAAATGGCTATCCCGTGGAAGACGGAAAGTTGTTTGTGGGCAGGGATCCTATATACATACTCCATCCATTCTACAATCTAGATTGTCTTAGCTTTACTAGAGCGCTATTTGGATCCGTAAGTTATTTTTTAGCCCACCCCCAAATAGCTCAAAGGGAGCCAAACGGGAGGACTATTTCATGGCTATTTGAAAATAACTCCCCTCAAAAAAATATCCCCCTCAAGGGGTGCTATTTAGGCTATTTGCATGTGGGCCCACCTTATCTCTCTACCCCCCACCGCACGAGATCCGGTTGTAGGGGGATTCCAATAATTAGAAAAGTGCATTAAAGCTAAAATAGCCTAGGGATCCAAACAGCAAAGAGCTATTTGGATGGGCCAAAAAATAACCTTCAAAATAGCTCTAGGCTATTTCTCCAAACAGGCCCTAGGGCTATGTTTGGATCCATAGGTTATTTTTTAGCCCACCCCAAATAACCCCAAATAGCTCAAAGGGAGCCAAATGGGAGGGTTATTTTTGGGCTATCTGCAAATAACCTACCAAAAAAAAATCCCCCCCAAGAGATGCTATTTGGGGCTATTTTGTGCGGGCCCACTGATTCTCTCACTCTCTCTTGGAAAAGTAGCATCCCAATGATTGAAAAAGTGTTTTATGAGCCAAATAACTCTTGGATCCAAACACCAGAAGGGCTATTTCATTGAAGGGTTATTTTCTTAAGCTAAACTTTAGCCCTCAAAATAACTCTTGGCTATTTCTCCAAATAGAGTCTAGATTTATAATATTTACTATACATCTAGATATAAAATAACATATATTTAGATTCATAGCAAAAGTCTTATGAACCAACAAAAGTTAAAATGATCTACTCCCTCCTTCCTGAAATGTAGGTCATTCTAGGATTTTTCTAATAGATTATGGAGATAGAGAAAAAAAATCTCCTACCCCTAATTATTAAGCATTAGAACTTTATTTAGGTAACTAAATATGTGCTAATTAATAAGCATGCTCTTTCCCATGCACCTCCCCATATACGGCTGCATGCACGTTTTTCTATTGGAAAAGATCCGAAAATGATGCACAATTAAGATGATTTGATTTACTCTCAACCTACAATGTCTTACATTTGAGTACAAAATTTGAACTCTAGAATGCCCTACATTTCAGGACGTAGGGAGCACGTCCCTATGGAGCAAATACATTTGTTTTTTTTAACAAAAACAGGCCAGTCCATAAAGATCTCCGATCATGTTCACTAAAAGTAAAGACAAGTGGGCTTATATTACTAAGCCCATCTATAGCTATTTCTATAGCCATCAACAGTTTTGCCTTCAAATTTTTATACTTCGCAGTCTCACACAAAATCACACAAACCACGCAAAAACGATAACCCAAGCCCATAACCAATGGAAATCCATGATCCAGAATACTGAACCATCATACCAGTAGAGAAACTCACACCCATCCTCCTCATTTGTCTCCAATCTTATTACCTTCAGGTATAAATTTTATGGACCTTTTTGTTTCGATTTGTAGAACTAACTGAGACTAAAAGTCACCCTTTAGTCGTGTTTGATATGAATGACTAGGACTAAAAGTCCTTTACACATTAGTTCTGATTGGTGCAACCAACCGGAAATAACGTAGATCCTTTTCATATTGGTGTTATGAACCGGGACTAAAGGGTCCGTTACAGTAAGGGTTGGGCCGGGTTATCAATCGGAGCTAAAGGATCTTCCACGGTTAGGTCAAAAGGAAAGCATCTAACTTAGAGTCACGTGTGTTGTGTAAGGGCATGTACAATGCCATTTAATTAGCCGTCTACGTCCGGTTAATTACGTTTATCAAGGGTGATTAAATGCCGAACCGGCTGAGGCCATCGTCTCGTGAGACGACGACCACGGCTCGTGCTCCCAGGA
Source organism: Panicum virgatum (assembly GCF_016808335.1). Classification (NCBI taxonomy): domain Eukaryota; kingdom Viridiplantae; phylum Streptophyta; class Magnoliopsida; order Poales; family Poaceae; genus Panicum; species Panicum virgatum. Next base: position 30,952,463 of record NC_053141.1, on the reverse strand, counting down.
GTAGCGACGGCATCGTCGCCGGTTGTAACAGCTGTGGATTGAAGCGACGGCCCCCCATGGATTGAGTGAAAAATCAGATCTGTGTCCCGCCCCATGCCACACCGTAGCTCCCGCATCGCTCTCCAGCCGGCCAGCTGCAGCTAGCCGTCGTCGCTCCGCGCTCCGACTGCTCACCCGCCGCCGCCGCTCCGCTTTCCGACTGCTTGCCGCTGTGCCGTTTGCGGCTTGCCATCCACCCGCTCGCATGTAGGCTACAGCACCGTCCGGCCTCCACGCTACCTAGCTGACTGCTCCGCTGTCCGGCCGCCCGACGCTGTAGAGAATACCAGCAGAGAAAGCATGGGACGAGAAAGAGAGAGACCTGGTTGACAGAGATCGAGAGAACAGGAGATAGAGATAAGCGGATATTTTTCATTTTACAATATAGCCTCTAGTTATTTTATGAAATAGTCCTTATAAAATGTAGAAGTCACAAGGTAATTTATAATCATGAAGTGAAATGTAATATATAATCCATTACCATGTTAATAGGATTGTATTATCTAGCATTCGACATGTGTTTTGTACTCCTAGAAAGCAACAAAATGGCACACAAAGATCTAGTTTATGCTTGGTTATCATGATATATGACTCTATGTTTGGATTAAATGCCTTGTAGACAACGTAATAGACAAATCATTGTATGAGTTGTCTGTTTTATTGTTTGTATGCTATATACGAGACACTTATAGACGATAGCTGTCTAAACCATTGTACATGCCCTAAGTGGGATTGTAAAGAAACAATGCACCAGATAAACTGGCTTCGGATTGAAGTCCCATGAACCTTAAGTAAAGTTGTGGTTGCTTGCACCAATTCTTTTTTTCGGCCTTACAAACCCCTTATTTCCGGTCGCTGGACCAGAATTCAAGGCCAGACCTGGTCCTGGATTCATAGTCCTAGTTAGGGGAACCAAGACTAGAGAGAATTATTTCCTTGGCCCTAAACAAGTTGTGATTAGTTTCTTGGTCCTTTTTCTCTTCAACTTAGCTATTTCGCCCCAAAACGAGTTTCATAGAAATATCTACTTTTTAGTAGCTCAAATGGTATCTTAGTGATTTTTGTTTGATCCAGCATGCTTATATATGACTCCGGTGAATTTTTCACTATTTTATCATGTTCCTGCGATTTTCTGTGATTTTAAACTGAAAATAGATTTATAAATGCCTAGAAATTATTTTACAAGTGGGAAAAATACCAAAAATTCATGAAAAGTTTCTTTATGTTATCATTATCTTGGATAAAAATTTAAACGGATGCGTTTGAATATAATTTGACTGTAAATCTAATTGTAAGTTACGGAAAGAAAATAATTCTCTCCATATTAGTAATAAGTGGCATTATTAGTAATACTATTTAAACATTATGTTTGTGTCTCTTATGCTTGTTTAATTATTAGCAGTGAGACAATATATAACAACTAATAAGTGGCATCTTTCTACCCCTATGATTTTTTTGTGTTGGGACATCAATGAGATATGTGCTACTACGAGTGGGGCTAATATACTAATAATGCTTATCTAACCATTTTCTACATATAAGATTGTTTCATAGTGAGTCTTCGATAATAAAAAAGCATCTATATATCTTTAAGATTGTTTGCCGGTGACTATATTCTTTAAGGATGGCTTCTGCAGTTGAATATGGCCTTTTATACCTTTCTATGGCCAAATACCCTAGTTGCATGATACTTTCCAGTACTAAGAAACTACGGAGGACATTCATCTTCTACAAGGGAGGATGTAGTTATTTAGAAGTACATATAGTAGTGTGTTGAGTATCTCCTTTTTCATTTTTTGGACATATATATTCAGTATTGGCATATAGTGATCTATGGAAGATATACTACTAGAAATAAATAATTAGACATCATGTGACGAATAAATATAATAGATTGCACAATAGACATCTAATAGAGGCAATAGATAGTTTTTTCCAATGATACATTTAAAACGCCTAACAAGAGACTAGCATGAAAAAAAACATAAATAGAAGATAGAAAATTGCAATGTTCTAACCTAGCAAAGAAATGAGCAAACCAATATGAAATTATAATTTGGTGTGGAGCTCAACGTTTAAGAAACTTGCTTCTTTCAAAATCCATATCTAAGAACACAAATGGAATCACAACTTCAAAATTGTTGAGAGTAAAAGTGAAAGAGAGAAAGGATTGAGGGAATGAATGATCGATTGACTTGATTGATGAGGGATTACAGTTTATATACAAGACCAAGAAGCCCGAAGGGACATGCCCCTTCGGTATGGCCCCTTCGGGATGGCCTCTTCGGGGTGGCCCTTTTGGGATGGCCCCTTCGGAGTGGCCCCTTCATGAATTACTAATTAACTAATTACAATAATTGATCACTAATCTAATTTTTTTCAGAACACTCCCTCTTGATCAATTTGTTCTTCTTGTGGTTTTGTAATCAATTTGATCTTCTTATGGTCTTGTAATCAATCGGAAAGGCTCCTTGAAAATCCTATGGGAAAAATCAGGAGATGTATGTATGTATATGTCATGGGAAAAACTCCTTAAACCTTTTTGGGAAAATAGGAGAAAATTTTGATATGACATATATGTGTTAGTATTCCATTAAAAACTCTTTTAAAACCCAATGGGAAAATATAAGGAGAAAATGATATGGAATATCATTGATTGCAAACTTATATGAGAAAAACCTCGAAGGAAAAACTCATAGTAAGTTTGAATGATTATGATTTGTTGATCATGTTTGAACTTATTCTCTGTTGGCGCTCCTTAAGTACCCATTTTATCCATTGTTTATACTTGATAATGGCATGAATTTAATATCAAAATCACTAACCGTCCTAACCCGGCCTAATTATTGGTCATTTTCACATTTGCACATATATTTTGGAGGAACTTCGTTTTTGCACGTTTTTGGCCTATTTTGGAGCATGAAATGACGAGGCCCGTGATCGAGCGCTAACACGGAGAAAGACGAAGACCAAAGCCCAAAGGAAGGACCAAAGCCCATGTTGATTCGAAGCCCATTCATGCACATCCATCCTCCAAGAGAGCCCAAAGGACCAAGCCCGCAAAGATGAGATCAAGATACTTCGAGATCAAGCAAAGCAAATAAAGATTTAAGGAAGGATTCCCTATCCTATCCTTTCCTTGAAGATATCTCAAAGATAACGACGTCCAAAGGGGTGCAATCGTGAAGGACATAAACTCTAGAAGATGCGAGGAGTCTACACGCGAAAGATGAGACCGAGGCGGGCCCGAAAGAGGGTAGGCCGGCCGGCCTAGCCCTTTTCCGAGGCGGTTCGGCCTCCCCTTCGACCGGTGGCTTCCTAGGCTTATAAATAGCTCGCACCTTGTTCAACTCGCGGAATCAATCCACCCAGAACTCGACGAAAACCTAGGGCCAAGACCGGAGGAGGCTGATGGCCGCTACAAGTCATCGAAGGTACCTAGGAGATGGCTTAGGCCACCCCAAGCCGCCTTGGCCTCCCTGCGAGGTTGTGCCATGGTGCAGTTCGGGAGTCATCCCCAACATTCGTCCGGGTATGTACACACACGATGGTGATATCAATCTACTCTTTATTCTAGTAGTCTCAACTTTGGTCTACTTCAATGCATGCTTTCTTTCTCATATGTGATGCATCCATATGTTCATAGTAAGATTAGATCTATTCGTGGTGATTAGACTATATCTTGCGGATACGTTGAGGTAGTGTGTTTTAGCTAGTTGGTTGATTACCCCGGTGTGGTGACAGCATGGCAGAGGGAAAAGTTCTAACGACGACATGATGTGGAATAGGATCGATGGCGAGTACCATGGGAGTCGTTGCGCGGCCACCAAGAGGAGGAGCTTCGAGTAAGAGCACTTTGTGGGTGTTTGGGGTAAAGCTTTGGGAAACCTTAGGCGTCGACACGCACCTCGCACCGGTGACCTTGGGAAAGTAGGCCGCTTGCGAGCCGCCTTTCTGAGAGATGATTTTGTGTACCTTTAGTCGAGACGCAATTTATGTTTTGATCACCTTTTTGACTAGAATTGTACCTAGAGACGATAGACCCTAGCTCCTTGGTTGTGTTATCTCATCTACGGTTGTGGGTGTGATGAACACTTATGCTTCATTCATATCTATAAAGTGTTCAGTTTATATGCAATCTTCGCTTCATGTTTAGGATAGGTTCGATAGATTAGATGGTAAACCCTAGTCGATTCGTTTCCGATCCATGGATTGATAAACCTTGGGGGAATACTCTAAGGGAAAAGCTACCACGATCCGTGCACTTGCGGTACGTAAATTGGGGCTCTAAGGAGAGTCAACAAGCTTTTCTGGCGCCGTTGCCGGGGATCGGCAACACGAACCCTAGGGAGATCTATCTATCTTTTTGGACTAACCATAATTTTATTATTGCATATATCCTATGTTTCTTGTTTGTGTCCATGAATGTAGGTAAAACCCTAGACACAAAGCGATTGAGAAGTTCTCAACGTTCGTACTTTGATAAGTCCAATCTCACTCAAGCAAGTTGATGGCTACGTGAAGACCCGCTCTTTAGTGGTAGGTGCTAACTTTTGTTAGTGGCCCAGCATCCGCTATCGAGCCCACACTCAAAATAAGTAAAGATGAAAAAGATATATCACCGTGTCAACTTTGGCTATTGTCTCTTGGAGATTTGTTTGTCCAAGCCATAGGTGATGAAGCATGCCCGAAAAGAAAATCGTGCGATCGGATCATCATCATCTCCAAAGTACCATGAGAGAAAATTGTATATTATAAAGCTCCATCAAGCCTTCTTTCCAACGCATCAAGAATTGTGAATTTTGGAGATCGGTGTGAAGAGTTATGGTAAAATCTTACAACGCTGCGCGTTCTGAAATGTCTCTGGGCAGAGCGCAGTGCCGGAGTAAAACGACTATAACTTCTTCATCCGGAGTCCGTTTGGGATCAATGACCACTCGTTGAAAAGGTAATTTCATAAGGCTATCCATGGAGTAGAATTTTGGTACATGTTCTGTGCAAGATGATCAAGGAAATCAATGAAGAAGAGGCAGCAACAAATAATGGAGAAAGTGATGACGATGTCGCAAGATGTTTGGAGGACCTTGTGCACAAAAGTTGATGATTTGAAGTTGACCAACGCTGGAGGCAACAAGATTAGAGAAACCATGATGCCACCCATCTTCTCCATGGGATGCTCAAAAAGCTTCTAGTCGAGTACAATGAAAGAAAGAGACCACTCTGATCATCGACACAAAGCACGAGAGCCTCCTTCGATCCTGACATCTTAGGCAAAGCAAGAACCATGGAGACAGACCATTATAGCCATGCTACTCGCTGGTGAATCAATGGTGATGACTTTGAAGCCAAGGATGCACAACAAGATGCTCTGAAGACCACAAGATCAAGATCATCGACATCTTCGGATCGATTCGTAAGAAGTCATTGTTATCATCAATATTTTGCTCGACCTCAGAAGAAAATTGCCGTATATTTTTTGATATTCAAAAGCTCCATGAATTTTCGGTTCCAACAAATCAAGAATGAAGTCAATCGAAGTTTCCCACAAGAAGTTATGGCCAAAACATCGAAGCTCGTGCACTCTGAAATTTTCTGGATAGCACGCAGCGCTAAAGTAAAACGGTCATAATTCTCTCGTTTGGACTCCGTTTAAAGCGAATGACCACTTGTTGGAAAGGTAATTTCATAAACTTTTCAATAGAGCTATATTTTGGTATATGTTCTATTTTGGACGCAGGGTAAAATCCACAAAGGAGAGGCGAAGAGCAACGTGACGAGAACAAGGTGAAGGAGATAAGGATGCCAACAATGAAGAGGAGCTTGGGCTGTGGTTTCATCAAGCATACATGATCGAATTCAGAAGCTCAGGACAAAATAAGGGCCCCAAGGACATTGGCAAAGGAAGGCACGAGTGACAACATTCAACGCATGAAGATGTTAAGAGTGAACCATGATGGATTACTAAAGGCGTCATCAATACAAGCTGCATGGACAATTCGAATTCTCGCACGAAGGACCATGGCTTCACATCAATGAGAAGGTATGTGTGAAAGTCAAGCTCTATGACTTTAAATGAAGCGCTTTGCGGGAGGCAACCCGTTCATTTTATTTATCTATTTATATATATTAATATGACCGTCTACATTGCACTCTTTAATCGGAATATCAAGTAACATTGTATCATTGCTCTAACAAAAACCACAACTTCATGTTGTTCATTCTAAATGTTATTGAGGGAGCACTTTGTTATTTGATCTTGGGAAACTTGTAGACCTTTTTGTGTGCCTATTAGTGTTTAGAGTCTTTTTATTTGTGTCCTTTTAGAGGGAAATATAAAGTGTTGCACCGCTCTTTGATTCTAAACTTGTGGCTAGTTAACTTAGGCTAACTTTTTGTTTTGTTTTAGACTACCTCATCATGTCATATCATTTTGTTCACCCACCCCATGTTGCATTGCATACCATGTTGTTCGTCTCACCCTTGCATTGCATTGCATGTTGTATTAAAAAAAACTATTTTTTAAAAAAAACATTGACTAGCCTCACTTTTGAGATCCTAAAACCCTTAGGGAAACCACTCATAGAGCAATTCTAAAACCATAGGTTATGTTTTTCTTTCAAAAAAAAATCTAACTTTTGTTTCTCTCTAGTTTTTTTTAAAAAACCACCTTAGATAGAATTTCTATACCCAACACTCTCTCTTCAAAAATTTTGTTTTAAGCCAAAAATATAGGAAACCCATAAACCTACTTCTAAAACCTTGTTAGTTCGGTTTCTTGGTCCTTTTCGATAAATAACATTTTCATTGACAAAAGCCTCACTTCTTATGAAGTGTCGCGAAGGCTTTTTGTCACTCTTAGCAATTGTTTTTGAATAAGTTAGTTGCGGAACGACATCGAAAGGTCCTTTCAACCCTGCTAACACTTGTTTTTGCTAACTTTGCATTTGCACTTTGCATCCATTCCATTGTTCATGCCCTCATTTTGGCTAGCTTGGTCTCAATCTTATTGATGTATGCTTTCCTATCCATGTAATGCTTATCATGATAGCATTTACCTTTTGCAATCTTGTGTAAACGTGGTGTTTAAACTTGTTTGCGGACCTCTATATTTAAGCTCTTTTGACCAAGATAGCAATCCATTTTCCTCTCATTTGCATACACACACCTCCCACTTGCATTCACATACACCCATTAGGTTTAATTTTCACTAGACTAACTATGCCACAAGTTAAGTATCTTAGGGGATATTTTTGGTTTGTTGGCGATTGTTTCTACTCCCAACTGTCACCTTGGGGGTATATTGTGCACTTGAATTGTTTTGCAGGCATGACAAAGTGTTCCCATGAATTCGTGATCAAAGAAGAAATCTAATTCGTGATCAAAGTTCGAGAGCAAACCCCGCTGTTTTCATCAAATTTTGCACATGGACAGAGACGTACAAGGAAGAAAAAGTTGATATTCAGAAGCTCCATGAAATTCCCGTTCCAACGCATCCAAGATCAATGAATTTGAAGACCCGTATAAGGAGATATGGCAAGAACATTGGACGTTGCGCATTCTGAAATTCGTCGGGACATATTGCAGCGCTGGGATGAAATGGACATAACTCTCTTGTTCGGAATCAATTTTGGGCGAATGAGAACTCGTTGGAAAGGAAACTTCGTGCACTTCACAATGGAGAAATGTTTCAGTACATGTTCTGTTCTGGAAATCGAAAGAAAAATTCATGAAGATGAGGCAGCAATAGGACAATGAGGAATTGAAGGAGGCGACGACGATGTGAAGCATTGATTGGGACCATGCCTTAGTACAAGAAGAAGTTGAAGAAAATTAAGGCAACAAAGGTGAAGACACATTGAAGATGATATTCATACACATGAGGAAAGGACTTCAAGAATTGCAAGATGGTCCATCTTCTCCTTCCACACCTAGCATCATGCTAAGCATGGGGGAGGATTTTGTGGACAAAGAAGAAAGATCTCATGGAGTAAGATAATCACGGTTGCCACAAGATGGTCATGATTCTTCTTCCATGCTTAACACAATGCTTAAGTATGGGGGAGGCCGCGCTACACTTCATTATGAGCATCGAGAAGGACGGTAATTCTTCCTCAACTCTCTTTTTTCTAAATACTTGTACATATATGCCTTCAACCATAGATACAATCTTTGTTTATCTCTCCCTATAATAACATGGCTATTAGGAGTACAACCTAGATTTGTTTTTGTTTTCAATGAATGATAACCACCATCACCTTGAGCTCACCACGATGATATTCTTATATGCTCTTGCTTATGGAAAAGTGATGAAAGTTGCTGCTTTGTTTTACCTACGCTATGTTGTATATGACTTGACCATTTGCTCTCAATTAAATGGAATTAAATGATTAAATGCCGGCTCTTTTATTTGTGGAGGTTAAATGACTAAATTCTAGACCCACATATTCTATGTTGCTCTTTGATTTAAGTCTACCGATGACCTTACACCTTGTGTTGTTTAATTTGAAAACTTAATTCCTATGCTATCTACATTTGTGAATCTCTTGCAAAATTCTACCTACCAAAGCCTATACATACATATTCTTTCATGATGAAACCTTTACATTGCTGTTGACGCTCCTTAGAGCGCCAATTTACGTACCACAAGCGCACAGATCGTGTAGCTTTTCCCTTAGAGTATTCCCCCAAGGTTTATCAATCCACGGAACAAGTGTATTACTATGCTTAACTAAGCACTAATAATGTTGGTAAAAGATCTATATTGAGTGATTGAGTGTGAAATAGATCTAATCTAACCAATCTAATCTAATCTAGACTAGTGAGCAATGATAGGTGTGTGCACAAGATATGAAGAGCATTTGTCCATAGGGTCTAGGATCGCTAGAGATGTAATCGCCAAGCAACAAAGAACGGATCTAATCTACCAAAGGTGTGTTCCAAGATCAAAATCTTTCCCTCCCGCATACTGTCACTACACGAGGATAATCGGTAACGAATCAACAAGAACACGATAGTTGATGTAATTTAAGTAAACCATGAAAGAGCAAAGCAAACTCAAAGCCAAGTCGCGAACTATTAAGCATCAAAGCATCATCAACAAGAATCGTGATAGATCAATCTCATAAAGGATTCGGCAATTACAACTCAAGATCTCCTTACAACCCCATGAACAAACGAGGATATACAAACGAGGATTCGGCAATTACAACTCTAGATAACTAGTGACAACAATTATGCAAATTTAGAATAATCTGAAGACTAAAATGGAACAATTTAGAGCCTCAATTATATACATACAGAATTGAATATACTTAAATATGTAAATAGATCGAGATTTGAGGCCTAAATGCAAAATTGAATGGACGATAGGGGGCTTTCATTTGCAGGTGGCTCGATTGGGCTGGTTGGCCTGTTGGCCTGCTCCTGCCTGTGGGCCGTGGGCCGTTTAAGGGTCAGGGAGGGGCGGTTACAGGGATTGTGGCCTCCACCCCGTGAATCGCCGCCGCCTTCCTGTGCCGCGCCTCCTCGCCTTTGCGCGGCCGTTCGCGATGCGCCGCCGCTCCTGGGTACCACCACTGCCGCGCCATGGAGGGCTGCTGGCGCCGGTGTGCGCCACTGGCGCCGACGCCATTGGCGCCCTCGTCTGCGCCTTCCCCTTCTCTTCTTGCCTCGATCCGGCCCCCCATGCGCCGGTTGTGGACCGGCCGCCGGCCATTGTCCGCGATGTGGCTGCCGGCGAGGAAGGATTGGCTGCCGTGGGTGGAGAAACCGGCGTCGTGGGCGCCGTCCTTGGTGGAGGAGAAGCAACCGCCGCCAATGGCGGAGATGCGGGTGCCGCCGAGGCCGCTGCTGCGGTGTTGACGGCCATGAAGGAGATGAAGTAAGGGCCGCCGACGTTCGGGCCCAGACCGATGGCCTGTGGCCAGGAATGGGGAGGTGTCCCGTCGTCGAAGGTGAGGGCTCTGATTGCGAGGATGCGGGTGCCGGCGAGGCCGGCGCAGGGTGCACGCTGCCGAGGGCAGTGTCACCGCTGGCGGTGGAGTTGTGGGTGCCGCCGTCGATGGCGGCCATGTAGAGGCCGTTCATGTGTGCTGCGCCGCCGATGACGGCCTAGCGAACTTCGGCGAGGATTCGTCGTCGTTGAAGAACGGTGGTGCGTTCTTCTTTTGTCATTCAAAGAAATGTAAATGAACGGAGTCTAGTCTTACTCGTTGAAATTCATGGCCTAATTCCTGTTTGTTTTTGCTGTGGTTGTGTAGAGGATGGACTCTACATCTTCTCTGCCAAATTCTTGTCGAGTTTCCTAGAGGCCAAAGACCGAGAGTTCTTCCCGGCGAGTTTGCCTTGGGGAAGGGGTGGAACTCGGCGAGTTGTGTGTTTCTCTGGTGAGTGCAGTCTTCTCGTCGAGTTCGACAGGCCTTCGGCATGTTCTCTTGCGCTCAATAGTAGAACTAATGTGTCTGATAACGTGTTAGAATGAAAGTAGAAAGAGAGAATTAAAGGATTGAGGGAATGAATGATCGATTGACTTGATTGATGAGGGATTACAGTTTATATACAAGACCAAGAAGCCCGAAGGGACATGCCTCTTCGGTATGGCCCCTTCGGGATGGCCCTTTCCGGATGGCTCCTTCGGAGTGGCCCCTTCATAAATTACTAATTAACTAATTATAATAATTGATCACTAATTTAATTTTCTTCACAACAAAAATATAAAAAAAATAATTACATGTTAATTTGGCACAACAAGCAAGGTGGTACTAAACCACCACATCAAAACCAGAATTGGATCACATGGGCTAACATTAACAACTAAGAGATATTGAGCAGTGTATTACATTGATCCTACCTTAAGACTGAACTCACCAACCTACCCATCCCACCTCCCATCCCGTCTCCTATTTCAAACTCCACACTGCAAACAGTACATGCTACAGTGCGGAACAGTGAAAAGAACGTCCACGTCAGCCTCCCACCTCCCTCCCACCGCCCGCTGGTGAGTTCAGTCTAATAATTGACACTCCCAGCAGCCACTCCTATGCAGCATAAATGTTCAGAACCACAGCTGTTCAGTACACGGACATACCATAGGTCTATCCGCACGCACATGAACACATGTAGAGAGGATTATTCAAGCTTTCCATACCATCTATATAACATCATTCGCCCAAAACTTCTTATGACCTTGCTCCATAGTCCTCACATATATATATATATATATATATATATATATATATATATAGTAGTGCTATATGGTACCTGGGTACAGAATAAGTATTCAGTACCCGAACCCAACCCGTCCGACCTGACTCGATCCCCACAGGGCACCTGCCCCCGTCCGGTTTTTTTTCCCTCGCCGGTTCCTCTCGTCCGCACAGTTTTTTTTCCTCCCCCAGACCCAGCTCGTAATAGATCGTGGGACAATTCGGTTTTCAATTTCTCGCGACTCCACCGTCGCGGCGTCCGTTGCGAGCTCCACGAGGTTGCTCCGCTCTCGCCGCCGCCGCCGCCCCAGGGTCCGTTCCGCCGCCGCCGCCGTCGATAGCCGGTCGGAGTCCTGCGACCCGATCCACCTAACGTGCGGGAACTCATCCATTGGCTCAAGGTCCCATTCAATCCTTTCCCGTCGATTTCTGTTCGGAATCCACGCCTGACTTTTCCTCTGATTTTTGCGTGGTTCTTGGTTTCTTGTTGTGGCGAGGCATCCCGACATCCTGCATCTGTTTTGATTTGAAACACCAGTTCCTGTTTCGAAAAAAAGAAAGAATCAGCAGATCCGCTCCAAGGTCCGTGTGATGAGGCACTGAATTGGGTCGGAGGTCACAGATCCCAACCGGATCAAGCTGTAGATTGAAGACCAGCTGCTACTCCAGCGAGATCTCCCAGCAGCTCAGAGAAAGAAGCTAGCGGCGGACCCTGTCCTCCTCTCGACGGCTGCGCCAGGCAGACAAGGACGCAGACTACGGGCGTGGTAGGGACGACGATCTGGGCGGATCAGGTATGGCACGGCAGCCTCTTTGGTCCAACTCCATGCGATGCGCGGCAGGAGCAAGCCCAGGCATTGGTCCCCAGCATCCCAGGCATGGCTCATCCGCCTCCATGAACAGACATCCAGGTTAGTCCCATGAGGTGACTGTTGACACCATCGTTTATTTCATTTTTGTGTATGAATTTTTGACTGCTGAACTTGGTGATGCTGACCATGGTGTTCCTCTGCAACGACACTGGCATCACCTGTGACCATGCTGGCTGCATGAGATTTTCGAGCTCTGGGATGGCAAGTTCAAGCTGCCGAGCGACCGTCATGTTGCATGTGGAGCTAGCCTTGTGCCGCGTCGCTCTAGTGTGTGAAGATTCGATCTTTGTGATCCTAACATGTGAATTGTGTTGACAAAATCTGTGTGTTCAAACTGCAAAATGCTAGCTTTGATGACCACTGAAATGATCTGGTTTCGCCCGAATTGTACTCAAGTTGGAAATTTTAGCTTTTTATACATGGTAGAGACAAACCAGCCATTGATGAATGAAACAGATACTGGTTGTTACGACAACAAGGTGAGAATGTAAATTGCTAGCTTTTCCGAGCTCAACTGCAATGAATGATAGTAAAAAAGACTTGTCACAACTCAATTCAAATAAATCAGTGATTATGTAGTACGGTATTAAAAATTCCTTTCAACGAGCAGATAAAGGTACCAAATCAAACAAGTTTGCAAGCCTTTGGATCCGGTTGTAAAAGGCAACCAGCCACGACCCCCACGACCCAGGTCGGAAAAAAGAAAAAAAAACAGAAACAGTAGCGACTCCCACGACCCCAGGTCGGGAAAAAGAAAAAAAAACGGAAACTGCAGCGACAGGAAAACCACGAGGGGAGGAAAACCGGGGGTGCGACGGGACTCGGACGGCTCCGGGGCTCGTTCTCCTCGGTGGAGATTGGACGCTGGGGACCAAATGCCTATTTGAAACCCGGGGACTAAATAGTGCTGCCCTATATATATATATATATATATATATATATATATATATATATATATATATATATATATATATATATATATATATATATATAGTGCTATATGGTACCTGGGTACAGAATAAGTATTCAGTACCCGAACCCAACCCGTCCGACCTGACTCGATCCCCACAGGGCACCTGCCCCCGTCCGGTTTTTTTTCCCTCGCCGGTTCCTCTCGTCCGCACAGTTTTTTTTCCTCCCCCAGACCCAGCTCGTAATAGATCGTGGGACAATTCGGTTTTCAATTTCTCGCGACTCCACCGTCGCGGCGTCCGTTGCGAGCTCCACGAGGTTGCTCCGCTCTCGCCGCCGCCGCCGCCCCAGGGTCCGTTCCGCCGCCGCCGCCGTCGATAGCCGGTCGGAGTCCTGCGACCCGATCCACCTAACGTGCGGGAACTCATCCATTGGCTCAAGGTCCCATTCAATCCTTTCCCGTCGATTTCTGTTCGGAATCCACGCCTGACTTTTCCTCTGATTTTTGCGTGGTTCTTGGTTTCTTGTTGTGGCGAGGCATCCCGACATCCTGCATCTGTTTTGATTTGAAACACCAGTTCCTGTTTCGAAAAAAAGAAAGAATCAGCAGATCCGCTCCAAGGTCCGTGTGATGAGGCACTGAATTGGGTCGGAGGTCACAGATCCCAACCGGATCAAGCTGTAGATTGAAGACCAGCTGCTACTCCAGCGAGATCTCCCAGCAGCTCAGAGAAAGAAGCTAGCGGCGGACCCTGTCCTCCTCTCGACGGCTGCGCCAGGCAGACAAGGACGCAGACTACGGGCGTGGTAGGGACGACGATCTGGGCGGATCAGGTATGGCACGGCAGCCTCTTTGGTCCAACTCCATGCGATGCGCGGCAGGAGCAAGCCCAGGCATTGGTCCCCAGCATCCCAGGCATGGCTCATCCGCCTCCATGAACAGACATCCAGGTTAGTCCCATGAGGTGACTGTTGACACCATCGTTTATTTCATATTAAAAGTGTTGACCTAGCTATGTGTAACGGCACAACACAACAGCATCATGCACAAACTCATAACATGTAATAACTATGTGTTTACCTAATTTTCTTACTCCTCCACACTTCTGCTGGTTGAATAACTTAATTAGCAATCAACTCATAATTTAATGTGGCTGTACTAAAAGGAGAAGTAATCCATGCCAGGAAGAATCACTTTTCTAAGCCATTGGTCCAATTTAAATATACCGGTATAAGCTAGACCATGTACTGGTATAAGCAAGGTCACTGGTATGACTATCATATTTTGATCTTCCAGAGAGTTGGAAATAGTTATGGCTACATATTGATGGGCTCGCCCCTGCGTGGTGAAGCGGCATGCTGACAGCTATCGCAGCCAGCTTACTATAGCTGTTGCTTGCATTGATGACAATGCTGCAGGGACTATTCTACTACAGTGGATTGTAGATTTGTAGAGCTAGCTCCAACCCGTGCCTCCTCCCTGCTACAGAAACGATTTGTAGCAACGCCTATTTTTTTAGGGGTGTGTCAAAATATAACCCGTTCCTACAAAAGGAACGCCTCCTCACTAGTATATTATATGCAATGACATATAATTATATATGCATATCTAATTAGTTGTCATACATTTTATTCTACAGGATGCAACAAAAACAAAGGGACGTTCTAAAAATGTAAGTTTATGTTCCTTTACCTGGTAGATATTTGCGAGTCCAGGCATTATGGGCCAATGTTGTGGACGGACGACCATGGCGAGCTAAGCATGTATGGAACGCGCAAGCAAAAACATGCAAAGCCAATAAAAGAACACAAAGATATCGTAAGATAAATTGGTGCCTACATATCGCTTTAGATGCAATGGTGGGCAGATAGGGATGTCATATGGGCACCATACTACTTCCAGTAATTGTAGTCTCAACCATTTGTTATAATATGCACTTTCTTTGAATAAATGCTTAAGAAATCATATATGATATTTTGGCACAAGACATTGGATTGCATTTATGCTACAAGCAAAGATTTGAACAATGCTTGTATTGGACTCTACTGATTTCGTGCCAACCAAATACGGAGAATTCATGTCCATCCTCAACATGTTAGCAAAATTCTTACCCTCTACATGGACATCATGCTAAATCTTCCCGATATAAATAACCCCTTATTTCTTTTTTTTAAATACAGCTTACAAGCACTACATTTAGAAAGCACTACATTTAGAAAGGAGGAATTCATCCCCCAAAGAGAACGCAAAAAATGGAAATGCGCACAAACTTTCAGTGCCACAAGCAACCTGCAGGTTTCGTATACTGTGGGTACTACTTGTGCGAGCGCATGAGGGAGCTCGGGAGATACACAACTGATCCCGATCGTGTAAGGGTCTACTCTTTGCTAGGGATAGATGCATAAGTGCATGTTGTTATTGTGTGCATCTAACACTAGGCTGAATTTTATGGATTTTTATTTGCAAGATCAACCGATAACCCACAATGGTCCACTCCATGAGAAGCAACTTCTCAATATACTCGACAATTTATGTTGTTTTATTTTGCATGATGTTGTCCATGTACATCAGTATTTTTTTCACCCTGAACATGAATTGGCAACTGAAAAAAAATATGAAGGCCTTCACCAGTGGGACACTCAGCACCTCCGTGCCGGCTCCAATAGCGTCAATCAGGGGGAATAGAACAAAATCATTTATTCTATCAGCACTTTGATGATGTATATACTCTAATGATGCACTATATGATTTAATTTTGAATTTGTAAATATTTATATTTATGCATTATATTCAATGATGGTCACAATATCGTTCGATCGCACACTAGCTAGCTTGATATTTGAAAATTGGCGGGAAACAGAAATTAAACAACAACGGGGTTTGGAAAATTTAAAAATAGTGAATTTTTAGGTGGGAAACCCACTTCTAGGGTTGGGTGATGCCCTGACCTGACCCTGGAAATGCATTTGCAAGCGTGGGTAAGGTGTGACCACCCATGGAAATTGATGCCTTGACCCACCCCTGATAATGTATTTTCAAGGGCGGTGATGCCTTGACCCTCCCGTGAAAACCCATTTACAGGGGCGGGCGCTTTACCCGCCCCTGCAAACAACATTTATAGTTGCAAGAGACAGGAGCGGGTATCGCTCCCGCCCCTACAAATGCTGTTTTACCCGCCCTACAAATGATTTTTTTTTGTAGTAGTGCTTGAAGATGCGATGTGGATGCCAGGCCTCTTGTTGGACTTGCCATCTTACTGTAGGAAAGGTTATGTTAGCTGATATCATCTTAGGTTCTTATGATCTTTCTACAGAAAGTCACGGCAGACAAAATGAACTGTGTTGTTGTTCACATTGACAACCCTCATCCAGATGGATGTTATGCAAGTACACCTTCTGTCTTATTATAAGGTGTCCACGAATTTTATTTATTAATAACAAAACTTTGGAATGTCCAGCAACACTTAGTTGGACTATTTTATACATAATTATTTTTAGAAAACAAACGTGGTGTGTGTAAGTATGTGTTATTGACAATCTGTAAAATAGCTTCGTTTCTCATATTGTGAAGATTTTGCTATTGCTAAATGTTGCCAAACATTCTAGATTGGTGGATAAAAACATTTACCATTCAAATTCTTTTGTAACTATGTAGTGAATGTGAGGAACCGCCCAAATTATCTCGACTAAACCGGGTTATCATCCATTGATCAACCCAGCTTAAGCGAAATAATCCTGGTAGTCCCCGATATGCGCCTGGAGCATCGCCCAGGAACAACTCGCATACTATTTGTTCACATCATGGCAACCATCACAAGGATATAGGAGAGCAGAAATTTAAACTTTTGATTACAAGTCTTAACTATTTTACAAAAACTCATGAATTTAACTATAACATAAGCAACTACACATAAGTGTTTTCAGCAATTAAACTTTCTTTACAAACGAAGATGTATCCTAGATTTAGGTGGATATCCTATCATGTTTTTCTTAGATTCAGAGCCAAAATGCAGTAGAAAAATTTAGAGTATTAAGTTGCAATAATGATGTCCTCACTCAAGACACCACTTGCATAAGATTTGAGCAACATCCACCATCCATCCACATTGCTAGCCCCGGTGGGATGAACGTGCTCATCACTCCTTAGAAGAAAACCTGCAACACAATTTAATGGCAACATTGTAAGTACATTTCATACTTGCAGAGCTTATCTATAATACTATGTACATTTGGTGGATATATGAGGCTAGTAAAATTTTAACATTTATCTATAGAAATGCGAGCATAATTTATCAAGTTAATAAGAAAAAGACATGGGATCTAATATTTCTATATCAAGCACCAATGCAATTGCATATGTAAAGTGATCATGTAATCGCGAGCTCAATCTTCCATAAGCATGCTCAATGACCGAGAGCACGACTATTGCAATAGATTAATAACCCTGTAGGGGTGTACAACTTTTCCCACACGAGAGCAAGACCAACGACCATACCCATGATCAAAGATAAGTGTTGTTTCATGCCTCAACCTTTCACACAAACACAACCGTCTATGAGCGAACGGTTTGGGAGGACAAATGCATCGGAACCGCCGATCACACTCCATCACAACTCGCACCGAATCTGATCAAGGCAACGTGTGACTCATGCTAGTTGGCTTACCATCTCATTATTAAGCATGTGGTTTGTACGTAAAAGTGATCAAGTATCAAAGCAATGACGCATCGGTCCTTAACCAACTCAAGCAAGTCTAAGCCACATGGATTCCACTCCCAACATGGCCCTATCACACTTGCTCAAGTCTCGATCCATCATTCATACCTTGCTCATGTTTTAATCTTTCTCATCTACTCAAGTATATTTAGGCAAAAACCCTATAGCTCGGGAGTGATGGTGACCTTGCCATCTCTCGACTTCTACCGTAAGCTAAGCATGGCTAAGCAAGTTAATTCGAGGAGTCTAAGCATTCATACTTTACCAAGTTATTCTAGAGCTAGAAGGGAACATGCCAAGTGGGTTCTACGCATATCAAATGAAATAGATAGGGTTAAGCCCATGCACAAGCAATAATTTATAATAACAAATTAAGATTCAAAAGTAAGGTTTGAGATACATAGGTGCCTACCTTGGTACTCTGCAACGCAACACTCTGAAACGTCATTATCTAAGAAAGTAGACAAAAACATGAATTAAAAAAGGTGCCATGAATGCATATGCTTATAAGATGCAATGACTTATGAGAGGTAAAGGCTAACATGATTGAAGGTCATAAATTAAGCAACTAAAAGAGGTAAACTCAGGGTACACAACATGACATAGAGTGAAAATGCAAAACAATTACTCATGCATTGGCACACCCTCTACAAGATAAGTTGTAACATGAGGGTGTCATAAAAACTAGTTATGCTATTACTATTTATCATATAAGTTAACAATAAGTAACTCACACAACATCAACCATCAACCAAGGGAGTTAGTTCATGATTGATATTAACCAAGAGTACTAGAACTTACAAGTTCATAACATTATTAGTATAGCCAACTTTAGACAATTTAAATTAATGGGTAGCTGCTAGCAACATCACATTTTAGTTAAGGTAAGACCATACTATAAAGGAGAAGCTAGCAAATCATGTCCTGCTTAATTAAGACAAGCATCATCATTATAAGTTAATTCATGGAGGTTCCTAACCATAAAAGCATATCATATCCATCTTTAATTACCAAGAAAGTTGATATAGCTTACATGGGCACAATTGATTCGCTAGGTATTCTATAGGTAAACTAGTTTTAGAACAAGCATATATAAATTAACATCCTTCTATAAACATCTAGTGAAAGATAATATTTATCAACAACATATCATGACCATAGCTAACTAACAAGATTCATTTCATGATTTTAGAAGAGCGTCATAAACTAATTAACCATGCATTCAACTAGGTAGCAAGCTCTTAATTACTTAATTAGAAACTATAGGAGTATTCAACTATTTCATATGTGTTATCAATTTTAGACAGTAGATAAAGGTTCAACAAATTAAGCAAAATTGGATCTATGATTTTAGATGCACATATTTATTTATTGTGCAATTTACAAGTTAATTAGGTTTAACCAAACATGGATTAAACTGTACCAATCTACAAACAAATAGTGCCCACTAATATCTCTAATGGATAGTACATATCATAAGGAAGCTAGCAAAATTGGTTTCATAATTTTCGGACTAACAGAAAATTAATTATGCAATTAACATGATAAACATATCTTTAATAAACTGGACAATAATATAATTAATTTTGGTGTAAACTTATTTTTAATAGGTAGAGATCATCAATACAAAACCAACAAAATTTGTTTCACATCAATCGGATATATATTCAATTTTATATGAATTGTGCAAGATGATGCAGGCATATGTACTTAAACCAGCAAACTGCACCTTCCTGCTACAGTACCCTGCATATGTAAAAGCTCGGGATGAGTTCAAGAAATGACTTGATTCTATATGGATTTTGGAAGTGAACTGCAGACCGTCTAGTGGTGAGTGGCGGACTATCCGCGGTAGAAAATTCTGGGGACGTGTTTTCTGTAGAGACTCGGTATTGGAGGTCATGACTTGCGGACCGTCCGACCCTAGGTTGCGGACCGTCCGCTCGTCGGCCGAGACTCACCGGCGAGGTCCCTGGCGAAGACTGCGGCAACGGTTTCGAGTGCGGTTGTTTCTATGGGTTCCTAAGGACATGGGGAACTTGTTTTGGGCACTAGATTTGACATGTATGGGGTCTACAAAGCTCTAGGTCCTCGATGGTGAGATGCCATGGATGGGCTAGTGACCTTGAATGGGGGCACAAGAATGAAGGTGAGCAGCGAGGGGAGCTCACCGGCGATGAGTAGAGCACGAGCAAGGTGCCACTTTTTGGAGTAGAGTGCCGTCGGTATAGATCGAGTCGAGTTCATCCTTGAGGGCTTGGTGAAGAAGAAGAAGAAGAAGAAGAAGAAGAAGAAGAAGAAGAAGAAGAAGAAGCTTGGGGATGGCCTTCTCCTAGGTCTCCAATGAAGAAGAGATGGTCGAGGTGGTGGAGAAGCTCGTCAATGTCGTCCTCCGCTAGTCCTTCGATGAACTCCAGCAAGGGTGGTGGATTTGGTGAAGGAAGGTGGGTTTTTCCTGGCTTTGTTGGGGGAAGAGAGCAAGAGGAGGGAGAAGAGCTTCTGTGTTGGAAAGAGGGGTAGTGGGCGATGGGTGAGGTGGTGGTTGGATTGGGCTCAGTGGGACGCGTGGTGAGGATACGTGGCGCAACTTCTCTGCAGATGTGACACACACCCAAGCGCTTCTCGCGAACAGTCCGCGGTAAAGGAGCGGACAGTCTGAAGAACGAAGTCACATAACATTTTGGTTCTATATGGAAACTTCTCTCTTTGCTCCAATTTTCAAAACTGATATTCCAAGCTTCCAAAAATCACGCCAATTTTTGTGCTGATACTAGAAATCAAGAGCAACCAATTTTTCTTAGAATGGGTATAAAAGCTATTGTAGATTTGAAACGGAAATTTTTCTCGGAATGCTATTTTTGGTTTTTTGGCTGAGCTATTTGGTTTCAAGATGGTTTACTAAAATCTTGGAAAAATCACCTAAATTCAAGTTTCTCAAAATAGTATTTTATCAAAGCAATTCCCAACATAAGTTATATAATGAAAATGCAAGTTGCTTCTCAAATCATGAGTTTCAAATGTATCAATAATTCAAAATTAAATTCAAATGCATTCAAATCAAACACAAATTTTTTATGAATGTTAACAACAATGCTCATTATGCAATGCTTAACATGATAATTACATTTGGGTTGTTACAGAGAATGACCTATCAGATGAGTTCAAATTAGAAGCATGTTTAGCAAAGAAAATACGCTCTATCATCCAATCCAGTTATTATATACTCCCTCCATCCTATAAAACTAGTCATCCTAGAAATTCTAAGACAAATTAAAAAGTAGGTAAAATGACCATGTTTACCCCTATATATTATCCATATTTGGCACTAATTGATTCTTGCATGCACATGCACTTTCTAAATAGGGTAGGATGATTTGTTTTTTGGGATAAATTTTGAATCCCAGGATAACTAGTATTTTGGGATGGAGGGAGTACCTATCTATAACATTCTAATATTTCTAAAATATTGTAATGAATATAAAAACATAGAATATCATGCAATGTAAGGACATCGCATGACAAACAAAAGCAAATAACAACACTTGTTCATGCAGATGGTCAATTCCTCATATAGTTTGACTATACACTATTGAAAATAACAAAATCATTTGTAAGAAAAAACAACCGACGTTCAAGGAAACTTTAGACGAACTTTTGATAGATTTTCTTGGGAAGAAAGATTATGAGATCCATAAGTAAAGTACAATAGATAATGTTCAGAATTAAAAATCTTGAATCAGCAAATCATGAAGAACATATCAACATCAAACAGATTATTACAACATCAAAGTAAACAAAGGTTCATCATGCCTTCAAAGCTTATCACTTTGGCAGAAGGAACAAACTTCAAAATCACTTGATCTCATTAAGTAGCCATTCTTTCCTCATGTCCATTGGAAGTGCCTTCAGTGATCTGAACTGGAAATTATCGTATCTAAGCATATTGCAGGCTTTGAGCCAATCCATAGGGGCCAGATCAGGTATTTTTTTGAGTTCTGCAATGACATCCTCAGAAGAAGGTTTCTTGTGTATTAATGGAGGCACAAATGGTATTGCAAAGCTTGAATACTTAGAAACCTGGAAATTACAATAAATGATTATATGTTAAAAACCAGAAGTCTTTTGAGCACTCTAGCAAATCAGTTATTTGGACAACTAGCTGTTGATACAAGAAAAGAGGACCACAGAATAAGAATTATGCACAATGTAATCACTTCAGGAAGCATATGCGTTAATTCAACAGATCTGTTGCTTAACATAAACAGTTTAATAGGATTAAGTAAGGTTATATACAAACTGGTTAAGCAGTAAGGTAAATATTCTTCAGCTAACGATCCTTATTAGCTCGTCAAACTTATCACGGTATCCAGAACTTTTCGAAAGCTTTGAGAAGGAAAATGTAAGACAACACCTACTTCTTATCTATCTGTGCTATGAAAACTGGGAAATAATTAGTAAGGCATGAAAAAGGAAAACCAAAGTTAAATCAATGGAAATGATTGCACCTCGTAGTGAGAGCTAGAAGGCTCACACAGATCTTTCCTTCGCCTTTCAGTTTTATGCCTTGCTTGCATGATGGATGACCCAAGCAGGTAACGTCGCATTGACACCCCATGACCGCTCTCACGTTGAAATTTTCGAGGGACACGTCTTGAATTCTTTTTACATGGTAGAGCCTCCATATATTTAAGTGCAAGCTCATCATTAGGTGCCTGAGGAACTGAACTATCAGTTTGTCCTATGATTGACTTCAATGATTTCTCAATCGCTTCAAATGGTTTATGGCAATGAGGACAACGAAGTACACAATGTTGATATATCATGGGATACTCAAGCCCCAATCCACACTCTCCACATGATGTCCAAAATGCAGTTTGCATCTGAACTGCTACTGGAGTTGGGGCAGGATCAACATCAGTAGCAGGTGCATGCACAATTATATCCATACATGGAGGTGAAGCAGGAACCATAGCTGAGGCGCCAATAGGGTATCCTTCAGCTTGAAATGAAATAGTCGTGGCCCTAATACAAATGCAAAAAATAGGATTCATGAGATAGTCAACAATGCAAGTTAAATAAAAGTTATTGCTGCAGGTACGAAAGCAAATTGTGCTGCTCAAATATAATTTATTAGCAATACAAGGATAATGTTCCAGCATAGCTCCACATAAATAAAGGGAACATAAAGTTTTCAGATCACATGTACATTAAATATTTATCAATTTCGAAATATGAGGTCTCATCAGTTCCATTACTTTCCAAGCATTATTGCTTTTAATTTCAGGATATATTCCGCTTCTAGTTTACATGTTCTGAAAACCTGAACTAAAAACAATTTCACAATAAAAATGGTAGAATAAGCAACCATGATGAAAATCAGAAAATGTGAGACAAAATTTACACGAACAGTATATTATCACCAGGATCCTATAGTAACCATTGATTTGCACAAAAATGAAATCACACAAATCAGACACTAGAGAATTAGCCATGCATAGCAAAAAAGCAAATACAGAGCAATCAGAAATGTTGCTATGGGAAATGAATTAATTCAATTGCTTGCGAGGTTCCATGAATAGAGGTGTTATGGGCGATGTACTAGCTACCATTCAGGTTCATATTCAACTGGGTATTTTCCACCCTAAAAATACCAATGAATGAAGATAGGCTGAGGGCCCCAACTCTTTATTCTTCCTAAGTTAGTTCTTTTAGGACGCTCTTCTTCTATCATCGGCCAGCTCTTGCATCACATCTTAATCACCCTCACCCGCACCCATGCATCTCACCTTGTCTGTGGCAACTCTCACATCCACAACACAACTGGTCAAGTTCCATTGCTGCCAACACCGACCTCCCACCCACCCACCCAAAGAACCCTCCAATTCTAACCCTGACCCATCAATTGAGTCCGCAGACCAAGGTCGCGGAGAGGGCAAGCTTACCTCAGATCACCAAGTGAGGCAGCAAAAATCAGACGATGCAAGAGCCAAGCTAGTCACCGGGTCGAGGACGGGCGAGGTCGTCACTTTATAAAATATAGATCGAGGGGGTATACTCTATGAACGATAATTATAGTGGGACGCGACCCTGATTCATGGGCGAACTCGGTCGATAAAGACAAAACATATTACTACAGAAAACTAATGACAAGCAATAAGAACTATAAAGAGTACATTTAACATGTGTACTCAGCCAGGCTACAAACCACCAATCATGCCTAACCCTTATCCAAAAATCTGCTAATGGGTCTGCGACCCTCAACCGGACAGATCCAACTGAATGGGCAACCTCGACCCGCCTCAACGGACTACGCGGCATACGGGCATGCCGAATCTTTGACAGAGCAATAGGAGCAGCATAAATGCAAATAAAGAGCATCAGAATGTATAGCCGGAGATAGCCGCTGGGGAAGAGAGAGCAGCTAGGATAGTTCAAATTTAACGCTATGATTTAGCTGCCGCTAATAGCTATTCTTAGCCGGCGATAGTTGCTAAATTAGGCCTTCGTTTAGCGGCAGCTAGAAATTTTGACAGACCTTCAGTAGAGAGTAGACAGTGGAGACTGGATTTTGTTAAGTCTCCTGACGATTGATCTGAACTCTATGTTCTTTTGCTAATAGTCCTGGACAGGAGCAATGTTACTGTGGGCAAGTGTCATGTATGCACTTATATGAAATGCTTATGTTGTCAAGTGTTCTCTATCTCGTAATGACTAGTGGATATGGGCCTTGTTTAGTTTCCTTCAAAATTCCAAAACTTTACAAGATTCTCCATCACATCTAATCTTTTAACGCATGCATGAAGTATTAAATGTATAGCTAAACAAAATAACTAATTACACAGTTTATCTATAATTTGCGAGACAAATCTTTTGAGCCTAGTTAACCCATGGCGGGACAATAATTACTAAATACAAACGAAAGTGCTACAGTACTTTACACCCAAAACTTTATGCATCTAAACAAGGTCATGTTAACTTTTAAGTACCTTTATGGTCTTGGTCTCCAGTACTGGATGTTATGGTCGTGTATTCCTGTATTACAAAGGTGTTTATTTCTAATTTTTACCAAAACAACTAATAAATGACTTTGCTGTAGCTATAGCTATAGCCGGCTTTAGCTTTCCTTAGCTGCTGCAAAGGCTGGCAACTAAGAGGCTTAGCCGGAGATTTTAAACATTGGTCGGTACTCGGTATAGCAAAGGAAAGCAAATTTTCCTGTTGTAAAAGAATTTTGAAAGGTCAAGTAGGTTAGTCTGAACCTAAATCCTCACATACGTATCCTATAGTAGACACGGTCCCATATATAGTTGGATCTGAAATTGGGAGGGCCATTTGTCGAGCAAACAGATCGCTTTACTTTCTATGAGTGTCGCGATCACCTTCAAGTCCGATTTCCTCACAATCTATTCACTGATTTAATACATCGACTGTTAGCAGATTTGGTGGCGTTCCTCCCAAACTCGAGTGCAGGCGTGTAGGAGTGTACTGCCCGGCACACTGATTACAGAACACGTCGTAGTTGTCTGTTGTTAGGGTTACAGACTAGAGAGGGAATTGGGGACTAGCCAACATCGAGCCCAAGATCTGGTTCTGAATATCTTAAATAGGGAGAGGCTTGCCTCTAGTAGTCTCAGATGACGATGGAGTTTGCTCTGATTCATCTAGAGAGCCGCCAAAACTCGATCGGGTCGAAACGCTCAAACCCCCAAACCCTAGGCAAATGGAGAGGGAGAGAAGGGAACGGGGTGGAGAGGAGCGGACGGGGGTGTGGAGTGAGCGTACCAGCTAGCGGGGAAGACAACGCCGGAGGGAATCGAACAACTCTCGACGGGGAAGTAGCGAGCAAGGGCCACCACTGCTCCAGTCGAAAGAGCAATCTTTCAGACACGAGACGGGAAGGTGGAGAGTAGCGTATGATTACCCTAGCCTGTGGTGGTATACTTTGGGCCTGGAAATTCCCCCTCCAGGCCTCAAGCCCCTAACGAGAAATCTCAGATCACGATGGATTTTCCTCTGATTCATGCACCGAGCCGCCAAAACTCTAGGTTGAGCTGTATTCAGCGCTTTTCAGTGCTCGAGGGCCTGCGCTTTTCAGTGTATTCAACGCCGCGAGGAGCCGACGCGACGCAGCAAAACTCGAGAAATTATGGGGCCGTGATGGTGCTGTGCTGCTCGATCACTTTGAAGAAACGGAGATGGGAGACGGGCGGCATATCAGAATCGGTACAGTAGCTGCAGGACAGGGGCACGTCCTACTCTTTGCCGAGATCCAAAACTCCAAATCGATAATTTCACAGCGCAGATCTAGCAAAGGCCAGGCGATACAACACGCAAAACCCTAAGCACGATGTGGACAGAGAGGAGAGAGGAAGGGAACGGCGAGGAGAGGAGCAGACGGGGATACATGGGAAGGAATGAGCAACTGAGCATACCAGCCGTCGGGGAAGACAACGCCGGAGCGGCGCCGAGGTCGCCGCCTGGGAATCGAAGAGCACGTCGAAGCGAGGGCGAGTACTGCGCGACTCCGGTCGAAAGAGG
This sequence comes from Panicum virgatum, assembly GCF_016808335.1. NCBI lineage: Eukaryota > Viridiplantae > Streptophyta > Magnoliopsida > Poales > Poaceae > Panicum > Panicum virgatum. Next base: position 30,926,183 of record NC_053141.1, on the reverse strand, counting down.
GCGAATGAAATACTCGTGAGTCCTGACGTGGGTGTTGGATTTATCGCGTCAGTGGTGGGCTCCCCGGCCCAAACTGATGTGTCATCTTCCCGTTGATAAATTGCGCCACATCTCATCTTTTCTTTTTTTGACAGTACATCTCATCTTTTCGATACTTTACAAACTGGGTGTTTGTGCAAGTATAGGCCCGTTGGACTGGGTAAGCTTTGTCCATAAACTACACAGTGAAAGAGAGAGCCAATGTTTGCCCTCGTCAAAAACAAATTACTTAGCTCGTTTTAGTAGAATTGACACAGTCTGAAAACCTGAAATTAGTTTTACAATAAATGTTCTAGAATCAACAATTCAAGAGACTTTAAAATGCAGAGGTTGCCTGGGCAGTGAGCAGCACGAGGCTAAGGCACACTTGTAGAGCAAAACTAATAGCATACGCCCCCGCCGCCGGCTACAAGCGCGCGTCCCCATAGTGAACGCCACAGTTATTAATGCAGAGCAAGATGTCTCAGCCAATAGCACACGCCGCATGACGTCTCCGCCCGCTCAAGCGAGCGCTTTGCTAGTCGCCTTCTCCCTTCTCTCTCCTGTTTCTCTCTCTTCTAGCTCGTAGAAATGGCTATCCCGTGGAAGACGGAAAGTTGTTTGGGCAGGGATCCTAGCTTTACTAGATTTGTAATATTTACTATACACCTAGATATAATATAATTTATATTTAGGTTCATAGCAAAAGGTCTTATGACCCTACAAAAGCTAAAACGATCTCGGTTCCTATGGAATAAATACGCTTTTCTAACAAAAACATGTCTGTCCATAAAGATATCTGATCCCGATCATGCGTGCACTACGGGAAACGACTTAGTTGCCGTGTGCCTAAAGTTTGCCGTGGGCAACTTCTCGGGCACATGGCAAGTAATTTTTTTGTTGTGTGTCACCCAAAAAACGCACAGGAAATGTTGGGCACACGGCAAAGCCATGCTTTGGCGTGTGCTTTTTTCACACAGCAAAATAATAAATTTGCCTTGTGCTTTTTTTCAAATGGCAAAGTAATAAAAGTTTTTCCTCTTCTCACCTCGAAAATTTGATACATTTTTACCTTTATTTGCTATATTTAACTAATTAATTTGGTACACTATGTAGAAATTTTAAAAAAATAGATGTTTGTCGTGTGCCCAACCAAAGATACGGCACACGGCAAAGTGAATTTCAAATTTTGTAAACGACCTTGGATGGAAAAATAGACTAAATAAAAGTTATAGATCTCAAAAAGTTATAAAAGTTTGTAGTTGACAACTTTTTAATTTGAATTCATTTAGAGCTGCAAACAAGCAATTTACACTCCGTTTAGTATAATATGTGGGGAAAGAAAATAGAGTATAGACTCAAGTGAGTTTGTATTGCAGTGGGATAGGAAGTTACACACGAGGGGGAGGTCACGGGTTTGAATCCCACCGGCCACGTGTGGCGCACAAAAAATGCCGCAACTTGCGACTTCGATGGAGCAGACAGGTGGCTGGCCGGTGGGGTCCTCCCCAGATTAAATCTTTTTTATTTCCTATTTTTAAAATCAGTTTTCCAAAAAAAATTTTGCTGAGTGCATTTTATCACTCGGCAACTCTTCACCATGTGCCCGAGAAAACGACCCACGGCATAGGGCCACTTTGCTGACGTTTGTATGCCGCGAGCGGTTTGCCAAAGGATGAACAACACACGGCAAAGTGTTTCCCATGTGCCAAAGGCACACGACACAGCGTGTGAATCCTATAGCGATGTTCACTAGAAGTAAAGACAAGTGGGCTTACTAGTAAGCCCATCTCTAGCTATTTCTATAGCCATCAACATTTTTGCATTCAAATTTTGATACTTCGCAGTTTCACACAAACACTACTACCAAAACGATTTGTAGCAACACCCCGATTTTTTTTAGGGTGGACCAAAATGTCACCCGTTCTGACAAATTGGGTGCGAGTATTGTAGCAACCAAGCCGCACCTGTAAACCCATTTGTAGGGGCGGCTCCCCCCCCCTCAGCCGCCCCTACAAATGGGTGCCATTTTTAGGGGTGGCTGGGGGTGAGTCGCTCCTAAAAAAGAACTTTGTAGGGGCGGTTCATCCCCCCCACATGCCCCGAAAAATAGAGCCCATTTTCTGGGGCGGCTAAGGGGGTGAGCCACCCCTACAAATGACATTTTTAGGGGCGGATCACCTGAAAGGTTCTTATTTGGTTTTGGTAATTAAGTGACAATTTAGGTAGATTAATAATTATTTACATTGAGATTGAGATACACAGGTGATTAGTCCACACAAAGATACTAGTATGAGAAACATGTGCCATTATGGAGAAATGGCTAAATATTGATGCTATGCTCATATAGTTATGAGACATGACATGTAGTCTTGTGGCTAGATGGAGAAGATCAAGACAAGGCTTTGTGTCAATGGACCGATTGCAAGTGTGAAGGGCAAGTTGAAGGCTTTGAAGTAACAACCCGCATTTGGCGGGGAAGCTTGAGCAAAGGCTTGGCGCCGATGGACCAAGCCAATGGTGAAGAGCAAGTTAAGTTGAAATCAATGAACCAATGAGGTCACAAGGTGATATGAAGTGGATCATATCATTCAAGGAAAATCAAGCCAAGTGTTGTCTCATGATGATGATAAAAAAACCTTGATGGAGATTGGTGCTTGTGTGGCGTCAACATTTGAGAAGATGAAATGGAATGCGCAAGGTAAAGGTGTAAATTGTAGGGCATTTCATTTCACCAGTTATAGGTGTGTAGAGGAGTGCATGACCGGATTTAGGATATATGGCCGTACTATCAAGAGGGGAAATTTTGTTTGCATATTGGTCATCTAGTGCCACTTGAGCGATCCAACTTTGCATATGTTGCTAGGATTGAGTGGCGTTGAAAGTTTTACAAAAAATGATTTGAAAATGCTAACTAAGGCTCAAAGGTATTGATCATCCCGTGGGAGATCATTTGAAGTTGCATGCTTTGGAAAAAGGGTTTTCGTTGTACTCCTAACTTTGGTTGGATAATGGAATGGGATTTATGGGTTGATCCATTTTGTTTTGGATCCTTTATTCAGTTATCTTGTGTAGTCCTCTGATTAAGCTTTCCATAGAGTCCAAGATCACCTAATTTGGTTGACAAAGTAAAAAGTTACGAGCATTTTACTGATGATTAGTTTTGCTAGAAATGGACCTGCGGGCTATCCAGCCCTTGGGGGCGGATAGTCTGCCACCTGTGGAAAATTCTTGGACAGAAACTTTGTTGTTTCTAGTGAGGCGAGCAGCGGACGGTCCGCCCCTGGGGAGCGGAGCGAACGGTCCGCCCTTGGGGAGCTGATGATCCGCCGATCACTTTTAGATTTAGTCAGAGACGTTTGCAACACAGTGCGTTCGAAGTTTTGAACTGTGGACGATCCGCCCTGGGATGCGGACAGTCCGCCCGGGCTCTAACGATCGACTCTGACACATAATCATTGCAATTCTAGCTGTTGGTTTTGAGTGGCGGATAGTCCAGTTTCTATGAGGCAGACAGTCCGCGAAAGCTCTATTTTCATAGGATTTGAGTGTAATGTCTAGTTTGGGGCCTTTCTCTATAAATAGAGGTGGTGGCTGGCCATTTGAAGTTGTTGGGCACCCTTGGGACTTAGTGTCCATACTTGGGGAGTGCTAGATAGTCTCTAACTCACTTGTGCTTGCAAAGAGTGTGATCTGATTGCGGTGAGTGATTCTAGTGTGTTGCATTGAGAGATTGCAAGAGTTTGGAACTAGCTGATCGAGTTGCGAGCTTGTTGTACTTGTTACTCTTGGAGGTTGCCACCTCCTAGAAGGCTTGGTGGTGGTGGTGTCTCCATGAAGCTTGCAAGAAGATTGTGCAAGGCTTCGGGACCGTGATTGTGAGGGGTGTTGTGCTCGCCCCGCGGGAGCCGCAAAGAGCAACTCTAGTTGAGCGAGACTCGAAGAGCAACAAGTGGTTCGGTTGGATCATGTGCTAGAGTTCGGTGTGAGCACTCCACGTGGGAGAGTGTGACTTGAGAGTCACCACTAGCAAGAGGATCGACGGCAACCTTGGAGCTTGTGTGGCAGCCCCGCCTAAATTAATCCGGCTTAAGTGCGCTAACCAACATCAAAACGACAATCAGGGTTAACACGCACTTAAAACGGAGTAATCCGGCAGTGCTGTCGGGTAAAATCCCGATTAAACCACTTGAACAGGATCGACAAAGCAGCCCAGAGAATGCAACATTCCACCAATTTTACAGCACAGAGTATGAAATTGAATTAATATTACAAACCAAGTTTGATTTTATAAAAGTATAATAGAGTTCAAGAGTGACGGAAAACGAACGATAGTCTAGCGACGATAGAAGACGTCATGATGAAGTCCGTACATGACGTCAGCCACAACCTCAGATGTACCACCTGAAAAAAAAGCCACAAGCAAGGCTGAGTATACTAATACTCAGCAAGACTTACCCGACTAAGGGTATACTTAGCCCTTTATCTAGACATGCAAGGCTTTTGGCTGGAGGGGTTTGGTTTGCCGAAAAGCAGTAAAGAGTAGATCCTTAATTTCAGGTTTTAGCTTCCAAATTCTAGTTCAATTAACTATTCTAGGTGAGCATCTATCCAATAGCATACATGGTGGGAAACATTTATATTTCATCATCCAACCAACCATATTCATCATCATCATCTTTCACTTCTTACTCTATGTAGCAGAAGGGTTAAGCAGTCCCAAACCGTGAGAAGCGGACGATTCGAATCGAATTTGTTAACCTGGCCAGGCAGACCTAACACACACGTATGGGAACCAAGTCACCCACACGACTTTTCCCCTTTCTTTCCGGGTTGTGGATCAGGGTCACCCACTTCGAGTACAAGGATCCACGCCACGGTACGGCGCCAGGTCGTGAGCCTTCTTGCACCCGCATGTGGCCGCATGAGAACAACGTTCAAAGAGGGTGAGGGAGAAGTCCACTCGCCGGGCCGATCAGGTACTTAAGCTTACCGATTACCATATTTCTCGGCATGTGGTTAGTACGTTCAAAAGCTTAACCGCCACTACCACACACTGCGGCCTTATCCATTTTCACTAAACAGACGGGGTATCACAAGTACCACAACCCCGCCCGTGAGCCTTATAGTTGCAGTATATAGTAAACATTCAACTCCTATAATTCTCGCGAGTGACAGGAAATCACTCGACTTCTACCGAACCATTAGCCTAGCCAACTAGCGACCTACACATACTAGTGTTCAAGCATAGGTATCTAGGATTATGCAGCTAAGGTTCCAAGCAACTCCTGTAAACTTAAATGCACAAGTAGATAGAAACAATAACAAGTTGCATAAATTTAAAATAGATAGGACATGCTCCGGGGCTTGCCTTTTTGCTGAGCGGGGTTAGTATTTCTCTCGGCCTTAGGCCGGATCTTCACAAGTTCCTTCCTCGGCTTGCTTCGCTAGCTCCTAGCTTCATGACCAAATTTATAGACGACGTCCTTGCTACGATTTCTACATGAATGCACAAGCGATGCAAGTGAGCGAAACAATTTAAGATTTTTGACCGGACTGTCGAGTATGCAAACAAGCTAATTACACAAAAAAAAATAGGTAGCACAGCGTGGCATGTGGACTACAAGAAATGATTTCAACATCTTAGTGGCACAATTATTTAGTGCAGATTAATTAGGCACATGCACAACCCACCTGGAGGCTGGAGCATCAGCTAACTTTGGATATGAGGTAAATTGAGGAGGTAATAACAATTTAAATACAGCTAAGAGCATTTGGCCTTGCCTAAACACTATCAAATATTTTCCCTCTTCGATACAGATCTAAGTAGTCACACATAATTGGCTTTGCTAAATGTTGGCATTTTATGAACTATTGGTGAATGAAAATAAAATAAAATAAATAAAACAAAAACTCAACTACTATTTAGTGAACACTATCAGTCAAAAGTTATTCCATGAGTCAAGCAGATTTTATCTGTACAACGCTATTATATAAAGTCATGACAAAAGCTGATGATATTTTGATAGATTATGCTTCAAGGGACCTAACATGATTGATCTCACAGGACTTCAAGCAACAGAGAATTAACCATTTATTTAACAATTTATTCATCACACAGATAAACCACAAACAAAAGGACAAACCTTTCTATGAGAAACTATATATGCATAAATTAAGGAATAACGATACAAAGCTATGACAGAGGGTTTCGTGATTTTAGAACTACCAATATTTTTCTAGGAATTCCACAGAATCAAACATGCACAAGTATTGCTACCAAAGAAACTAACTAGCTTCTACTATCCATCCCTTCACCAAAGCGTGCATACAAACAGAGTGCTAGGCCTGCACCTGCTGCTTCATCTAGGTATTTGACCTTCAAATTTTTCCTGCAGGTTTATCTACTCAAATATAGCAACTAGTAAAAGTTTCGTAATTTTCCAAGTACCAGAACTATTTATCATGAGATAGCACTATTAACCATGGATTTAAATCAAAACCAAAACTAGAGAGTTGTGATGGCTCCTAAACTTTTACCATATTGTTCATTTAGTATCTAAAGCATATTGGAGAAGTTTTATTTGAAAATACCAAGTAGAGCATCAAAAGCAAAATACGGCATTTATTACTAGCCTAGAACAAGATCTAATAAAAACCCATAGCTATATTTGTCAAAATGTCCTCAAATTTTTACAGTAAGCTATTCATCTAAGGTGTAGCACACTGTCCAAAAATCAGCTAAAGATCATGGGTAGAACTTGAGATACATACAAATGTGGATAAAACCAATATTTAATGTAGAGATAAAACTATTGGTCAAATTCAAAAGTGTATGTAACAAAAGTTGTATATTTTGTTGCAAGGATTCCAGAACAGTTGAGTTTGTATTTTTATGATTTTTCTACGATTTTCTACAAATTTTCAAAGTTTGCTGTTTGAAATCCATGTACATTTTGCAAACTAGCCCCTGGAATTTTCGTTTCTTTGAACATGAGGTCCCTGGTCGGACCAGGAACAGAGGAGGGATTCCGGCCCTTTTTCCGGCGAGTAGAGTCACCGGAGGTGGGGGCTAGGTTGGGGGAAATGGAGAGGAGGTCGAGCCGCACCTGCGGTGTTCTCGGGGCTCGCGGGGATGGCCGGACAGGGCTCACCGGCGTGAAGCAAGGGGCGGCGGCGGGTCTGTTCACCGGCGGCGGCGTTCCGGCGGCCATGTGCGGAGGTGGCTGGGCTTGGGAGGACCAGTGAGGGCCAACGAAGCTCGCTAGAGGGTCGGTTTTGGGGAAGAAGGGGCGCAGGAGGAGGCTCCACGGGAGCAGGGCGACGGCGGCCATGGCTCGCGGTGGCGGCGACGAGCCTGAGCAAGGGAAGGATGGGCTCGGCTCTGGAAGAGGCGAAACGGAGAGGAGAAAACGAACTTGACTTCGTTGGATGGTTAAGCGGCGATGAGATGGTTCGACGAGGCGACGCGTGGTGGTGCCGGCGACGAGACGGCGAGGCGACGGCGTTGCGACAGGGAAGGAGATGATGGCGAGGGCAGTTCTGTAAATAACGCGAAGTTCCAAAGTCCAGTTCGTAAACTCAGCTTTTCTCCTTCTTCATGGCTTCAAATGAAAAACTTTTGAATACCAAACTTGCTTAAAATTTCGAGATCTACAACTTTCATTTTAGGCACTTTTTCATTTGAGACTTCTTTTGAAAGATAAAAATTGAAACTTGAGTGCATCTGAAAATATCCAATATACTTTGAAATTCAATTTTTTCTCCCACTTTTGTGTAGCAACTCGAAAAACTTTGAACACGAAAGTTGTTTGTCATTAGAAAACCTATAATATTGGTTTTAGGCAAAAGTTTATTTGAACTCTATTTTAGAAATTATTTTTAAGCATATTTGTTTAAAATTTGAAAGACAGTTTAATTGTTTGAAAACTGTGGTTTGATAGGCTCGTCATTTTATGTGCAAAATTTCATATACACAAAAACACACTTATATTATTTCCCAAAAGAAAAGTTTAACTTGAATTGCTCTTGCTTATTAGGCTTGATTATGTGTTTAATATTTCTTGGTTAGTATTTTAAAATCTGGGATGTCACAGCTTGTCTCAACGGGGACTAGCTTGGTACCAAGTTAACCTCAGGATAAAATCATTGTGTCAATATTTTTCTTCCCAACTGTTTGGATCCCCGATACAGTACACAAGCTTGTATTTACTTACTCATATATTGTGCTTGTGTAGTTGGTCTTGTAATTAGTTAGCTTGTGTAGCTTGGTAGTTTCCTTCCTTGCTTGTGTAGAATAGAAGTAGCTCCCTTGCGTGACTAATTGGCTTGAGTAGTCTTGTTAGTCACTTTGCTTAGATTTTGTAACTAAGTTTTTTTAGCTCTCTAGCTAGTTTAGCTTGTATAGCCTTGCTCTTGAGAACTACTAGTTGTGCTTGGGCTTTGTGCGCTTTGCATACTAGTATGAGTAGGAGCTCCCTCTTGCTTGACTACTAGTGCTTAGATTTGTGTGACCTTCCAAACTAGTTTTTCTTAGGTGAGCTCTACCTAGCCCAGTACCTTAGTTGCTCCATTAGAATCTTTTTGTAAGATGCAAGTTATAGATAGAGGGTTGTAATCTTGGCTAGAACGATTAGTTTAATTCCACATTTGTATCGGTTAGCCGGCAACATTTTAAGTTTTAAAAAAACTATTCACCCTCCTCTAGTCTGTCATCTCGACCCTACATCACCTTCTAACCCGCCCATAAAATATCTATAAAAATTTGGGCACCTTCTTCCTCATCTCGACCCCCAATCATTTGCTCGGGAGAGGAGCTCACCCAAGAAAAAAGAAAAATGTGGGGGGCTCGGGCCTAGGAGGTAAGTTGACGCTAATTACTTTTCATTTCTAGGCTCTTTTATTAGATTTATGGCTCAAATTGAGCTCTCTCTCTGCCTCTAACTAGCTCTAGATCTTCATGGTGTGGATTAACCATTTGAGACACCATTTGGCCCAAACTTTTGGTTAAAGTTGTGCTATTTTAGCAGGAGAACAAGATTATGTAATCATTTTGATTCGATCTATAGTTTTTTAGCATCATTCTTAAAAATAATGTCCTAGATCTATGGAGGAGAGAGAAGAAGATTTGATTTTTTCATAATTTTCAAAGATGCATGTTAGATTTTTTTTCCCCAACATCTATGGTAAAATAATATGTTGAGTTTTTATTGTTTTTATTTACTACAAGTTAAATTGAATTTTTCCACACATACACATATATAGAAGTATATATTTATATCATTACTATTGTTCCAGATCAAGTGATTAGCTCATTGTGAGAAGCAGTGGAAGAAATTGTTTAATCACCAACCTATTCTCTTCTTACAAAGGCAATAACGTAGTTAATATGATCATACTAATATGATCTCCCACGCTACAGTGCACCATGCCAGCAACTGGCATGGCCTCCTCCATCTTACAAAGGAGGATACAAGAGGCAATCACTTGCTAAAATATTGGACCAATGTACATGGATTAAGAACTAATACCAGTCTATTGCTTCATTTTAGTACTTGGGCAAGTAATTACAAGGAAAAAATAACAATAATGTTGTTATTTCTCATCAGCTTAGAGCATCTCTAGCAATAGACCCTACTTCAAGCCCCTACTTTCCTAAGTAGAGGCTAGTCCCAACTATCTAGGGCTATGATTTTGTGTTCAACTCTAGTAATAGCCCCGACTTGCAGCCCTTTCTTTTACTATGACAAGTGGGACCCACACATCAGTGTCTATTTTCTATTCTTTTATGACAAGTGGGACCTACCTGCTCTCTCTCCCCCACTCCTTTCTTCCTCCACTTTCCCTATCCCTCCCTATCCCTGCCCGATCAATACCAGGATGGCGAGCTTGGGCAGCGACCGGCTGGCTCGGGCGACACAGATCTAGAGCACGGCGAGCTCAGGCGGCGGCCGGCCCGTGCGGCTGAGCGGAGGAGCAGGGACGAGGCGGCCGCGACGGCATTACAAGTCCAGTCCACAGCTGCGGTGCGCAGAAGATTGGGGGAGTGAAAGCTTGGCGGCGGTGGTGCTTGAGCTCGAGCTCGAGCTCTGCGAGGGAGGAGAAAAAATAGGGGCCTCCCCAGGGACCCGTGGGAGAAGGGGCTAGGTGGCAAGATTTGGGTGCCTCCCTACTCTAGGGACCCAAGTAGGGGTCCTGCTGGAGATGACCTTTTGGCTCTTACCACTACTTTAAAAGTAGGGATCCAAGTAGAGACCTTGTTGGAGTTGCTCTTTCCCACAGAAGTAATATTCAAATCATCAGTCAATTTGCAGCTTGTATAGGGAGATATGTGTATTCGAATAGGAAGATATGTGTATTTCCAAATGGTAATGTTTTCTTCTCTTCTGGAGTAAAATGGGGAATCCTTTGCAATAAAAATTATTTTATTAGTTTTGTATTCTAGCTTATTGCTAATTTCTTTATTTCCATAACAAATATGTTGGATGAAGTATTCAGCTAATCCATAATACTCCCTCCATCCCATAATAGTTTAGGCTCCGTTTGGATGTCGATATTGGAGGCCTTGACATTGAATTGGTTTCAATGAAAAATCATACTAGTATTGGTATTGGGTTACAATACTAAAGTCACTGTTTGAAGATGCAGATGAAATTGCTAGATGGAATCAAGGAGCAAGCGAATACCGATTCGTGTTTGGATGTTCATAGCTGTGGCATTTGAGAATTGACCATCTTTTTCTCCTCGCCAGAGAAGGCCGACGTCTTCATCCGGGGCGGAGCTCCCCCGCGCTTGCCCACACCTCGCTAGCATGGAAGGAGAAGAAGGCAAGGGAGGACGGGGGCGGCACAGCCCATCGGGGGAGGGAGGACGAGGGCGGTGTGACCCACCGGCAGAGGGAGGATTGGGGCAACGCGGCTCACCAAGGGAGGGAGGATGGGGCGGTGCGGCTCACCGGACGGGAGGAAGAAGGGGAAGGGTGCTGGCCACGAGGAAGAGGAGGGGTGCCGGTCACGAGAAAGAGATGAAGGGAGGTCGCCAGGGATGGAGATGGAAGAGGACCGCGGTGGCGGAGATGGAGGGCCACGGCTCCGGGAGATGGTGGAGGGTGGAGGCGGGCTAGGGAGGAAGATGGTGGTGGCCCACAGAGGAGGAAGATGGGGGAGGGCCGCAACGTCGCCAGCCTGGCTCGGGCCGCCGTGTTGTGGATATTAGGGGTGACAGGAGGAAACTTGGCTGGCGCCGTGTCGTGGATTCTTTGTTTTCTTTGAGGTGGACGCCAAGATGATGGGTTCGGGCGAATGCCTCCCATTACGGAGGGTGCAGGCTCTAAATTGGTGGGACGTGCACGCAAGTGAAGCCAATACTGCGCAATATTGGGTTCTATTTCAGTTTCCAATTCATAAAACTTCCAAACAACGGATATTGGCGGTTGAAATTCCAATTCCTAATTCTACGCTCCAATGCCACCATCCAAACGGTACCTTAGGTTTTTTTCAAAGTCAATTTTTTTTATGTTTGACCAACAATATCTCTAAGAGTAAATTATTTCAAATATAAAAGTTACATATTATATAGTTGGTTTCACGATAAATGTACTAACATAATTTTTATGTCATTAGCCTCTATGATTATTTTGCTCTTTGTAGCAAAAATTATTGAAAACGTTTGACTGTGAAAAAGTTTAAACATAGCTATATTTTTAGATGAGGGAGTACTATACAGTGACATGTATGTCTGTATGTCCTCAAGGGCTAATATTGTATCGTGTGTTCATAACAGGAGCTATTGAACCCCTCTGTTTTGTTTGCCTTCTTGCCACTACGATAGCAAATAGATTGCTACAACTGGTGTGGTAGCCCCTGAGGCTCCGACTCCTTTATGAGGAAAACTGGTTCTACAAATATGGAAAATAGATTGCTACAACTGGTGTGGTAGCCCCTGAGGCTCCGACTCCTTTATGAGGAAAACTGGTTCTACAAATATGGACTGCACGCCACATGTTTGACAAAATAACTAGAAATAAATGAATTCAAACTTTTCAATGCTTAGTAGTTTCAGAATTACATAACTACTATCCACTAATAAATGAAGAAGAGCAGATTCATTTTGATATTTTTTTTCTGCTTCAATAGCTCTTTTCAGTTATCAGCTAGCATCAGTTATAGATTGACCCGGTGGCGAACCTGTTCACTAAGACATTCATGCCTTACACATGATTTACTGTTATGGTGCTAATGGATGGGCAGGAGTGATTTGTTGGAAGATCTTTGATTGGTCTGTAAAACATTTTTAGCAGCAAACATTGAGCATAAAAAAAAAGTAAAAACCCCTGGGCTGACCGCTGACCTCACACGATGAATCCAGATGGAAAAAAGATCCAATCCAAAGAGGCGCGGCAACGGTGCTCCAGCGTTTTAGTTCTATGTATGCCGTGGTCTAGGAGGAAAATTTAGCCAACGACATACATAAATATTTCCTGGTGGATAAATAACGGAGATTTCGAGAGAGAAAAACATTCCTACAAGCATATCCGCAGGAGCCCACAGACCAGGAGTCATATGACACATAAAAGCAGCAAGGCATTACAAGGTCCACCACGACACTGTTATTCACTCATGTACTAAACACAGAAACAGTCTGCATGACATTAAAAACCAAGCATAGATAACAAGCAGACAGACTGCCTTGTCTTCTTCAGCTTCATGCTGCTCCGGGGCACAAGTTTTAAAGTTATTTCTTCCCGCGCAGCTTTGTTCCCAGTGCCCTCTCAAGCTTGCTAATAATCTGCTGGTTAGGGATCGCCTTGCCCGACTCATACTCCTGGATCACCTGTGGCTTCTCATTGATCATCTGTTCCAGCATGACATAAAGTCAGTAGTTGTAAGAGCATATTTTTCATCTCAACTCAGGAAAACTTAAAATCTTCTGCGAAACATCAACTTTGATATTATGTTGCCACTCGTTGGAGTCACAAAATAACAAATCCCCCCACTTATTAGAAGGCCATACACCAGTCAATCATTACCTGAGCAAGCTGTGCCTGGGTCATCTTCTTATCCAGCCTTGCTTGCATGAGGTTTTTCTTCAGGTCACTTGGGACACGCTCATCTACCACCACACAAGGCACCAATTATCATCAGAAAACTAGTTATGAAATGAAATGCATGTAGAAATCATGGGGCAATCACACAGAACTCGAACATGTTTACTTCGGATAGATGTAAGTTTATATTCCATTGCAGTGCTGAATCATTTTGATGGAAAACCACAGTTAATTTCATAGGCATGAATCCATACTGGGTCCTTATGGACAGACATGACATCCTGTCATGATTACTCTCTCAATTTCTTCATTTAAGAAGTGAACTCATACAAGAAAAGCAATGGATCCTAAGTTGATCTTCTTTATAGATCAGCACAGAAAATATAAACCCTAACATGTCTCCACGTTAACACCAAAACACCTACAATGAAATATGTAATTTGTTCTGAGGCAGATAAAATTGCTACAGGAAACTAGCACCATATGTGGAAGAAGAAAAAAAGCTGAAACAACTTGTCTCGCAATGAACACAATTTATGTGAATGTGTGAGCATCAGAGCATCCAAGGGTCTTCACCTCCACAGAACATTATGGCAACTTGCGAACAAAAATTGGTTGCATTTGAATTGCATCCAAGTCATCATTGCCATTGGGACTAAAGAAAAGCCCAACAAATAACATTCAAACAGAATATGTATACAAAATCACCAAGAAGTCACATATTTCCCTTGATCAAAATAATTCTCGCACATCAGCAGCAGACACCAAAGCAGAACAATTGTAGCTGTTTAGAAGCAAGCAACCATACTGCACTCAATGAAACCAGACTTGGAAAAATATTAGCACCCATACCCCACTCAATGAAACCAGACATAGAAAAGACTAGTCTGAAGTGAACTAAAACATGGTAAAACTTAAGTGAACAAAGGCATGAGCACGATTCATTGGTGCACTTTTATTGGCACCAGTCCAACATAAACCAAGATCAGGATATACTGAGCACAGAAGTGGCAGTGCTTATGATACACTTAGTGAATTTCAGTTAGACTAAAATTATACTATACATATTACAATTTAAGGCTGGAAATCGCCTAGTAAGATATCATAGATACTTGCTATGACGACCACCACAAAGAACAAAGAACTGTAAACCATACATCCACACAATAGCATTGCATCTCACAACTCAAGGTTACACATATTAACCCAATATCAATATATCACAAAAGTACATGAGCACTAAGAAGCCAAAAAAGTTGCTACTGTATGCAGATTTTGATCGCTCAACACAACAACAAAAAAGTATTGCCCCTGTAATCTCTGAGAACTCGAACGACTTAGTAGCTCATTTTCAGTAGACACTGAACAACTTAAATAATCGAGCATATTTGATAACTGTGTACCAGATATTGGCCATGCACCATAGTTGAAAGAAAGGATCACATACTTTTAATAGGTGAAATACGTGCTCGTTCTAAAAAAAAATTAATAGGTCAATGAATGAAACAAGCAAAAAGTGTTCTCATCCAAAAATACAGAGATAATTATTGCACCTTAAGCAAGCCCATCGAAGCTCAATGCATATGTATTTTATTGTGAGGGAAAACATTATTTTCATCAGAACAAGAGGCCAACAAAATAACAAGGAAATAACTTGCATCTCTAGACCACCGAGATTGCAATAACAAGCGAAGTACATGGAGATAACTGAACCTAGATCCTAATTAATTTTTCATATCACACATCTGGGTGAACCAGAAATCCGAATTTATCATTGGGGTGACGAGACCCCTAACGTATGAGAAAACAAGCGTCACAATAAATGGATAATAACGTAATGCAGGACTATTAGTTGCTTACGGGCTAGATTCTCAGTGTCGTCATCGAGTCGCTTGGTGTTGAGCGATGTGCCGCTGGACGCGGCCTTGTTCGTCCCAGCGTTGTCTGCAAACCACAAAGTTGTCAACCACAGATCAAGCCGAATGACAGAAAAGAGGCTTACACAAATTTAGTGATAACGAAAAAAATATATTAGCAGCAAAAAACCCATCGGAAGCCACCAGTGTAATAGATCAATAGCACCGATCGAATCTCCCTCAAACCCTAGCTGGCAAAAGCATGAAAATCCCCACCCACCCCAAAGGTTCACAAAATCATCAAAGAATAAAACGAAACCCTAATCGTCGAATCTCAGTCGAGCACCGCGACCGGCAGCAAGACGGACGAAATCGAAATCCGAGCGATTGAACGACGAGTTCCGAAGAAGTCCCCAAATCGATCCGAGGAAAAGATGGGGGAATCAATCGGGAGCTAGGGCGCCACTCACACTTCTTCATGGTCTCGATCTCGGCGCCGGAGCGGCGCGCGGCGTTGACGGCCTTCTCATCCTTCTTGGCGGCGGCGGTGGGCGCCTTCTTCCGCACCACCACCGGCTCCCAGTCCTGCCTGATCGGCCCGATCCCCGCCATCGCCTTCTCTCCCCCTCGCTGTCGCTGACTCTCCGGCCCCCACACGGCAGCCTCTCGCGTGTCCTCTCTGTCTCTCTCTCAACACGGAAACGTAAGAGCACGCGAAGTGGTGGAGGCGGAGGACCAAGAAGAAGATATGGAGGCGGAGGTGGGAACCTTCTGGAGTCCCAATCCAGGGGCCGTGGGGAATAATTTATGTCGCGAACGGGGACAACGATGACAGGTGGGACAGGATATGGTGGGACCGATGTGTCAGTGTTGATTTTTCGTGGGGACATCGGTCTGCTGGATATTTTCTCACCTACTCGTGGCGAGGACGAACCTTTCTGTTGTGTTTGGATAAGGTTCGGGGCAGCTATGATTTATCTAAGTGGGCCAAAAAAGTTTCTGGGCCCGAATTTTCAATCGGTTTACACATGAAACTGGTTGGAGAAAAATCGACTGAAAACGTGAAACTGGATCAACCGAATAGTGGCAACGCTTACCAGGGGCGTGCTGCATAAATCGGGGCACTGTGCGAAAATCTAAAGTGGGGCCTACTAAATAGGCCAAACATTACTATCAAGTGTAGGGTTCTGATCAAGTATCTGATTATTAGAGGACACTTGCTATTCTTTTACAATAAATCTATCCATAGGTCCTTTTTGAGATTGAGTTAAATCATCTAGTATTTGTTTGTTTTTACGTTTTTTTGCTGCCGGAATCATATTTTCTAGACCGATTTGCAGAAGTCATGACTTCAATCGATCGTTCTAACACAAAAGATTAAAGGACAAAATTATAATTAATCTGTTAAGATTTAAAGGATACAAGTACATGTA
This sequence comes from Panicum virgatum, assembly GCF_016808335.1. Classification (NCBI taxonomy): domain Eukaryota; kingdom Viridiplantae; phylum Streptophyta; class Magnoliopsida; order Poales; family Poaceae; genus Panicum; species Panicum virgatum. Next base: position 30,909,831 of record NC_053141.1, on the reverse strand, counting down.
GATCAATACAGTTGGTGATTGGAAATTAAAAAGAAAACTATTTACCTTCTCCTTCAGCTCTGATCGCCTGACGCCTGTGGGCTGTGGATTGCGGCTCCGCCGCTCCGGCTCTGGTGCTCTGCCTACCGCAGCCCCGGTGGCATCGGCGACGGTGTTTGCAGGTAGGTTGCGGCGCGCCCTGGTCCTGCGGATTGCCGACTTGTCGTCTCCGTCTGCTTGGCCGGAGTCTCGGTCGGTGTCTCCGTCTCATCTTTCGAGCGAAATTGGAATTGCCAAAGTCGGAGCCTCGGAGGGCACTGAACAGGCAGCCGCCGGCCGGCCGGAACTTTTTTTTTGTTTTGGGCTGCATGTCGATTGTGTTTGGGCTGGCCAGACCTTTTTTTTCTTTTGGGTTGCACGTCATTTGCGTTTGGGCTGCGCAGATAGGACCAAAACAGGTCAGAAGCTCAGAACAAGTTATCTCAACCCATAACTAGTTAATGGGCCATTTCAGATTCTGGGGCCCCAGAAAATTGGGGGCCCTGTGCGGGCGCACGGGCCGCACGCCCCCATGGGCCCGGACCTGTGCTTACCTTAGAGCATGTATTATAATTGGCGGGGAGGTGGCTGAATTCGACGTTGGAGAGAGAGGAGTCGGGTGAGAGAAAAAAGCGGGCGAGTTCACACACGCCGACTAACAGCGGGCGAGATGTTTTTTTTTTACCGCGCTCCCACTCCCACTCCCACCGTTCCACGTCCCGGCTGAAGAGTGCAACGCATTAAAAGACAAGGGGCCCGCCACCCACCAGCTCAGCAGCTCGGGTGAGCTGGAGCTCAAAACGCCAGCGAGCAGGCGAAATCTACTCTCTTACGGGCCATGGCCCAGTGGACGGTAGCTCTCTTTGATTGGCCGCAATGGCCTTGGTCCAGACATAAGATGTGCAGATCGGTCGGCTGCCCACGTACTCTAGTCACGGCAGCTCAGCATTGATTTGAGTATTGACCCTTCCTTGATTATTGGTTAGCTTTTTTTTTAACTCTTTGCAACCAAAGTCAAGAATATCATTCGTAGCTACAGATCCAATCTACAGCTAACCATAAAAACTTATTTTCCTAAACATAACTCAATCGGCATAAATTTTTCTCTCTTGCAGAAAGCATCATTTAGGGATTTGCATTAAGTACAGTGCTACGCATCGTTTATGTGCCATTAGTCGAGAGTTTGGACTAATTGTGTAGAATACTAGCCCGCTACTGGGAGCACCTTTCCAAAACTCTAGCAAAAAAGAAACAACCATTTTGCTACTAAAAAAAAAGTAAAAGCATCTCCAAGAGTTTCCCATCCCAAGTTATCATTCTTATTTTTTTTGGTAAAAACAGAAAAAATCTTCTCCAACAATTCCCCATCACAGGTTGCCATTTATGCCAAGTTCAGAAAAAGAGCCTCCGCGCGCGTATATATGCGCGCTCGTATCCGCGGCGTATCCGTCCGTATCAGAAGAGGTGGAAGGGCATAAAAATAATTTTATTTCTATCTCAGGGTTCCTGACGTAAGTTTTCATGAGGTGGAAGGGCATAAACATAATTTTGTTTCTCTCTCAGGTTCCTGATGTAAGTTATATCTGGGTTTGGCAAATGAATTATGCCAAACTATTGGAAATGAGCTCTTTTTTTTACTTGGCATATTTTTTTAGAAGTTGGCAAAACACAAAATTTGCCAAGTAAAATTTGGTAAACTCTTGGAGATGCTCTAAGTTGAGGAAAATGATTAACAATGCAAAAAACAAGGACAGTAAAATCTTGCCGTTGCATTTCACCTCACATATACTTTTGTTTTACAAAACAATACAGACTCTTCCACTAATTTCATCAGAGTAAAAAAAATTACACCCTGCATAAAAAATACAACAAATAAACACAACCAAAATAAATTAAAGGTTATCTTAGACTTAGAACAAAATATATGAATTTCATAAAAACAATTTGAATTTTTGGATCCAACAAAGAAAAATATAAGTGATTTGAATAACCACCCACGGATCAATGAAAAATACAAAACATTCTAACTTTTCTAATCCAACTAAAAAAAAAATCTCATCCGCACAAAAAGTGTCTAGCTAGTTGAACAGGTTCAGTAAAGAAACATTTCCACATCCACACATGTCGTAGTTGTGGGCCAACATGTGCTCTCGGCCAGGTCGATGGCTGCTGGCGAAAATCATCAGTAGTGGCCGTCGCTATCGGCCCGCATGTAGCATTCTTGCTCTCTGCCAAGCGAGAAGCGGGCTGCAATGATCTCTACGGTTATGGCTGGGCGTTCGGGTTACCCGAAAAATTCGGGTCGGGTATTTCGGGTTTTTTGAAATTCGGGGTTTCAAAAATACTACCCGAAATTTGCTTTGAAAAATCAATACCCGACATTTCGGGTACCCGAAAGTTCGGGTTCGGGTTCGGGTTTGCCCGAAATACTCGATAAAAAACCAGCAAAAAAATATGAGAAGATAAATTAGGGAAGAACAGCAAAGAAACTCAATAGATTCTAAAAAAAAATCTATCAAATGCTGCTAGCTTTGCATCCCCATCAGGATTGCCTGCTAGCTGGAACGGAAAGATCAAAGAAGCAGATGAAAGAGGAAAAAAAGAAAGAAATAACAGATCCATAATCCTCCATCAGGTCCAAACATCGTCGATTCCCTCGAGAGGAACTAGCATCAAGCACCAACCAGCAAGTACACTTTTTCCAGTACCACACGCAGAACATCACCATGGGTCAGTGGCCGCCTGGGCACCGAGCAATGAATGGGGTCCTCCATGAGGCAGCTTGCGGACAAAGATCGAAGTGACAGGACCTCCAAGATGGCGCTCTCTATACCACCTGCACGTCGCCGCTCCCTCGCTGCCACCCGCGCGCCGCCAGTCGTCGTCGTGCTGCCTGCAAGTGCTGGATCTAAAGAAGGGATGAGAGAGAGAGAGAGAGATTTATGGCGGGGCGTTCAGGGGCCAGGACCGTCGCGCTGCTGGTGGACGCCTGGGCGGTGCCGCGGTGGCCGGCAGGTGGGCGGTGGTCGAGGGGAGGTGCAGGGGATTTGCGCGAGCGGCGCGCAGGCGCAGTGGCTCTGGGCTCTGGCAGTGGTGGCGGGAGGTCGCGCGGTGGCGGACTGGGGACGGGCGGCGGACGCCTGTGCGGTTGTGCGGTGGCGCGGTCGGCGACGGCGCAGGCGGTGGCGACTGGGGAGTGGGGAGGGGGTGTGTCGTGTGGTTGGGGGCTGGGGCGCTGGGCAGCTGGGTTAGGGTTAAGGGGTTCGGTTTGGTGGGCTGGGCCACAATCAATGAATAAACATATTTGGGCTGGGTTGTATTTCGGGTAGTTCGGGTACCGTGGTCCAATACCCGAACTACCCGTAATAATTTCGGGTACCGTGGGTTAGAACCCGAATTAGGGTTCGGGTTTTTCGGGTTCGGATTGTTCGGGTTCGATCTCGGGTTTTTCGGGTTCGGGCTTCGGGTTTCGGCTATTTTGCCCACCCATATCTACGGTACATGGGCCAAATTGGAAAAGACATTCAACAAATAAAAATCGAGTGATATGAAGAAATAGATTTTACTCGAGTGATGTTTAGGTACTCCTTTTCCTTAAACACGTCAAATCAAACCACTTCAAATCACGCCACTGCAGGTCGCAACCGGATCAAACCAACCTTCCTGCAATTTCAAACCAAAAAGTCAGCAGTTTCTCAAAAGAGTTTTGCTCCGGTGGTCCCTTTCATAAAATTTGCACAAATATTAAAGCACCTAACATTTAATTTAATTTTTTTCCAAGTGGGTATTGTTTGGGCCCGGCCCTATTCGTACCCTAATGAGGCCCGGTCCAAGACCAAACTCGGTGCCCAGGTCGCAGGCGCAACAGACGCCAGTCACCCCCACATGGCTTCCTCCCCTCTGTCCATTGCCCCTCCTGTTTCTTCACCGCTTTTTCATGGATCGACTCAAGTCCAATAGCCGGCGGCTCCTTCTCTGATTGATTTTGTCATTTGGTCGGGCACGACGTGACAGCGGCGGCGGTGACATTTCTCTTCGATCCGGTTGTGTTAGGTGCTGCAGCGGCTCCCTTGCAGTTTCAACCATCGCCGTTTTTGTCTCCATTTGAACCCCCTCATGGTTTCGTCGTTCGCCATTTTTTGCGGATCGCCATCAGCTTGATCCACCAGAACCAATATGGTTTCATCAAATCCAAAAGCATACATGATTGCCTTGCTTGGTGTTTTGAATATATTCATCAATGCCATCATTTCAAAAAGGAAGCCATAATTCTGAAGTTAGACTTTGAGAAAGCTTTTGACACAATTAAACATGGACAATCCTGAACATATGGGTTTCCCACCAGAGTGGCTAGATTGGATCTCGGCCATGTTAACCAGTGGGTCCTCTGCAGTCTTCATGATCAGTGTCCCAGGGAAATTCTTCCAATGCAAGAGAGGGGTGAGACAGGGTGACCCATTATCACCCCTCCTATTTGTGCTAGCAGCAGATCTCCTACAAATTATAATCAACAAAGCAGCTTCCATGGGCCTTCTGACGGCCTCGATCCCTCAGCCCACAGAAGATTACCCAATTGTACAATACGCAGATGACACTTTGCTAATTATGCAGGCAGATGCAAAAGCAACTCTTCTTTCTCAAATCTGTCCACAATTCCTTTGCAGACTCTACGGGCCTAAAAGTCAACTATAGAAAATCACAAATGTTGCCAATCAACACCTCAGCTGAAAAGATGAACCATCTTGCCCAAACTTTTGGATGTTCAGTAGGCACATTACCCTTCACATACCTTGGTTTACCAATGGGCACCACAAAACCCAAAATGGAAGACCTCACACCCATCATGGACAGAGTGGAGCGTAGGCTGTCTGGCTGCGCAACCTGGCTTTCCTGCTCGGGGAGACTACAAATGATCAACACGGCCATCACTCCAATAGTCACGTACCTAATGTGTACAATCAAACTACCATGAGGCGCCATTGAAAACATTGACAGGATCCGAAAGCAGTGTCTCTGGAGAGGGAATTCAGAAAAGAAGAAAGGTGGGAACCTTGTCGCCTGGGAAACAATGCAAATGCCGAAGGATAAAGGAGGCCTTGGGGTGATCAATCTCCGTCTGCAAAATGATGTGCTTCTCATGAAACAGCTACACAAATTCTACAACCGAATGGAAATTCCCTGGGTGCAGCTCATCTGGTTCAAGTACTTTCAAAATAAAGTCCCGCATGCAGCAAGAGAAATGGGCTCCTTCTGGTGGAAGGACATCCTTCGCCTACATGGCTTATATCGTGCTATTGCTCGCTGCAAGGTTGGCAATGGCACTTCGATCTATTTCTGGGAGGATCAATGGGCTGGGGAAACACTTGCTACTATGTTCCCCAGAATCGCTTCCTTCTCTAAGTTGGAGACTTTCTCAGTATGAGATGTTGTTGATGCTGGGGACCTAGACTCAATATTCATTTTACCTTTATCTGAGGAAGCCCTAGAGGAACTAATGCAACTTGAGCTGGCAGTTGGAAGCATCCCTTTTGATGCAGATGCGATAGACACCTGGCATACAATCTGGGGAGGCGATTACACCTCCAAGAAATTTTATACCCATGCCTACCAAGTCATTGAAGCAGATCCAATCTACAAGATCATCTGGAAATCATCCTGCACCGCAAGAATAAAGTTCTTCATTTGGCTCTTGCTAGTGGACAGACTGAATACGAAAACAATGCTCACAAGAAGGCATATTCATGTGCATGAGGACAACCTCTGTGTGCTTTGTGACTCAGATGAAGAGGAAACAATCGACCATCTCTTCTTCACCTGCCCATTTGCAACTCAGTGTTGGAACAGACTTGGCTTCACCTGGGACAACACACTGAACCTAGGCGATAGAATTGTTCAAGCCAGAAATACCCACAACATGCAGTTCTTCATGGAGGCCTCGATGATTGCTGCCTGGGAGCTTTGGAAAATGAGAAATGACAAGATCTTCGATAGACGAGAACAAAGCCAAGAAAGATGGTTCCAAAATTTTTTGTCCCAATGCCACTTACAGTTGTTAGATTCAAGGCAGATCTTCGATCGGCCTTTTGCTTTTGGTTAGATGCTTTCAGTTAACTCTCCTGTGTAAGAACCTTGTTCCCTTTGTTTATATAAAATGAGTTTTTCTGCTGTGGGGATCTCCCCCACAGTCTTGCTTCAAAAAAAAAAAAAACGGACAGTAGCAGACCAATGGTGCCCAGCACGCGCGTTATCCTCCGCCATGGGTTTGCTCAATTTCAACGTAGGAACAACCAAACCAAATCAAGCCAATTTATTTGCTTCTAAAACCAAACCAAATTGAACTAATAGCTAGAGCAACCATTTCCACCAGACTAAATAAGGATTGAAGCAAAATCCAAACCACACAACCCGGTTAAGTGTTAACATTCAAACCACTCACATATAATCTGTGATGACCTATTCAATGTCCTATTTCAAGCTACCATGGGGCTATGTGAACATATCAATGTCAGCTCCGTCGTTTCTGGTGGGAAAGTAAAGGGAAGAGGAGAACGGGCTAGGTGGCCTGGAATGCTATAATCAAACCAGAATTTTTTGGGGGGGGGGGGGGGGGGGGGTGGGCTTGGTTTCAGAGATGTCGAGCTCTTTAATTTGTTCCCCCTAGTCAAGCAGGCATTTCGCATTTTGATGCACCCTAAGGGCTCGCATTGTCAAGTTCGGGGGCATCGGGAGTGCTAATAGACATAGAAGCTATAGTCATCATGAGTAACAACCAGCTTGCAGTCAGGATGGCTGATAAGACAGCATAAATGTCATTAGCAATTCTAAGATAGAAAATTATCTTGAGACAATCTTAGAAGTGAATGCAGGATAAATACTGGCCAACAGTTAATTCCTAAGGAATTGCAACTTGAAACTACACCCTAACTACCTAAAATTCGTTGGCATGCCCATAGTTGGAGAGTGAGCGTGCGAGCCCCTAGCAATCAGAGTGTCGCCCACGCCATTGATTCGCCGGAGGGGAGTGCACTTGAAACACCCCAGGTGTTTAATTAGATGAACCAGAGTCATTAGCACCAAATCATGCATCCTTAACCAAGAAACGTTGAAATAGATGTGTATGCATGTGTGTCTAAGTGTATATGTGCATAGGTCGAAAACTTTAAATAGCTTTTAAACTGGTGCAAGTTTGCTTGTGAAATTTCATAGGCACCTCACTAAAATCATAATAAACCAAAGTCTAGTTGAAGCCATGGGAAGAAAGTGAGTTTTTGCACATGAAATGATAAGTCGATCCACATTACTTTTTCTCCCATAATTAATTTCAGAAAATGCTGAAAAGATCCGAAAATACAAAGTGCAAACCATAGCTTAAATTAATTTTTTGCCCAAAACAAGAGTTGTAGAGTTTCATATAATAAACAACTTTCATGTTCAAAGTTTTTCAAGTTAGCACACAAAATTTGGAGAAAAATTCGAAAAACCATGCGTATAGGGTAATTTCTTTTGCATTTAAATTTGAATTTGTAACTTTCAAACGAAACCTCAATTGGGAAAATGCCTGAAACAAAAGTTGTAGGATTTTGAATTTTGAACAACTTTCGTATTCAAACTTTTTCGAGCTTCCATTGAAAATTTTGAGAAAATTTCAGGTCAACTCTCTGACTTCTCTCTCTTCCTCTCTCTCTTCTCCCTCCCTTTACTCTGTGCTGTCGCCGTCGCCGCGCCGCGCAGAGCACTCGAACGCCCGCGCCCGCGCCGCTGCCGCGCTGCTTCCTCGCTGCGCCGCGCCATCACCACCCCACTCAAGCGCGCACGCCGCCCTCGCTGACTCCCCGCTCCGCTGCGCACGCCACGCTCGGCGACAGCCGCGACCGGCCAAGCGCCGATCGCGCCACGGCCGGCCTCCCTGCCCCGAGACCGACGTGCCCAGCCCCTCACCTCCTCCTGCTCGCCCATAAAAGCCGAGGCAAGCCTCTGCTCGCGCGCCCACGAGCCACAGCCGCCGCCAATGCCGTGCCGCCGCTCGACCTCGCCGTCGAGCTGCCCCCTCCGCTCAGCCTCCACCCCTACCCACCCCGGAGCAGCTTCACCACCACCCACTCCACCTCCCAGGGCTGCCAAACCGCCGCTCCTTGCCCCACCAAGCCAGAACACCAGCGCCACTGCCGGTGCCGCACCATTGCCGCGGCCGTGCCCAACCTCACCGTGGAGGTCCCCCTACAGGCCACCGCCGAGCCAACTCAACCCAACCACGAGCATCTCCTGCATCAGGCTAAGCTCATCAGCCTGCTCCCGCCCCCAGATCGCCACCGGAACACCACCTCCGCCGCTACCATTGTTGCCGCCCCTCCCCTGTCCACGCGGAGCTATCCCTTCCGCCCCTCCTCGACCCAAACCAACTCGCCCACGAGCTCCCCCACCTCCCACCGGTGCTCGACGACCCGACCTCCACCGCCCAAAGCCGGCGGAGCGCCGCCGCCGCCACGTCTGCCCGCCGCCCCTGCTCACCGTGGCCGGTGAGCCACAGACCGCCTCCGCGCACACCGAGACCACCTACAGGTTCCTCTTGAGCCCCTGGTGCTAATCCCCCACTTCCCCCTCGCCGCCGGCGAGCGACCTCGCCGGATTTCGGTCCCCAAGGTCCGCCCCTTCCCTGTTAAGTCCGGCGGGACCTATTTGCAATTCCCCAAAACCTTCCAGGGGTATATATGCGAGAGTCGGTTTTGTTTTCTTTTTGTTTCCAAAAACAGCGAACTTGTAAAATCTATATAAATTCGTAGAAAAATCGTAAAAATGAAAACTCAACTGTTCTGGAATCCTTGTGAGTAGATCTACAACTTTTGTTACATTCACGTTTTTATTTTCTCAATAGTTTTTGCTCTATTTAAAATACAAAAATAAGTAGCTTTTATTTGTATCTCATGTTGTATGCATGTTCTGGTTCTGATTTTTGGATAGTGGTATACTAGAAAATAGTGTAGCTCGGTGAAAAAGTTTCATGACCATAGGACAAGTCTAGCTATAGATTTTAATAGACCTTGCTTTATGCCTAGGATAAATAGTTATATTTATAAAAATTGTTCTGCTAATATTAATTAGCTGAAACTTTTACACTTGCTCTATTGTGATTCATGTATTCCTCAGAAAAAGTTTGAAATTTTTTTAGTTAAACCAAACTGATCCAAATAATTTATGGTTTGAAGAAATGTACTAAATAAAGACAAATAGTTTCTCTCTATAGAAAAAATTATTTATTTTACTAGAGCTTCTATTAGAGTACTAAATCCTTCTGGTAAAGTTTGAGCCTCTAGAAATTAGTGTAACAGTCTATGGAAATTAGTTTCGTTCCATACAACTATATGTTTCTCTATTTTTTTCATGCTCTGTTTACTACTCCATAAAATCTGAAAAATTAACAGTAAATGCCACATAAGAGTAGGAAGCCTCAGTAAAAATTGTAGCATCTTTAATAGTATGGTTTGTTCTGTATAAATGAATCTTGCTCCTAGTAGTAGCTGTTTAATGTCTTTTTAATAATTAATATGCTCAATGAAATTAGCTAAAAATTTCACAGTAGGCATGTTACTTAGATATGTACCTTGCATAAAAATTTCAGTACCAGTAAGTATATGTAACCCTAGTTATGGTGTTATAGGTTAGTATAGTGTTAATTAAGAAAAATACCATTTCTACTTGTCAAGAAAATGAAAGACGACCAACTCCTAGTCCTTTTATGAATAAAATCATGTTAGATAGTACTCTATAAACGATTGCCCAATAAAGAGAACATAATCTCCAACTTAACTGGAGTTGTGTTGGTTTGCAACTTTATAGTGAATTAAATCATGAATTGAGATCATCACGTAAACTCATGCATATGCATGTCGTATAGATTTGACTAGTCTCGCCGACGGTACGTACGAGCTGGTGCCGAAGTCCGAGAGTGAGCAGCGTGAAGCCCAAGCTAATCTAACTGAAGCCGCCGAAGACCTGAACCAAAGTTCGGAAGAGCCCAAGGCTAACTGTGCTTAGCAAGGCAAGCCCCGGAGCATGTCCTATCTATTGTAGATTTATGCAACTGCTTATATTTCTATATACTTGTGCATTTACGTTTACAGGAGTTGATTGAAACCTTAGTTTCATGATCCTAGGTACCTATGCTTGAACACTAGTTGGTTTACGTCGCTAGTTGGCTAGGCTAATGGTTCGGTAGAAATCGAGTGATTTCTTGTCACTCGCGAGAATTATAGGAATTGAATGTCCACTACATACTGCAACTATAAGGCTCACGGGCGGGGTTGTGGTACTTGTGATGCCGCGTCTGTTTAGTGAAAATGGATAAGGCCGCAGTGTGTGGTAGTGGTGGTTAAGCGTTTGAACGTACTAACCACATGCCGAGAATATGGTAATCGGTAAGCTTAAGTACTGGATTGAACCGAGGCCGGAACATACTCCCCACCGTCTTGAACTCGTTCACATCTAGCTAATGGCGAGTACAAAGTCGTCGTACTGCTGTACTTGAGGGCGGTGGGCCTGTTCCGTGAAGCGGGAATTGAAGGGAACTGTTGCGTGGGTGACTCTGTTCCCATGCGTGTGTTTAGGTCTGCCTGGCCAGGTTAACAAATTCGATTCGAATCGTTCGTCTCTCACGGATATTGAGATTGCTTAACCCTTTTGCAACATAGAGTAAGAAATGAAAGATGATGATGATGAATATGGTTGTTTGAATAATGAAAGATAATTGTTTCCCACCATGTATGCTATTGGATAGATGCTCACATAGAATGGTTAATTGAACTAGAATTTGGAAGCTAAAACTTGAAATTAAGGATCTACTCTTTAATGCTTTTCGGCAAAACAAACCCCTCAAGCCAAAAGCCTTGCATGTCTAGATTAAGGGCTAAGTATACCCTTAGTCGGGTAAGCCTTGCTGAGTATTAGTATACTCAGCCTTGCTTGTGGCTCAACTTTGTTTTCAGGTGATACGTTTCAAGATCCGGTAGCTAGCTTGACTTGGCCATGTACTTTACCCCCTGGTTGGTCGGTGGAATGGGATTCGACTCCGGCCGACTATGTCAATGCCGAGTGATGTCATGTACGGGCTTCATCATGACATCTTGTATCGTCATTTAGAACTCGCTTTATTTCCGCTGTAGTTGAACTCTGAACTACTTTCAATTTGAATTTTAAGTACCTTTTAAGATTTCAAACTCGATTTGTAATATTTAAGTTAAAACTCTGTGATGTAAGAATTTGTGAAATGTTGTACTCTCCGGACTCACCTTCGTGTGAGTTGCATGTAAGCTTTGGGTTTCGAATGCAGCTCAGGTGGTTTTATCGGGACTCTACCCGACTGGACTGTCGGATTACTCCGTTTGAAGTGCGTGTTAGCCGGGATTACCTTTATGGTGATGGTTAGCGCACTTGAGTCGGATTAATTCGGGCGGTTCTGCCACAGCTGGTATCAGAGCCGAACAAAGCGCACACCTGAGAGTGCGACAAGATTTCAAAACTTTTCCTTAAAACTGAGCCACACAATCGCATTTGGAAAATACGTTGGTTCGCTAAGGATTGTGTATAGTACGTAAAGCCCTAGGGAAAATTATGGGAGTTACTAGGTGGCTATCTAACTTATGGTTTAATTATAACTAACTTCCAGCACATTCCTTTCAGTAATTTAAATTCAGTACTTTACATTTGTAACGACGCACCTACGCTAAGGTAAGACGGTAAGGATCCTCAGTCAACTGAGAGAGTTTGACCTTCCCGTCGGTGATGCGAACCGAACGCTGCGCTCAAGCAGTGGCCTCCTTGAGCAGCTGCCAATATACCGACCATCGGTCGATTATATTGGGAGTAAAAGAAACCGTGAATACGTCGCCTCGGTAGCGTATGAGCACTGTCCGTGCAGTGTTGGACGCATGGATGCCGCTTCTATAGTGAGCGATAATGTATGGGGACGCTTTCATGAGTGCTGGCATGAAAGGTTCAATGAATATATATCTGCCAATTTTCTGCACACTAACCACGATTACGTAAGTTAAGAAACGGTTAGATATGCGACTAGATATATATAGGGAGAGCCGTGAATTGTGCCATGCCACCGGTGCTAGCCCCGTAAGTCCAAAGCTATTTGGCAATTGTTTTCCTTATGAGGACGAATAGGTCGTGCATGCATCATGATCATAAACTGAAAGCCAATGAAAATGAATGTGGGTTAGTTGGGAATATTAAGGTTTGCACATGAGCACGGTTCATTATCTCTCGATTAAGGTGTATTTAGAAATCTGTCACTTTTTGCTGTACCCTGAGAGATGATTTTATCTGCAGATATGCCAATAGAGAAGTTTGTTCCAAAATTTGTCTACTAGTTGCTGTTTAAATTTGAAAAATTTTAATCTAGTAGGCAGTGGGTTACATTAGGAACTTTGACACCCCTGTTTTCTGTTAGTTTTTGAGCACTTCTGCGGCATGAGTTTTTAGGCCATCTGATAGAAGTATTTTGCAGAAATGTTCAACACCAAACTTGTAGCAAATTTACTCATCTAGCTACTGTTAAAATTTGGTAATTTTTGGCTTACCACACTCAGTTTACTAGCTCTTTGTTTGCTGGAATTTCTGGGTGGACAGTCACTGGAAAACCTAAATATATGACCATCTTAGAGTCTGATATAGCCCAAGGGTTGACTAGCAAAGTTGTGCCCAACTATCTTAGGCATGTTCGGGTGAAATTTGAGAATTTTTGGTGGAAGAGAGCGGGAGATATGAATTTTCTGGTAAAGACCAGTATTCTGCCCCCAGCATGTCTGTGACCGTTTGAGTTCGACATCTTTCCACACTTATCCTATTCAGCATGGAATTATTGTGGATCCCAAATTAAAGGAAAAATTTGCACATTGCAGATGGATCCAGGGATACACGATACCCCTGAAGGCTTAGGAAGTGCTAGTGGTAGTGAACAGCCCACACCGCCACCGCCACCGTGCAACCTGGCTGAATTCATGGATGTCCAGACTGTTCTGCTTCGACAGCTTGTCCAGGGACAGGTAGCGATTGGTCAATTCCTGCTGCAACAACACTTTCAACCGGATGAGCACAAGGTCCACCAACCTCAGGTTGTAGGCTATCAAGAGCTCAATGAGGAGATAACGAAGACAAAGGATGTTTTCTCCGACTCTCTAATGCCACCATCACGACTTCCGATGAAGCTTAAGGATCACCAACTAACGTGTCGGACTCTCAAGCATGGCCCAAGCGACATAGACTTGGCTGGATGGGAAATTACATGCACAGAATTCGTTCCACGTGGTAGACGGCAGACTAGCAACACTATTAACGCCAACACCGTCCTAAGAGCAAGAACTCGCTCGCCTGTCTGGGGAACGATGGACCTTGCCAGGTGCACTACGCCAAAGAAAGGTTCAGTAGGTGTGCCTGCCAGTACATCCTTAATTAACAAACCGCCTGGTGGTTCAAGCAAGATGAAATGTTGCTTCAATTGTGGGAATCCTAACCACTTTGCTCGAGACTGCTCCCAGCCCAGATGACCAAAACAGGGTCAAGATTCTATACAGAGCAACAAGAATAAGGACATGAGACAGACTATTCTGCAACAAAGGGTCAAAGTCACCACACTTGCCGATCTTCCTGAAGGTACACCAGAAAGGAAGGGTATGTTCTCCTATCCAACCCACCTAGCTCCTTAGTTAGTATTTCGAAGAGGAGTAAAGGTGCTTCCCTCGGATGAGTTATAGGAAATCTCAGTTGCTCTTCTTGCTCATATAATTCTGTTGAAAACTAAAAATGGTGCATACAAATACGAGAATATCATGTAGGATCATTACATGCATGGTTGTGGCATTGCCATTGCTAAATCACCTGCATTTTTGGGGCTCCGTCTCCATTAACATCATATGCATCTAGGAAGGACTTCTGATTTTCACCAGGCTCTATCTTCCTTCCTAGCCATGCACATTATTTGGGTTGCTATATTTTCATCTTGTTGTGGTGTTTGTCACTGACATATGGTGCCGCGACGGAACCTAGGGCCTCGAATGCGCTACAGCCATACGCTTGTGTCACTAGGTGTGCGCTGGTATCATAGTCCGCGATAACAACTCCGCGACATACTATTTTTCGCAACCTGCATAATGTGATGACTTGGGTTCTGATTCGGGTCAAAATAAAAATAACAAGGAGTATCTGCATGACTCCCACGGTTGCTAACATGCATTCCAACATGTGCACCATCAGTCATGCATCATGACCGGCACATCATAACCAAGGCCTCACACCATATGCATTATTTCATCAATGCATAGGTTATCGCATCCGTGCATTGCGTCATCGCAAACATTGATCCCATGGGTGCCTTAACTAATTGCAACCACACATCTGCCCCATAAGTTGCCACCTCGTACCAACAGTCTCATGGCATATTGGCATTTCTATAACACATCATGGCATTGAATAAGTGTGCATCTTTCTCAAACAAACATCAACTCCATTAAAATAAAAGCAATTTTGAGCAAGAATGTCTTGAGAAAACCTTGCTTATGCCACATAATAAGATCTCGGGTTAAAATGCCTCAAGTAGTAGTAGAGTTGATCCTGTTGTTTTCCGTGCTATGCATGTGTCAGTGCAACTATTCGATCATATACGTATAAGATCCTCAGGAGTCACCATACCAAGGATGAAGACACGCGGGACATTGAAGGATATCTAAACTAAAATTTTGGTGTTTTCCAAATCTCACTCCAAGGCACATGCACATTCCCCTCTAATTTTACTCACCCGAATCTCGGGACGAGATTCTTTTTAAGGGGGGTAGGCTGTGACACCCCAGGTGTTTAATTAGATGAACCAGAGTCATTAGCACCAAATCATGCATCCTTAACCGAGAAACATTGAAATAGATGTGTATGCATGTGTGTCTAAGTGTATATGTGCATAGGTCGAAAACTTTAAATAGCTTTTAAACTGATGCAAGTTTGCTTGTGAAATTTCATAGGCACCTCACTAAAATCATAATAAACCAAAGTCTAGTTGAAGCCATGGGAAGAAAGTGAGTTTTTGCATATGAAATGATAAGTCGATCCACATTACTTTTTCTCCCATAATTAATTTCAGAAAACGCTGAAAAGATCCGAAAATACAAAGTGCAAACCATAGCTTAAATTAAATTTTTGCCCAAAACAAGAGTTGTAGAGTTTCATATAACAAACAATTTTCATGTCCAAAGTTTTTCAAGTTAGCACACAAAATTTGGAGAAAAATTCGAAAAACCATGTGTATAGGGTAATTTCTTTTGCATTTAAATTTGAATTTGTAACTTTCAAACGAAACCTCAATTGGGAAAATGCTTGAAACAAAAGTTGTAGGATTTTGAATTTTGAACAACTTTCGTATTCAAACTTTTTCGAGCTTCCATTGAAAATTTTGAGAAATTTCAGGTCAACTCTCTGACTTCTCTCTCTTTCTCTCTCTCTTCTCCCTTCCTTTACTCCGTGCTGTCGCCGTCGCCGCGCCGCGCAGAGCACTCGAACGCCCGCACCCGTGCCGCTGCCGCGCTGTTGCCTCGCTGCGCCGCGCCATCACCACCCCACTCGAGCGCGCACGCCGCCCTCGCTGACTCCCCACTCCACCGCGCACGCCACGCTCGGCGACAGCCGCGACCGGCCAAGCGCCGCTCGCGCCACGGCCGGCCTCCCTGCCCCGAGACCGACGTGCCCAGCCCCTCTCCTCCTCCTGCTCGCCCATAAAAGCGAGGCAAGCCTCTGCTCGCGCGCCCGCGAGCCACAGCCGCCGCCATTGTCGTGCCGCCGCTCGACCTCGCCGTCGAGCTGCCCCCTCCGCTCAGCCTCCACCCCTGCCCACCCCGGAGCAGCTTCACCACCACCCACTCCACCTCCCAGGGCTGCCAAACCGCCTTTCCTTGCCCCACCAAGCCAGAACACCAGCGCCACCGCCGGTGCCTCACCATTGCCGCCGCCGTGACCAACCTCACCGTGGAGGTCCCCCTACAGGCCACCGCCGAGCCAACTCAACCCAACCACGAGCATCTCCTGCATCAGGCGAAGCTCATCGGCCTGCTCCCGCCCCCAGACCGCCACCGGAACACCACCTCCGCCGCTGCCATTGCTGCCGCCCCTCCCCTGTCCACGCGGAGCTATCCCTTCCGCCCCTCCTCGACCCAAACCAACTCGCCCACGAGCTCCCCCACCTCCCACCGGTGCTCGACGACCCGACCTCCACCGCCCAAAGCCGGTGGAGCGCCGCCGCCGCCACGTCCGCCCGCCGCCCGCCCCTGCTGTTGGCGCTCCTTAAGTACCCATTTTACTATATGATTAGGAGTTGTTTTGGTAAATTCTTCGGGTTGATTCATGTACTAACCCGCCACTTGGCACCCGAACTTGACCGTTTTCGATTTTGTCCTGGATTTTGGAGCATGTTGTGTTTTGGCAGGAAATTGGACATTTTCGGAGATGTTTTGACGCATGGTTATAACTGGGCTAAGATGAGGAATAAGAGGAAGAATCAACACACAAAAGATGGGACCGAAAGGGGCCAGAAAAGGCCCAGGCCGGCCGGCCTGGAGTCCTTGGGCCGGCCGGCCTAGCCCTTTTCGGAGTCCAATCGATCTCGGTTTTCTTCAGCGCGAAGTATGCATCAACCCTAATCTATGTTTTACCAAAACCGCCGACTATATCTGCCTATAAATACCCCAAAGCCGCCGTCAAAGAGGAGCAATCCAGGGAGATCGAGGAGATCGCAGAGAAAGAGCATCCAGCGATCCATTCGAGTTAGACACAAGAGAAAGGCGACACCGGAGGCCTCATCGTCCCTCGGCGCCGCTGCAAGTTGGAGGACAGCAAGGGATCCATCCCTTGCTGGAGATTTCGTCACCATGATCGACTACGCTTCGCTTAGCTTCATGGGGTAAAGTCCTCGTTTGTTCATGGGGTTGTAAGTAGATCTTGAGTTGTAATTGCCGAATCCTTTATGAGATTGATCTATCACAATTCTTGTTGATGATGCTTTGATGCCTAATAGTTCGCGATTTGGCTTTGGGTTTGCTTTGCTCTTGCATGGTTTACTTAGATTACATCAACTATCGTGTTCTTGTTGATTCGTTACCGATTATCCTCGTGTAGTGACAGTATGCGGGAGGGAAAGGTTTTGATCTTGGAACACACCTTTGATAGATTAGATCTGTTCTTCGTTGCTTGGCGATTACATCTCTAGTAATCCTAGACCCTATGGACAAATGCTCTTCATATCTTGTGCACACATCTATCATTGCTCACTAGTCTAGATTAAATTAGATTGGTTAGATTAGATCTATTTCACACTCAATCATTCAATATATATCTTTTACCAACATCATTAGTGCTTAGTTAAGCATAGTAATACACTTGTTCCGTGGATTGATAAACCTTGGGGGAATACTCTAAGGGAAAAGCTACACGATCCGTGCGCTTGCGGTACGTAAATTGGCGCTTTAAGAAGCGTCAACAAGCTTTTCTGGTGCCGCTGCCGGGGAACAAGCAATTTTGCTACGTTTAACTTTGTATTAATTTTGTTGGTTACTAACACCTAACCTTTTCCCTAGAAATTTTTTGTTTTTTTTGTGTTTGTTTTGATTGTCTAGATGGGCCATCTCATTCAACACATGGAGGAAGGAGAAAAATCACTGAGGGATTATGCAAGCCCGCGATCGGAGGACTTCGACATGGAAAAATCAGATTTGGTGTTGCGAGCCACCGAGTACGAGATCAAGCCTCAAATCATCAAGATGGCGGCAGCAAACCCCTTTAGAGGAGATGAGACGGACAACCCATATAGATATATCAAGTGGTTCACAATGCTATGCAACATGGTACAACAAGACGGAGTTCCGCTAGCTTGGTTTAGATGGAATCTTTTCCCATACTCACTTGCGGAAGAAGCGAGAAGATGGTTTGCACTTGCATCCTTCGAGGTAAAAGGAAATTGGGATGACTTGATGAAGAAATTTTGCGAGCGGTTCTTTCCGTTAAGCAAGGTTCAACATATTCGGAAGCAAGTGATCAACTTCGCGCAAGGAGAAGAAGAAGGGATAGATCAAGCATGGGATAGATTCAATGGATTGATTGAACAAGGACCGAAGCTCGGATTTTCCGGTGAAGTACTCTTGCATACTTTTTATTTTTCCCTAACCCCCGAGTGCATGCAATTTGTTCAAATGTGTGCAGGAGGAGATCTCATGGAGAAAACACTCACGGAAGCCGCCCAACTCTTACAAAAAATCAGCAAGGGTGCGGCCATGCGAAGAGATTGGGAAAAACGATGTTCGGCAAGCTCCGAGGAAGAATCTCAAGTGCGGGTGCTTGCTGGAATTTTCAGAAAAGAGGCATCGGAAGTGAAGGAAGAACAACCGAAGCATGGGAAAGTCATAGAGACAAACCACGATGAAGAAGCATCAATCCGGAGTGCAACAAAAGACGACCCGGAAAAGAAAGGAAGAACCATGGGCACCGCCAAATCGCTAAGGGAATTCGAGCAAATGGATTGGATACCAATTGACTTCGGAAGATTGTTCGACAAAGCAAGACCGCATCCAAATCAGCGAGGAATGGCGAAGGTGATAGCGGAAGACTTCCCGCCGGATAATCACACGGGATATACATTTGGCAAGGAATCAGCCGGTGATATTATTCGGAAACTTTTTGAAGAAAAAGAGGAAGAGATTGACTTGGACGAAGTGCTGGAGATCAAAAGGACCCTAGGAGTGAACTCGGAATCATCACCCTACGCGCACATAGCCCAAGTATATGCGATTGGAAGTGATCAAGGCGAAGGTAATCCATCACCCACACCTCGTGTTGATTGCATGATAGAAGGAATAGAATGTTGCAATATTTTATGTGACGTTGGTGCCCATGTTAGTGTGCTGAGTTCCAAGATTTACGTTGAGCTTTTTAACGAAACATCAAACCTAGATGCCACAATCATTAAATTAATCATGGGAGATGGTAGATTAATCAAACCGCTAGGAGTGCTTAGAAGTCTAAATGTTGCCATAGCGGGTAAAAAAATTCCTACCGATTTTTTTGTGATTAATGCTAGTGATGATGAGCATGAAGGCATAATCCTTGGAAAACCCTTTCTCAAATTAGTAAATGCTGTTCTAGATGTTGGAAAAGGGATTGTCACTTTTGATCTAGATGGAGAGAAGCGCTCATTCGAATTTCATTCAAAACCGTCTTTTGTTTCACCTCTATCTCTTGATAACAAAGAGGTAGAGAGCATTCGTTCCATTGATTCTTTCAGGGATCCTCTCCAACGCGCTTTGGAGAATGAAGGCGCTCAAGATGATCAAGACGGAGAACTAGTGGAAACAATAGAAGAGTTGAAGCCGCAACACGGGAATTTGGAGGAAGAAAAATTTGAAGACATTGGAGAGTTAGATCAAGAAGAGGATGGTGCGCCCGATGTTGAGATGAAGTCACTCCCCAAGGGATTGAAATACGAATTTTTGGGAGAGGGCAAGACTTTTCTGGTGATTATTAGCGACGAATTGAGCCCGAAAGAGACGGAGAAGTTGCTGAATTTATTGAAGAAGCACAAAAAGGTGATCGGCTACTCGATTAACGACTTGAAAGGTATTAGCCCCGCTTTTTGCACACATCCTATACAACTCGAGGAGCAATACAAGCCGGTCGTAGAACATCAAAGAAGGTTGAGCCATGCTATGCGTGATGTGGTAAAGAAGGAGGTTATCAAATTGTTGAATGCCGGAATAATATACCCCGTGCCACATAGTGAATGGGTAAGCCCCGTGCATTGCGTTCCAAAGAAACGAGGACTCACAGTTGTGAAAAATGAGAAGGAGCAATTGATACTACAAAGAACCATCACGAGATGGAGGATGTGCATCGATTATAGAAAATTGAATAAGGCAACGAGGAAGGATTATTTTCCACTACCATTCATTGACGAGATGCTAGAAAGGTTGGCAAAGCATTCACACTTTTGTTACCTTGACGGATACTCGGGATTCTTCCAAATACCTATTCATCCGGATGATCAACATAAGACCACATTTACTTGCCCGTATGGAACTTTTGCATATCGGAGGATGCCTTTTGGGTTGTGCAATGCGCCCGCTTCTTTTCAAAGGTGCATGATGGCTATATTTTCAGATTTCATAGAAGAGATTATGGAGGTATTCATGGATGATTTCTCGGTGCATGGTACTAGCTTTGAAAATTGTTTGGCAAATTTGGAGAAAGTTCTTAAAAGATGTGTAGAGGTTGATCTTGTGCTTAATTGGGAGAAGTGTCATTTCATGGTGAAAGAAGGAATTGTTCTCGGTCATGTTATCTCCGAGAGAGGGATAGAGGTGGACAAAGCAAAGATAGAAACCGTGGAGAAATTGCCACCACCTACGAACATCAAATCTTTGAGGAGCTTCCTCGGTCATGCCGGATTCTATAGGAGGTTCATAAAGGATTTTTCGAAAATCACCAAGCCATTGACACAACTTCTCCAAAAAAGATGTGGAATACATCTTCGATAGTGATTGCCTTCACGCATTTCGAACACTCAAGCAATCCCTCATAAGTGCCCCTATCATGCAACCTCCGGATTGGAATCTACCTTTTGAAATCATGTGTGATGCAAGCGACTACGCCGTGGGAGCCGTTCTTGGACAAAGGAAAGAGGGAAAGGTAAATGCTATCTACTACGCAAGCAAGACTCTCAATGAAGCCCAAGTTAATTATGCAACAACGGATAAAGAATTGCTTGCCGTGGTATTCGCCTTCGAAAAATTCAGATCATACATAGTAAATTCAAAGGTGATAGTTTATACCGACCATGCGGCAATCAAGTATCTCTTGTCCAAGAAAGATGCTAAACCACGCTTGATTCGATGGATCCTATTGCTACAAGAATTCGATGTGGAGATAAGGGACAAGAAAGGGGCAGAAAATGTTGTGGCCGACCACCTATCAAGGATGAACCATGGAGATGATGGAAAAGAACCTATCGAGGATCAAATGAGAGATGATCACCTATATAGAATTCTCGACAAAGATTGTTGGATGAATGAAATAATAAGGGCAATAAAAGGGATGCCCTTGGATCACTTGGACAAGAATGCAAAGAAAAGAGTGATCGCGGAAAGAAGAAAATACTATTGGGATCCACCATACTTATATAGATATGGAGAAGATGGAGTCCTAAGAAGATGCATACCGAGGGAGGAACGTGAAGAAGTTCTAAGAAAGTGTCACTCGTCGGGATATGGAGGACATTATGGGCACTTTAGAACTCAAGCTAAGGTATGGGCTAGTGGATTCTATTGGCCCGAGATGCATGAAGACGCGAAAAGATTTGTTTCGACTTGTCCGGAATGCCAAAGGATGGGGAATATCTCGCAAAGGAATGCCATGCCATTGAACTACAATTTGCAAATAGATCTATTTGATGTCTGGGGAATCGATTTCATGGGACCATTCGTGAACTCACATGGGTTTGAACATATATTGGTGATGGTGGACTATGTTTCTAAGTGGGTTGAAGCTATGCCATGTCGGAAGGCATCAACGGAGGAGTCCATACACATGATTAAATCGGTTATCTTCCCTCGATATGGCGTCCCGAGAATCTTGATAAGTGACGGAGTAACACACTTCACGGGCAAAGATTTTGGTAAATGCTTGAAGAAATTGGGAATTGAACATAGAGTGTCCACGGCTTATCACCCCCAAACAAACGGACAAGCAGAAACTTCGAACAAGCAATTGAAGGATATCTTAAAGAAGACCGTGGTAAAAGGAGGAAAAGATTGGTCGAAGAGACTAGATGATGCACTATGGGCATATCGTACGACACACAAAACCCCGATTGGTATGACTCCTTATCAATTTGTTTATGGAAAAACATGCCACTTGCCGGTTGAGCTAGAACATAAGGCGTATTGAGCGATGAAGGAGATGAATTTTGATGCGGAAGCCGCTGGAATTAAAAGGAGAATCCAAATAAGCGAATTGGAGGAGTTAAGATTGAAAGCGTACAATAGTGCATCAATTTACAAAGAAAGGATGAAGAGATGGTACGACAAACGATTACAAAACAAGGAATTTCAAAGAAGGAGACAAGGTCCTACTCTACAATTCAAGATTCAAACTCTTTGGCAAAGGAAAATTGCAAAGCAAATGGGATGGACCATACGTCGTACACTCGGTTTCACCCACGGGAGCGGTGACAATCATGGATGCGAAAGGCGACCAATATGTGGTGAACGGATAGCGACTAAAGGTATTCTTGGAGCCCGACATCGTGCCCCTTCATTACATCGACATATACACCATGGAGGAGGAACCGGAACGTCAAGCCTAACGACGTTAAGCAAGGTAAGTTTGTAAATACTCTCTTTTAGATTTTATTTTCATTTCCATTCTGGACGAACTTTGAGTAAAACATAGGCTTCGAATTTATTGGTGTGCACCTCGGAAAAAGTTGGAGTCCAGGGGGCTGAAAAACCCCCTGGGCCGGCCGGCCCAACACCCCGAGGCCGGCCGGCCTAAGCCACTTCGTGTGAGAATCGGTCTCATTTTTTGGTAGGTACGAGATAAGAAAATTTCAAACCTGTGCCTTATAGATTTCGCATGCCAAAACCGAAGAGATTTTGGACTTCTCGTCGAAGTCTTTTCGGGATATAAATAGAGGGGTGGGGTAGATCTATTCTCTCATACTTTTCAATCTACACCACCACCTCGAGAGAGACATCGACAATGGCCAGTCCAGCGAGCGCAAGAACCATGATTGCAGCAATGGAGATCGAGGAGAGGGGTTGGACGCCCGACACCCCCACACCAAAGACACCTAGCCCCATCTCGGCAACCGGTGCGCAGCCCCTCCTTGTCGAAGCAAAGCAATGTGAAGTGAAAGCCCCTCCGAAGAAATTCAATACTCAAGCAAGCATGAGCGTCGGAGGGAAGGGCCTTCAATGGTACAACGAGAAGCTAGCTCAAGCCCAAAGTGTGGTCGCCGTCATCAGCAGCGACGAAGACGAAGGCGAGAAGCAACAAGACAAAAAGCCACCCGCACCTAGGCATTCCTTGCGCCTCCTCGGAGTTAAAAGAAAGAACTACATCGAGCACACCCCGGAGCCGAAGGATTATGCGGGGGATAGCGATTGGGAGAGCATCATGAGCCCCGGTTCATGGGGCGCCACCGGTCGTGACTACGATGATGATTGGCCGGGGTGGGCCGAAGAGAAGAGAAAAGAGGAAGACGACCCCTCCGGAGGTGATAGCGGCAAGAAGAAGAAGGACGACGACGAGCCCGAGGATGACAGCCCCAACCGCAGTGGGCATTACTCCGGGTGCTGTTTCAAGTGCCGCAATGAAATCGCGGATCTC
Organism: Panicum virgatum; assembly: GCF_016808335.1. NCBI lineage: Eukaryota > Viridiplantae > Streptophyta > Magnoliopsida > Poales > Poaceae > Panicum > Panicum virgatum. The sequence goes on along the minus strand of NC_053141.1, from coordinate 30,886,401 downwards.
CGCGCCACCATTGATAGGTGCTACAATCGAATCATGGCAATGGATCGAAGGATGGACGACATCGAGATGTTGGCCGAAAAAGACTACAACTTCCTTGTCCGCAACATAAGGAAGTTATTCGGGATGGTCGGAGATCTACTCAAGCAAGGAGGAGGGCGTCCAAGATGCAATTGCCCGAGGTGCCGTTGAGAACGCTGACGAGTGTCACACCCGTCTTTTATATCATTGCGACGAGGACGCCGCATAATCTAAGCATGGGGGGAAGGTGTGACGACTCGTAGATTCAATTTTGTTGATCTTTGTTTACTCAAAAGTTCGTCGTGTGTGTGCTTTATTTTTCGCTTGTGTGAGAGTCATAGTCTAGCATTGTGTGCTTTATTTTTCGCATGTGTGAGAGTGAGTCTTAAATTAGTGTTGAGTCATGAAAACAAAATAAAAAGAGTCTTTGTTTTTGTTGGATTGTGCAATTTCATTTATGCATACAGTTTTACTTTATTTTCTTTAAAGCAATTGTTCACGAGCGTTGTCATGAAATTTATATCTTATTTGTGGAGCTTAGTAAATTATTCGTCCATGATAATACCCACACTTGAGCTTTGATCTAGCACTTGGTTTTGATTACGCTTGCGAGTAAGGCATGATTTGGAGGACTTTAATTTCATAAAAATAATAAAACCCCTACAAACATAAGGTTGATCAAGTTCTTGACAAGTCGAGAGTAAAAATCCTATCATCCAAAAGCTATATTCGTTCCACCATAAGCATTGGATGTGCATTGAGTTGAGTCAGGATTTCTTTCTCTTGGGAGTTTTAATTTCGAGCAATGATCGTGTCCGTATTTTTCATCTCTGAATTGCTAGCCCCGTCAATATTCGGTAATGAGAATTCCTCATTGGAACAACTCATGAGATCTACCGGATTCCAAAACCCGAACCCGAGATTTTCTTGTTAATTATTGTTTTCCTTGACCACAACCCAATTATGAGGATATGTTCTGTTTCTGCGCATGATTTGTATAAAACATAACTTTGGGATGAAGAAAGGTAGGAGTATTCAAAAGATGGACCGAATCCGACTTGGTAAAGCCCCAGGCCGGCCGGCCTAAACCTCTTGAGCCGGCCGGCCTAGGCCTCTCTGGTCTCGGTTCGGGCTCCAAAAACTTAGGGAGACACTTTGGAGATTTGCCTATCTATGTTTTATAGAAAGTGTCTTATGAAAAGGGTCGGAACAAAGAGAGAAAATTCGGGAGAGAAAAAAAAAGAGAAGAATAAAGAGAAAAGAAAAAAAATGTATGAGAAGAGAAGAAAAATAAATAAATAAATGAAGGGATTCTATGGTTAGAGAAGTGCAAAGAGATATCACCTTGTTGTTTGAGAACAATATCCTCAATTCCAACCATGTGCAACCCGCCCCTGCTCACCGTGGCCGGTGAGCCACAGACCGCCTCCGCGCACACCGAGACAACCTACGGGTTCCTCTTGAGCCCCTGGTGCTAATCCCCCACTTCCCCCTCACCGCCGGCGAGCGACCTCGCCGGATTTGGGTCCCCAAGGTCCGCCCCTCCCCTGTTAAGTCCGGCGGGGACCTATTTGCAATTCCCCAAAACCTTCCAGGGGTATATATGCAAGAGTCGGTTTTGTTTTCTTTTTGTTTCCAAAAACAGCGAACTTGTAAAATCTATATAAATTCGTAGAAAAATCGTAAAAATGCAAACTCAACTGTTCTGAAATCCTTGTGAGTAGATCTACAACTTTTGTTACATGCACGTTTTTATTTTCTCAATAGTGTTTTCCCTATTTAAAATACAAAAATAAGTAGCTTTTATTTGTATCTCATGTTGTATGCATGTTCTGGTTCTGATTTTTGGATAGTGGTATAGTAGCAAATAGTGTAGCTCGGTGTAAAAGTTTCATGACCATAGGAAAAATCTAGCTATAGATTTAATAGACCTTGCTTTATGCCTAGGATAAATAGTTCTATTTATAAAAATTGTTCTGCTAATATTAATTAGCTGAAACTTTTACAGTTGCTCTATTGTGATTCATGTATTCCTCAGAAAAAGTTTGAAAATTTTTTAGTTAAGCCAAACTGATCCAAATAATTTATGGTAGGAAGAAATGTACTAAATAAAGACAAATAGTTTCTCTATATAGAAAAATTTATTTTTTTTACTAGAGCTTCTATTAGAGTACTAAATCCTTCTGGTAAAGTTTGAACCTCTAGAAATTAGTGTAACAGTCTATGAAAATTAGTTTTGATCCATACAACTATATTTTTCTCTATTTTTTTCATGCTCCATAAAATCTGAAAAATTAACAGTAAATGCCACATAAGAGTAGGAAGCCTCAGTAAAAATTGTAGCATCTTTACATGTATGGTTTGTTCAGTATAAATGAATCTTGCTCCTAGTAGTAGCTATTTAATGTACCTTGCATAAAAATTTCACAGTAGGCATGTTACTTAGATATGTACCTTGCATAAAAATTTCAGTACCAGCAAGTATATGTAACCCTAGTTATGGTGTTACAGGTTAGTATAGTGTTAATTAAGAAAAATACCATTTCTACATGTCAAGAAAATGAAAGACGACCAACTCCTAGTCCTTTTATGAATAAAATCATGTTAGATAGTACTCTATAAACGATTGCCCAATAAAGAGAACATAATCTCCAACTTAACTGGAGTTGTGTTGGTTTGCAACTTTATACTGAATTAAATCATGAATTCAGATCATCATGTAAACTCATGCATATGCATGTCGTATAGATTTGACTACTCTCGCCGACGGTACGTACGAGCTGGTGCCGGAGTCCGAGAGTGAACAGCGTGAAGCCCAATCTAATCTAACTGAAGCCGCCGAAGACCCGAACCAAAGTTCGGAAGAGCCCAAGACTAACTGTGCTTAGCAAGGCAAGCCCCGGAGCATGTCCTATCTATTGTAGATTTATGCAACTGCTTATATTTCTATATACTTGTGCATTTACGTTTACAGGAGTTGATTGAAACCTTAGTTGCATGATCCTAGGTACCTATGCTTGAACACTAGTTGGTTTAGGTTGCTAGTTGGCTAGGCTAATGGTTCGGTAGAAGTCGAGTGATTTCCTGTCACTCGCGAGAATTATAGGAATTGAATGTCCACTACATACTGCAACTATAAGGCTCACGGGCGGGGTTGTGGTACTTGTGATGCCCCGTCTGTTTAGTGAAAATGGATAAGGCCGCAGTGTGTGGTAGTGGTGGTTAAGCGTTTGAACGTACTAACCACATGCCGAGAATATGGTAATTGGTAAGCTTAAGTACTGGATTGAACCGAGGCCGGAACATACTTCCCACCGTCTTGAACTCGTTCACATCTAGCTAATGGCGAGTATAGAGTCGTCGTACTGCTATACTTGAGGGCGGTGGGCCTGTTCCGTGAAGCGGGATTTGAAGGGAACTGTTGCGTGGGCGACTCTGTTCCCATGCGTGTGTTTAGGTCTGCCTGGCCAGGTTAACAAATTCGATTCGAATCGTCCGTCTCTCACGGATATTGAGACTGCTTAACCCTTTTGCCACATAGAGTAAGAAGTGAAAGATGATGATGATGAATATGGCTATTTGGATAATGAAAGATAATTGTTTCCCACCATGTATGCTATTGGATAGATGCTCACCTAGAATGGTTAATTGAACTAGACTTTGGAAGCTAAAACCTGAAATTAAGGATCTACTCTTTAATGCTTTTCGGCAAAACAAACCTCTCAAGCCAAAAGCCTTGCATGTCTAGATTAAGGGCTAAGTATACCCTTAGTCGGGTAAGCCTTGCTGAGTATTAGTATACTCAGCCTTGCTTGTGGCTCAACTTTGTTTTCAGGTGATACGTTTCAAGATCAGGTAGCTAGCTTGACTTGGCCGTGTACTTTACCCCCTGGTTGGTCGGTGGAATGGGATTCGACTCCGGCCGACGATGTCAATGCCGAGTGATGTCATATACGGTCTTCATCATGACATCTTGTATCATCGTTTAGAACTCGCTTTATTTCCGCTGCAGTTGAACTCTGAACTACTTTCAATTTGAATTTCAAGTACCTTTTTAAGATTTCAAACTCGGTTTGTAATATTTAAGTTAAGACTCTGTGATGTAAGAATTTGTGAAATGTTGTACTCTCCGGACTCACCTTCGTGTGAGTTGCATGTAAGCTTTGAGTTTCGAATGCAGCTCAGGTGGTTTTATCGGGACTCTACACGACTGGACTGTCGGATTACTCCATTTGAAGTGCGTGTTAGCCGGGATTACCTTTATGGTGATGGTTAGCGCACTTGAGTCAGATTAATTCGGGCGGTTCTGCCACAGCACTGCCCCGCGCCCAAATCCAGCGCGCGAGCGCGGCGTGGGTGGGGCACATGAGGAGGGCGTGAGTGTGGGCACGAGACGGCGACGACAAAGGAAGTGGAGATCTTGTCGGCCTGAGTTCTGGGAGGAGCAGCGCCGGTGCCGAGGTGGGGGACGAGCAGCGTTAGCCTGAGGTCAGTGAAGAGGATGTTGTGTCGTCGGAGTAGATCCATAATATACTAAGGTTGGAGAAGGCCATGCCGGCGTGGATCTAGCCGGCAAGCACAGCGCCGGTGCGGAGGCGGCTCCTAGGGTTAGGGTCGGGATGAGCTCAAGGGAGGCGTCGCGAGCATGGACGCAGGCAGCGGTGTGGGAGGGGATCTCGTGGGTGCAGGCTGAGGCAGAGGATAGTGGAGGCGTGGAGGGGATCTTGTGATGGAACCGCCAAATTAAAACTCTAATTAAGCATAATGGCCGTCATTTGAACACATCGGGCGAATTAGCTTAACGGCTTAATTTGGCGATCCTTTCTCAACCCACGGCCCGATCGAAACAACACCGATAGTCCCACGCGAAGGCGGGCGCAGATGGTACAAGCACAACACATTACTTAAAAATACAAGAGCGAGCACGATACGAACATTAAGTTTTACAAGCTGAGTTCAAATACATAAATAATTTACAAAACTTACAATAGATGTGCCTGAAGTTCGAATATAAAAGATCCTACAACTACTTTAGCTTCCATCAGTTCTGCTCCTTCAAGACCGGTCAGACCGGTTCTACCAACCGGTCGGACCGGTCGGCACTGCCTGCCGACTCCACCGGTCAGACCGGTCCTATGGGCCGATCAGACCGGTCTGCGCAAAACAGAGGGGCTGAACACTCAGCCCTCGAGTGTACAACCCAACAACACTCTAACCGGAAGGGTCTCTCTCCACCACTTCCCACCCCTCTGCATCTCTGCGGATGAATTTAACGCAGCATGGGCAGAAATCGACGTTTGGGTGTCCTGAAATAATAATTGTGGCAACAAACCCTGAGTATACTAATACTCAGCAAGGCTTACCCGACCAGTGGGTATAACTTAGTCCACATATCTAGACATGCACGGCATTTGGCTGGTGGTTATTTTGCAGAAATAGCATCTAGAGGTGTATCCTTACTTTCAATATTTTATCCGCATATTTTATGTAGATAGACTCTTACTAATGTTTGCCTGTCTACACATGCATGTTGGAGCATCCAATTAAAGATTCAGGGTAGTATCCATTTTTATATCTCTAATATCCTATCTCATTCGCTACGAGGTGACAAAGAGATCAAGGCCCTCATATCCGCGAGACACGGCGAATCGATTCGATTTACCCTTGCAAGGTGGACCTAACCAACACGGCACGTATTTGTCCCGTCGGACTATACATGCCAATCATTCCCCTCCCCGCCTCGAACTACAGAACCACCCCACCTTCATATAGTCAGCCGAGCTCAACGTGAGACCACCAAAAGTAAACATGTGCATCCCGTTTCTCCGCGACTACTCGACTCGCCCTACGGGGTGGTGATGCAGTTCTGTACTTTCGAAGCGAGGCAGTACTAGGCTTACCGGTTTCGACTACCTTCTACTCATGGCATGCGGTTAGTACAATTCAATCCCCGATCGGCACTGCCACAACGACCGGTCCTTAATCGACACAGGCGAGGCTAAGACACCCAGGAACCCTTTCCTGCTGCCAAACCTAATACCATCATCCCCGCCCGGTCTCACATCTCCATATCCATTTCAAACCATTTCTCAAATACTGAAGTATATATAAAGATAATAATAATATCTCGCGAGTAACCGGCAATTACTCGGCTTCTAAAGTTTTCTGTGTCTCGCGAGTGACACGAAGTCACCCGACTTCTACCGGACTTATTTAGCCTAGCACCGCTATCGACCTAGTCATACTAGTAAAAACTCAAGGAAACCTAGGGATCATGCAGCTAGGGTTCCAATCAATTCCCAATACGTAATGCACAAGTAATAGATAAAACATATACGTAGTGAATCATAATTTAAAATAATAGGACATGCACCGGGGCTTGCCTTGCGTCTGCTGCAACACACTGGGGTTAGCCGGGCCTTGGGCCGACTCCCCGCGAACCTCCTCCGGCGGGGCTTGCCCCTGCGGCTCCTGTGGCTCCGTAACCACCTCGTATACGACCTCCTCTGCCGCGGCTGCTACACATGTGCATATGCATATGACATGAGAATACATGCATGATTTATAAAAATTACAAGTAATCAATACCCAATTAAATTTCCAACTAATTGTATCAACAACCACCTATTTACCCCTGCTCAGCCCAGCTATACCGGTCAGACCGGTCTCTAACACCGGTCAGACCGGTCCTACTCTCGCAGCAAGCTACCGGTCGGACCGGTTCCTCCGACCGGTCAGACCGGTCCTACCCAGACCAGAACCTAGAATCCTGGGTGTGGCAGAAATCGTCCGTCAACTGCAAACACCTCCTAGGATCTAGTTCAGGGGTTCATGTGGATGCTTTTGGCCATAGAAAACCACCTAAAAACCTTCTAGAACAAGAGATCGATCCAAACTCCTAAATTACCTTGAATGAATCCTTTTTCCCCACAAGAACTTGATTCCACCGCACAAATTCCATCTAGGCTCTAGCCTAAGGTGCAAGCAAAGGTTCATGACCAAGGAAACTACCTAAATCCCCCTAGAGCAAGAGATCAATTCAAACCACAAGCTATTACCTTGGGTCCTTGCCTCAAGAGCTTGAAACCAAGGCACCCCGGGATGGAGCACGCGGGAAGGATGATTCTCCACCCAAATGAAGCTCCCTTGGGCCTTGGATCAATGGAGGATGAATGGATTTGGGTCCTAGGGTTTGGGGGAAGAAATGAGAGGAGAGGGAGAGAGAGCTCGGGCTTGAGCCGGCTCTGGTGAGGGGAGAGAGCGGTTGGGAGAGAGAGAGTGAGGTTTAAATGATATGGGGCCCCAAAAACCACCCACTCGGGTTAGACTGGTCAGACCGGTCGCCCTTACCGGCCAGACCGGTATGGGCCAGGCTGACAGGAAATGTTTTGGTTTGTGCTTTACCGTGTGAGTTTAAAACTAATCACTTTAATTGACTTAATTACCGAGGATTAATACCTGGGTGTTACAGATCTCATCGACGGCAGAGAGAGAGCAATGAAAATCAAAATGAAGTAATAAAGTTACGGGTCCGAACTCAGCGGACTGGTAACGAGTATATAACGTGGTCTATTACCAATAAGATAAGTAACAGGCTTTGTTCAACGCCTGTTACGAATAACTGGTTATCAGTAACAAGCGTTAAGTGGTCAGGTCAGGAATGGGCATGGAGATATTATTAGTAACAGTCATAGACAACGCCCATTACCGGTTAGCGATTTTGTTAAGGGCCTCTTAGACCGGTTACCAATAACACGTTACCTATTTTCATTTTCACATAGTGAGTGAAAGATCCAGGAATCGAACAAAAGTGATGAGTTTCTAGTGGCTTAGCTGACTCATAGAATCCTCAAGATCAAAGTTCAGTTGCTTAGCACCAAGCCCAAGCTTGGGCATTTAAAAATGGGTAATTATGCTAATGATAGGAAAACCATTCAAATCAGCTAGTAAAATTGGTGAAGATGAAGAAACTATTTTACTTAAAACAATATCGATTATTTAGTTGAGTATTTGTGCAGAATAGACACTGCTAGAAAACTTAGCATTAGTATCAACTCCCGATTAGAATCGCTTTCCCGCCCGGTACCGCCCCATAGGTACTAAATGCGTTTGCATTTAGTACCGGTCAGGATGACATGTAATAAATGGCATATTTAGTACCGCTCGGTAACACCAATTGGTACTAAATTGCTCGCCACGCATGGAGTGTTTGGGGCAACAGTTTAGTAGCGATTGGTGTTACCAACTGGTACTAGATTCTTTTTTATTTGCTTTGTTTCTCTTCTTTTCTTTTTAGTTTTAACTAATTCATATTCTTATTGTAGGCGTTTGCATATTCGTAATTGTATCTAGCTTTGTATTTGTATCTAACAACACAATGACTATATATATTATATAATTTACATACACTTGCAATATTGCAATTACTTCGGATAATTATGCTCTAGGTTTGGTGATGGTGGAGAGTAATGCCGCAAGAAATCCTCAAAATCAAAAGGATGCTCTTCGCTGGGGACGGCTGCGCGAGCTGTCCGAGGGGCACGTGGCCCGTGAAATCCTCTCCTGCGCTGGGGAGGAATCATTCTTTAATTTACTCAATGGCGTAGCCGTGAGTGATCTACATATGCAATCAAGTTATGGTTCTCAACTTCTGAAACTCAAATTAAAGTGCTAACAATTGGATACTCATAAAAAAGAAGTAACTTAATGTGATGATATCTGAGCACAGAATACTAATTATTATACCAATAAAAAATTGTAAACATCCTATTATCACTCATTTTCCATCAACTTCCATTGCAATCTATACTTCAAAATGGAAGCCTCCCCCACCCGCCGCGCATCGCTCTCTCATATGTGTCTGCCCCAGCTGCCTGTGTCCGCCGGCTGCGAATAAAAAAAAACCGCGCGCGCGCCTTCCGAGTAAAGAAAACCGCGCCCACCCCATCTATCCCACTCAGCGCACCTCGCCTCGCGAGTAGTTTCGGCCGCCGCTCCCGCAACGTCCCGCCCGCCGCGGCCCGGCCGCCGCGCCGTCGACCCGGCAACGCCGATCCGTCCCTTGACCTTTCGACGGACGCGCCGGAGGCGCCGGACGCGGCGACGCTCGACCCCGCCCGCTGCGCCGTCCACACGCCACGCGACCCCGCCCGCCGCGCCGTACGCGCCACCGGACGGACCAGGGCAGCACGCCTCCCTCCCCTCCGGCGCCCTCACCCTGCACCGCACCTCGACTTCTCCCGGCGGCTGCTCGTCCGTCGCCCGTTCCCTTTGGTGAATCTGCCTCGCTTCTCCCTGATCCTCCGTCCTCCTGTCCTCAGCCAAGCCGGGTCGACTCTCCTCTGGCCTCGCAATCGGCGCCAAATGGCTCGTGATGAATTTGCTCCTCGAGTACAAACTAATTCGATGAGAGACTATGGCGAAGCTAGACTGAAATGGAGGGGGTGCGACAATAATAAAGAGAAAAAGATATATTTACTAAAATAAAGAAGTCTATAATAATATTTGTTTTGGCTTGGCTTTGCGTGAAAAAAATAATATTTACATAAGCAAAATTAATCAGTTGACTTCATATCTTCAAAGATGTCCATGATCCAATGGCCTGAAAAAATAAACAAATAACTTACGACTCAATTTTTATTTTTTTTCATGAAGGAACAATGATTCAATGATAAAATATAATACATCACCTTCAATCTTCATCATCAAATCAACGACCTTGCATTTTCATGAAGCAGCGAACTACTGCCTCATTGGTGACTTTCTCAATATAGCAAATAAGGCTATTGCTCATGTATGAATCACCAATACGATTGCGTAAATATGTTTTCACAATCTTCATGACTGAGAAACACCTCTCCACTGTAGCTGTAGCGTATACTAGTACAAGTTTTAAAAGTCGATAAACCATTGGATAGCGCTCATGTTTTCCGGTCGCTAATATTTTTTGAGAAAGCTCAGCAATAGTTTGCATGTTGGAGAACCTATCGTCATCTCTCACATCAGATATGTAGAGGCCAAGCTCATGGCTAAGGTCCCTCAAATTTCCAGAATCAAAATCATGTGGATAAAACTTTGCTAAGCTCATCAGCTTTTCCATATTGAAATCATAAAATGAGTCTCTTGGACTAAAAGCAGCAGAGCAAACAAGCAATTCTGAGCTCGTCTCATTGAAGCGACCATCAAGCTCTTGAAGTAGCCAATCAATAACATCATTAAAACAATCTACCCGATAGTAGTGGTTGTTTGTTATTCCAGATTTGTGCCTCCGCTTCTTTGGATCAATATATTCATCTTCCCTCGGCCTACAATAGTACACAATTCTAATAAATGTAAATATTTCTCTAATACAGTCTGCATAAAAAAATCAATTAGGGCTTTCAAGTTTTAAATTGTATGTAATAAACTAGTTTAATTGACTAATTTAGAAAGAAGTAGGCGAATTAAAAAAGCTAGTTATTCCCTGACCTTGGTACTTGCTGGATGCATCGGCCGTCGGTGGCGATTTGTCGAAGGGAGGCTGCAGTCGGCAGTCCTGTAGATTGCCATCGGGGAGTAGCAGCGATCTGCGGATCTTCCCTCGGCCTCGTGTCGCGCCGCTTGAGTTGTGCAAAGACACGAGGAGGCGAGGAGCCGAGGAGCCAGAGGGCCGGCGCGGACGGCATTAGACACGGAAGAACCGAGGAAAAAACAAAGACGAGCGGACGAGAGTCGGGAGACGAGCAGGCTTGCAGCGCCTAGGTCCTGGCTGCTGGCCTGCTGCTATGCTTCCATGGGCTGCCGTGGCTTCTAGCTGGGCTGGGGGGTGTAGGATACTGGGCCTTGAGGGGTGCATATAGGGCCAAATGTTGAGAGCTATAACTGGTTTTTCTTTTTTTGGGGGGTGCAGCTGCACCCACGGGCCACTATGTGGCTTCGCCCTGAGAGTTAGCCAGTTAAAAGTGGGATTTAGAGGTTCTTGGTCCCGTGGATAATCAAATTAGTTTGGTACTTCTCTCGAGTCTTTTTCATGGAAGGGAGCTACTTCTCTCGAGTAAGTACAGTCCAGAGGATTTACAAATAGGCAAGCATACCAGTACATAGTTGGTTTATGATAGTAGATGTATGGACTACACCAACCTCTCTTTCTAGCCATTAACGATAAGAAAAGGAAATATCGTGGGGGCATGTCAAAGCCATACATCTATAATAAATAGGTTAAGAAAGGCATATACCCTCGGGTAGGGCACCATGTGTTTCTGATTTGGAAGGTAGGGGCAATTGATTGGTCTACTGAAATTATCGAAACACTAAGAGAATGTCATGTGACCAATTCTATTCTCCTTCCTGTATATGCAGTAAGAAAATTTTATTGGTGGAGCTTTTCAGTTTCACATAGAACAATCATTCTGCACTGTTGAGCATCTAGCAGCTAGCATAAGCTCCTATTCGTTATCAAGCTGCCATCAAATAAGTCTTTCTCTATTGCCTGCATGAACAATCAGAAAATAGCTCAGTTTCTTTGGGTTTGTTGGGTTTATCAAACTGGTCCCCCGGAGCATAGAAATACTCCCTTGCATCAGTTTCAGGAAAAGTTTATGCTTGATACAGGCATTAGTTATTTATAACAACGTTGTCTCAAAACTGGATCAGATGAGGGCCAAAAGCCAACCTAATGATTTTACTATAGCTGTTTCTCTATGTTTTCTAGAATTTTATGCATTGGGACATGCCCTACGTCAAGGAATGAGAAACAGATGGACATGTACTCAAAAAACCTAGCTCTAAGATCAGAAAGAAAAAGACCACAGTGCTCATATGAGTGTGGCAACTGAAAAGACAATGAATTTGAGGTACTATTAAATACCTCTACCCTGAATCAGGGTAGCAATCAACACTTATCTAGCATATACACTCTGGGGGGGTTCACACGACTAGGATAAAACCGCAACCAATTCGCATAGTTACACAGTACATATTACTCTGTTCTTTGCTATTTCTAAGTTAGGACGACCTCAGCGCTTAGCTCCATGGGTCAGCGGAGGAATGCTTCTCATAAGGTAGGACAACCTCAGCGCTTAGCTTCACAGGTCACCAGAGTACTTCTCATGGTGCAGCCGCAGTCACACCAGCCACCTGACACTTGGCGTCAACGGCTTCCTTCAGCTTCCTGCCAAGCGCGTAGGCAAGAGGCGGGGGTACAGCATTGCCATTCTGCCTGTGCTTGCTCTGAATGTTGCCTGCAAATTCATACCTGTCAGGGAAGCCCTGCACAGCCCCAGATTCAATCGTGTTAAACAGGTGTAATCCTGAGGGTCAGTCATTCCTTTGCAAAAATGGAGATCAATGTCCAGCAGTGTACCTGAGACCGGGCGCATTCACGGACTGTGATGATCCTGTCCTGTTCAGGGTGGAAGCACATGCCGACCTTGCCCATTGGCTGCGGATCTGTGACAGATGTGGGGAAGCTGCCCTCCCAGTCCAGCCTCCCGTACAGACCCTTCCACTGATTGTGTCTCTTGGCAGTGTTCGGCAGGCACCAAGGTATCAGGTCTGCCATCTGCCCATTTGACAGTTTCACCTGTGAGCATAGCAAGAGAGTTAGCATTCCATTGACAGCAGGAAGGTGTCCAGCCACAGAAATAGAGGAGATGCAACAATAGAGTTTAGAACAACCTTCTCATCAGGCAGGTCATGCCAGTCACAACCTGGTCGTTTTGGAATGTGTTGGCACTTTATGAGGTTCAGCTCATTCATCTCCTTGGATATGTGATCATTCAGTGCCATCATATTCCCTCTAATCTTTTTCTGGAACCAAGACACAGGCTCACCTCCATACTGCACAAGATAACAGGGAGCTCATTTAGCATATAACTCTCAGAAAGAAAACAAAAATGGATGGGTTGGAGCAGTAGTTACCTCAAGAGTGAGTTTGCTGGCACCATTTTCCACTTTAGGAAGATCCCCAATTGTATCCATTTTTTGCCTGCTTCATCATAAGTTGAAATCTGTCAAAAACAATTCATATTTTATTCATTTTGTTGATAAGGTTATACCAGTTCTCTTTATAAGCAAAGGGATAATCGTTCCTGTTTTGCAAATACTGGTGTATAGCATTTCATTTGTCGCGGAAATGACCGGTGTCTAACATTTGCAGCTCTTGGCAAGGACTGATCGATCGCATCATTATTTGAGAAACAACAACTGTAAGTTTACTCCATGGTTCTTTTTGATCAACTATTTGTGTTTCAGAACATAATCATACGGATATTGCATTTGTTAATAATACTATAAACCTTGTGTTTCCAGCAAAGTCCGAGAAAAGAATTCCATGGAGAAAAACTGTTCTCGCGCTCCATTTGACGATTTGACAAACCACAACAATGGAGGTAACTAATGAATAAACATGATCATGGGGGTTAATTGCATTCGAAAGATGGAAGCATTGAATATGAATGTTCTGCTATTTACACCGCAGGGGCTGAGAGCGCACCCAATTCACAGTCAACAAACAATGATAATAAGCAACGTAAGCGAGAAAGGGAGAGAGCAAGGTATGCAGCAATGTCTCACGAGGAGAAGAATGCAAGAAATCTCAGACTGCGTGAAGCGCGTCAAAAAAAGAAAGGTGATGGATGGATTACGTATTTGTGGTGTTGCAGATACATTGCCTTGTAATCTGGATGGGTCAAAATCTCATGGTTTGATGCCAATTAGTTGCATCTTTTTAAATCTCTTATCTGCTTTGTGCCGTGAACTAATGTATTTTACTTGTATTTACTATACCATTGAATGCGGCTAATTTTAGTTTTTTCATTATTTGTGATTTTTAGAAGATCAGAATCTCATGGAAACAAACTGTGTTCGTGCTCCATTTGGCGATTTGACAAACCACACTAATGGAGGTAACCAATGAATAACATGATAGGGGGGAGTAATTGTATTAGAAAAACAATCGCGCCTACTATATATGTTCTAATACTTACAACGTCAGGGGCTGAAAGTGCACACAATTCACCATCAGCAAACAATGATAATATGCGCCGTAAGCGAGAAAGGGAGAGGGCAAGGTATGCAACAAAGTCACAAGAAGAGAAGAATGCAAGAAATCTGAGGCTGCGTGAAGCGCATCGAAAAAAGAAAGGTGCTAGATGCATTCCGAAATTGTGGTGTTATAAATACATTATCTGTAGTCTGGATGGGTCAAGATTTCAGGGTTTTTACAAATTAGCTGGACGTTTTAATACTTCTACCTGCTTTGTAATATTTTTCTCATGTATTTCTATTTTGGTTTTAGAGTATGTGTGCTTGTCATGATATGAGTAAAAGAATACGAGTTTCTTGCATTCCATTTGGTGAACCAGAATTTAGGTTGAGTTTTACTATATATTCTTATGTTTGTACAATCTACTATTTGTAGATTAGGCTGTTGCATTGAATGGTGAAAATGTTCATCCTACTAAAAGAAGACGAAATGAGTTGACAAAGAATAGACGGCAGCCTCACTCCATTGCCATGGAGAATCTACATTATGTCCCTGAAATTTTGGATCCAGCTAAGGATGGTGCAAAAGTAAGTGCAATCGATGTGACTATACCCTAGTTCGACTGGACACCAGTCGACTGGACGCCAATCTACATACCACCACCACCACGTGAAGAACAATCACCTGATCTTGAGGCTCCAGAAATGCTTGCTGGCCGCTTAAACCATAGGTATCATGTTACGCACGGAGAAAGACATTCATTGTTAACACGTCGGAATCGACATTTTGCGTCAAAAATGGCAAGAAAATCTTGTCGGACGGTAGATGAAGATCAAGGCGTTTATGAAGACAATGAGGAAGAAGTCAGTTTACCGCAACCCCCGACTCAATCGGCAAATACTATGGAAGGTAGTTACAATTACTATATTTTCATGCTGATACATGTATTCTAACTTAAAACCTATCTTAACCAAAAATTGTGTTACATGTTTTATAGATGATCTTGACCAAAGCAAACCAAAATATACAGGTGATCCAGCATGTACAAATAGTATAGATGATGGTAATTTCTTTATTTTCTTAGATTAATATTATTATTTCTTTCGCACATGACATCATTCATTTCATTAACCTGTGTGCCTAACTCACAACCGAGGATGATTGCGCCGAGGATGATTGTGATGAGGACGTGATATTCGAGGAGGATGACAAGGAGTTTGAAGGATACCTCTTTGCAGGCCAAGGTACATATGTTTCCATATGAAGACAAATTCCAAGATGCTTTAATAGCATCGCTAAATATGTCTAACACGTTACTACTTAAATACTCCACTTTAGATAACGACACCGAAGAGGAAGTCCCACTCCACGATGCAGATGATGACTCTGGTTCAATCCCAGATGTATCTGATCCGTACGACGCAGTGTATGCCAATATGCCTGAGGATACCCATATGTTGGAGCCTGTTGAGAACTGCCCGGAATGCAACGCGAAGAAGTTTGAGTTCGAGCCCCCCGAATTCTGCTGCCGCAGTGGGAAGATTGAGCTATCCACACCTGATACACCACCCGAGCTCATGAGGCTGTGGTCAAGTTCAGATGCTGATGCTAGGCACTTTCGTGCTAATAGCAGATTTTTCAATGGGCATTTCTCATTCACTTCACTGTATTGTCAGCTTGATCGTATCACCACCAATATGAGGACTGCTGGGGTATACACATTTCGTGCGCATGGCCAAATTTACCATAACATTATGTCGTTTGGTAAAGAAGATGGTAAGGAACCTAGACACCTGGAACTTTACTTCTATGATGACGACCCGAGCCTTGAGTATCGTTTCCAGAAGTGCCGGAAGAAGTGCGTAGAGATGGATAAGGAGGTGATTCAGAAGTTGGTTGACATCATGAGTGGCAATCCGTACTCTGAACATCTCAGGAGTTTCGGGCAGAATGAAAATCTTCATGACTATCACATGGAATTGAACCTTGATCAGCGGTTAGACCAGAGAACATATAACACACCGCTCACATCCAAAGTGGCTGCTGTATGGGTAGAAGGGAGCGAGCGTCGAGGTCAATTCGAGCATAGTGTTCTCCAGCAAGGGAAGGATAGGTCTATACATGGCATCCGGTCATATCATGGGTGCTACGATGCACTTTCGTACCCTCTGTTTTTTCCAAGAGGTGAACTGGGATGGCACAGCATGATTCCAAAGGCAAGTGTTACTATGGAAGAAGTGAATGACGCTCGTGAGATACGCAGACAACGTGGGCAAGGTAATGGTGATGATGATCTAGGTAATTTATTTTGACATAACTCATGCAGTGTATCTCGCAGGACGTGCAATCATGGTCACTAATATAATATTTTTGTATGTGCAGATTCTGCCGGAAATTTATGTGTGTCTATACGTGATTACTACTGCTACAATTTTCATATGCGGCCAGGAATATTTAACCCAATATTGCATGGCAAGCGTCTTTTTCAGCAGTTTGCTGTGGACACATACGTCAAGATCGAGAGCTCTCGTTTAGATTACATCCGTAATAACCAGGATCAGATAAGGGCTGATCTATACCAGGGTCTTCTTGTTGACAGTCTTCATGCCAGCGAGGGTCGAGCAGATTTAGTTGGCAAGCGTACTGTGCTGGGTACGTCATTCATCGGAGGGCCTCGGGATATGAGGCGGCGGTACATGGATGCTATGGCATTGGTGCGAAAGTATGGTAGACCTGATATATTTCTCACGATGACCTGCAATCCTAATTGAGATGAGATCAGGAGTTCACTTTACCTGGGCCAGACACCACAGGATCGTCCAGATCTCATCGCCCGGGTCTTCAGGGCAAAACTTGAGGAGTTGAAGAAAAGTTTGCTCGAAGATCACATCCTTGGAGAGGTCCAGGCCTATGTATATGTCGTTGAGTTCCAAAAGAGGGGATTGCCGCATGCCCATTGGTTGCTTATAATGCGCAACAAGTTCAAACTCACGTGCCCCGAGCAGTATGACCTTCTTATATCAGCCGAACTACCGAATAAGAAGAAGTACCCGGAGCTGTACAAGATGGTCACCAAGCATATGATGCATGGGCCGTGCGGTTTGCTAAATATGAATTGCCCGTGCACGAAGAGTCGTGGGTCATGCAAGAACCACTACCCGCGCCCTTTCTGTGAGGCCACCTCGCAGGGCAAGAATTCTTATCCCGTTTATAGGCGACGTGATGACGGGCGTAAGGAAAAAATCCGGGGCCATGAGCTGGACAATCAATGGGTCGTCCCTTACAACCCTTACCTACTGCGGTTGTTCAACTGCCACATCAATGTTGAGGCATGCGGGAGCATTAAGTCTGTGAAATATTTGTTCAAATACATATACAAGGGGCATGACCGAGCGTCCGTGGCTGTGAGAGAATCTGATAAGGAGGACGAAAAGGGAAACATCGACGAGATCAAGCAATACAGAGAAGCCAGGTGGGTTACACCTCCAGAGGCGCTATGGAGGAAATACAGATTTGACTTGAGTAAGGTCCATCCGCCCGTGAAGCAGCTGTAGCTTCATCTTCCTGATATGCACATGGTCTCATTCCATCAACGCCAGAAGATCAAAGATGTGGTTAACCGTCCAGGGGTCGAACAGTCAATGCTGACGGCGTACTTCGAGGCAAATAGGTTACACGATAAAGCTCATGGAATCCTCTACCATGACTTCCCAGAGCATTTTACTTGGCAATCTAATGGAAAGTTCTGGCAGTGGAGAAAATATAAAAATCGTGGCCAAGTTGGTAGAATTGTCTCGGCTCATCCGGCTGAAGGTGAACACTACTATCTTCGTGTTCTCTTAAATCACATCACCGGTGCTACCTCATATCAGCATTTGAGGACGGTGGACGGTGTGTTGCAGCCGACATTTCGAGAGGCTGCAGAATAAAGGGGTTTGATCGAAGAAGATACCACACTTGATGATTGCCTTACAGAAGCCACAATGTACCAGATGCCGTCCTCACTGCGAAGGCTATTTGCAACGATTTTGGTATTCTGCGAGCCAAGTGATGTGTTCGGGCTATAGGAGAAACATCTAGATGCAATGTCAGAGGTCTACCGACGCAACTGTCCTTCCCCCACGGCCGTGGAACAAATGGTGCTGATTGAACTTAGAAATATGTTGCAATCGATGGGGAAGGACATAAAGTCATTCCCACTACCCGATATCGATGACACCTATGACACAGCAAGCGGTATCCCACGTGAGATCTTTGAGGAGGCAAGCATAGCTCCCAGTGTGGATGATGTGGCATTGTCTGAGTCCTTGAACAGCGAGCAGAGGGCTGCATATGATGAGATCATGGCCGCGATTGACACGGATGAGGGCGGCTTGTTCTTTGTGGATGGACCTGGCTGCACTGGGAAGACTTTTCTTTACAGGGCCCTGCTCGCTAGAGTACGTAGTGAGAACAAGCTTGCTGTGGTGACAGCTACATCTGGTGTTGCCGCCTCCATCATGCCTGGTGGAAGAACCGCCCACTCATGCTTCAAAATACCACTTACTATTGAGGATGGTGGATTATGTAGC
The DNA here is from genome assembly GCF_016808335.1 of Panicum virgatum. Lineage (NCBI taxonomy): Eukaryota > Viridiplantae > Streptophyta > Magnoliopsida > Poales > Poaceae > Panicum > Panicum virgatum. The sequence goes on along the minus strand of NC_053141.1, from coordinate 30,867,849 downwards.
TTCACGAAACAAAGTGGTACTGCAAAGCTGCTGCGGGGAACATCTCTTATAATTTGGGATGAGGCTACAATGACAAAGAGGCAAGTGGTGGAGGCTCTTGACAAAAGCTTGAGAGATATAATGGATCGGCCGGAGCTGCCGTTTGGTGGGAAGACTGTTGTTTTCGGTGGAGATTTCAGACAGGTCATCCCTGTTGTTCGGAAGGGGTCGAGGGCTCAAATAGTCGATGCTTCGCTGCGGAGGTCGTACCTTTGGGATTGGATTCGGCATCTAAAGTTGGTGCGCAACATGCGGGCACATAGCGACCCATGGTTTGCATATTATCTCTTGCGCATTGGTGGTGGAACAGAGGAGGTAAACGGTGATGGAGATGTATATGCGTGCCTTATACTGGAGATGGTAAGGATGTTGATAGATTGATTGAATGCATATTCCCAAAGCTGAATGAGAACATGGCAAGTAGAGACTACATCACTTCGAGAGCGATTTTGTCAACAAGAAATGAGCGGGTGGATATGATTAATATGAAGATGATCAGTAGTTTTCGAGGGGACAAGATGGTTTATCATAGCTTCGACTCTGCAATTGATGATCCACATAACTATTACCCCTCGGAGTTTCTTAACACCTTGACCCCTAATGGTTTACCTCCACATGTGCTAAAGCTTAAGATCGGCTGCCCAATCATATTGCTTAGAAATATCAACCCTGCGAATGGACTCTGCAACGGAACTAGACTGGTGGTACGAGGATTCGCAAAGAACTCAATCAACGCTGAAATTGTATTCGGCCAGTATGCTGGAAAGCGGGTTTTTCTCCCTCGAATACCCTTATGCCCATCAGATGATGAGATGTTCCCATTCCAGTTCAAGAGGAAGCAATTTCCTATTAGGCTCAGCTTTGCCATGACGGTTAACAAGGCACAAGGGCAAACTATTCCCAATGTAGGGGTGTACTTGCCCGAACCCGTGTTCTCACATGGTCAGTTGTATGTTGCGCTATCTAGAGCAACTGCCAGATCAAACATTAAGATCCTCGCACTACCACGTAATGCTGACAAAGGCGACGAGGAAGATGAAAAGAAGGATAAGAAGAAATCCCAGAAGAAGGGCAAGAGAAAACAAAGGGTGAAGCAGAGGGAAAAAATATTGGATAATGAGAAGAAAAAGACACCGATAAGAAATGGTATGTACACAAAGAATATTGTGTACAAGGAGATTCTATTGCTATAAATGATGTAATATTAACATGCTTATGTGTCTGCAGCTCGAGATGTCATAGTCCAGCCATGCATGTAATTCTACCTATCGAGTCTGCTAATTCTTGAATACTTTTCTATTGATGGTATTGCATATCCCGTCCAACGTTATTTGTTGGCAGATTTGCATCTTTTTATAATTAAATTTTTAGCTCAGACTGTTGGTATTCGGTTGGTTATTTGATTTGCATCGTGATTTGTCCTTGTATACTCTTTTTCCGAGTTAAAAAAATCGACTCCCGTAGCAATGCATGGGCATTCAACTAGTTTATTAAAATTACAAATACATATCATCTCTGAGATGTCTGCTCGCAGACACATTTTGCAGTGAACCGGTTGCGGGACAACAACTTTTATTCTTGAAACACCATGTGGCATCTATAGGTAGCCACCTCCCCCCTCTTCATGAAATTAATCCTTGCGTTCCACCTGGATTCTCCTGCTGCCATACTTCAGATTAGTCATAAAATCCAAATTAACCTTAAGTACAAAATGCTCTAGATATATGAAGGTTAAAGGATGAGCCTCCCCTGCAGCACGGCAGAGGAACTCATCCCACTAATTTGTGGGCCCTGTGTTCGGTGGAACCCGCCGGTAAGTAGGACTAGTGCATGTATAAGGAGGATGGAAGTACCATCCACAGTGATACTTAAAGAGAACAAGTTGTACTTACAATGTATTCATGACGTTGTAGGCCCTCTTGCTGCTATAAAATCATCAATAAGCTGATGCAGATCACGGTTAGAGGTTCCGCCTTCTGCAATAGCCGCATGAGCCTTTGGAGAGAGTTCCATTGCCCTCCTCCTCGCGGCTTCCGCAGCACCTCCATGCTCCATGAACTTGGCAATAGATTGCGCAATGTCCTTAGCAGGGATCACATCATGCTCTGCATACCTCGTGCTACGCCGCCCAGCGCCCTCCGGCCACAGGCGCTCCCCGATTTGTAGCACATGAGTCACAAACCTCTCAGTGAGGAACTGCTCGTACACCATGGGCCATGTCAGAACAGGCACGCCGACCGCAATTGTCTCCAGGACGGAGTTCCACCCGCATTGCGTCACGAAAGCCCCCAGCGCTGGGTGCTGGAGTATATCGGTTTGTGGTGCCCAACCCTTGAAAACCATGCCTCTGCTCCCAACACGATCTTTCCACCCTACCGGTGGCTCCCATGTTTTAACCCTGACAACCCACAAGAACGGCACACCAGAGGCTTCTAGCCCGAGGGCTAGCTCATCAAGTTGAGCCTCCGAAAAGTTTGTCAGGCTGCCGAAGCACAGGTATACAACGGAGTGGGCAGGCTTTGTGTCCATCCAATCCAGGCAAGCTGATCTGCCAGCAGCACCGGCTCTTGCTGGTGGTGACATGGGCAGTGAAAGCGGGCCAACACAGTAGGTTCGCTTCACATAGCCGCTGTGCTCGTGGCTCTCACAGTACTCATGCTCAAGATCAAAGAAAGTGTTGGAGATAAAGCCACAACTCTTAAGCAACATCATGAAGTGAGCACCTGCGCTCGGGTCAAATACCGGTGGGTTCCTCAAAAACTCTGATAGCTCGGTAACTGGCATACTTATTTCTGGACCGGGGATCTGAGGAATGGTCACCGAACTACCAGCAGGGGTGTCCTTAACATTGCCGCTTAAGGCAAGGCGCCACGTAGCTAGCGTCGAGAAAATACCCACGACATTGAAAAGAACACAGGGGATCCCAAGTTCGGCGGCAATACCAGCGTTCCACCGGAAGAAGTGCAGGTCGCTGACGATGGCGTCAGGGGAGCTCTCCCTGACGAGACTCTCCTGAGCCGGCCTGAGCAGCGCCTCATCAGTGGCTGCTATCTCGAGCCGCCATGAGTCCGCGGCTGAGACGGTGGACATGTTCTCGACCCCTGGTGGGAGGCCGTCCACCGCTGGGAAGGCGTAGGTGGCGACGTCGACGCTGGCATGGCTCGGCTCACGCCTTGCAAGGGCTGACCGAACAATGGGGGCGTTTGCCGGGGTTACGGCGACGACGACCTCGACATCGTCCGGCCTAACTGCGGCGAGGTGGAAGGCAAGGTCTGTCAAGGGGAGGATGTGGCTGGTGGCGAAGAAGGGCATCACAAGGATGCGCAGCTTCTTGCTCTGCTTTGCAGCTGAAGCCATTGTATTATGCGGTGGCCTTTGGCTTGAGAAGGTTTTTTTTGATGGTGTAGGAGCCGTGGCCTTAAATATGCCGATGGTGGGAAATCAATGCTAGCTGGCCATAGCTTTAAATATACATTTGTTGACCGGTGAGATGCTTCCTCGTGAATAGGAGTATCTTTTAGGCCTTGTTTAGTTTCTTTCAAAATTTTAAAATTTTACAAAATTTCTCATCACATCGAATTTTTCAATACATGCATGAATTATTAAATATAGCTAAATAAAATAACTAATTACACAGTTTATCTGTAATTTGCGAGATGAATCTTTTGAGTATAGTTAATCCATGATGACACAATAATTACCAAATACAAACGAAATTGCTACAATGTTTTATATCCAAAAGTTTTTTCATCTAAATAAGGCCTTAAATACAATAATAATGCATGCAACTTCACCGTTAAATCAGCAGGGATAACAAAATAATGTCCCTATTTGGTTTGTGCTACGCTAGTAATTATAGCAATTTTGACCAATAATTAGGGATACCAAATAATGACAGTTTATAAAACTAACTTCAGAATCTCTGCACTAGAAATCCTGAAGAATCTAATGAGATCTTTAACCGCGTGATTTGAGAATGGTTACTATAGCATTACTGTAGCTAATCATTGATTAATTACCGTCATTAGATTCGTCGCGAAAAATTACACTTATCCCTGAAGCGGTTTTGCAAATAGATTTCATTTAGTACTCTGTGCATGAAAAAAATTCGGGCTAGAAATTAACACGGAGAAACCAAACAAGGCCAATGTAAAAGAATAAAGGAGTTGTCACATCACATTTGTGATTGGTTGAAAGAGAATACGAGAAAGAAGAGAGCAGAACAAGTTAAAATTATGGGAGGGACGTGGGTACGATTAATGATTGAGTCAATGTTTTGGTAACTCTATTATATGAATAAGCTATTAGTCAATTTTATATAACGTGGCAATAATATAAAATTTGATGCTAACTGTATTATTAGCCTCGCTCTATTATTATACATCTCTCCTGAGTCCTGACTATTCTAGTTAATAAAAAAATCTGTTTCTCTGATCGAAATGTTCATATTTTATTTGAGAGTATGTGTGATACTGTCGACGGTAAAATCGAGAGGATGCAATAGACGAGCGAGTGTACGTTCAAGACGGCTCAATGAAGTCGTATCCTAGATCCACGTAAATTGGTATGATAGTATTAATTAAATTTTTCTGTACGGTTTGTAAAGAGAGGACGCTCCTTTCGTTCTAAATTGTAGGTTGTTTAATTTTTTTACACTAAAAATTGATTATTTATTTTATTCAAAAAATTTATACAAATATAATTAAATTTATTTTTTTTAAAAAAAACTTGTATTGATAAATCAAGTCACAACAAAAAAATAATATTTTGCAAAAAGTTTGAATAAAATGAGTGGTCAAATTTGACTTCAAAAAGTTAAAAGACCTATAATTTAGAATAGAGGGAGTAAAATTAACGAGGAAACCAAACGAGCCTGTCGTGACAGTTGAGGTACCTTTAATTTATATGGACTGGACAATAAATATTCAGATAAGACAATAAATGCAGAAGCGGGACAATAAATGCAGTAGAAATCATCGTGGTACAGAGAGCCCCAAGGCATAGCCCCTGTTTGGATCACTGGATTCAAAATTTTTGTCAAAAGAATTTTGCAGACTATTTACAAAACTTTTTCACATATAAATGTATGGCGCGACGAATATAATAAATCTAATTAAATTATAGTTACTACAATAAAACTACAGTAGCCATCCATTAATCATGAATTATTATACCTCATTAGAATCGTCTCTAGTTCTAGAGTTCCGCAATTAATTTAGTTTTTTAAGTTCCTCTCACATCAAATACTCAGATGTCAATTTGAATGTTAAGATGCCAACTTAATATAAACTAATTGCATAAGTTGGAATTAATATGTTAAGTATAATTAATACAGAATTAGCGGATAGTTACTGTAGCAATTAGTGGTTAAATTATAGATTAATTAGACTTGATAGATTCATCTCGTGATTAAATATTCCTAATTAATGTGAAAATATTCGATGTGACGTGACTTATACCTTAAATCGAGAAAAACAAAATGATCCCTTAATATTATCTGGCTGTGAATGTGATACAAATGTCATCCTGATGTGATGCAGATAATAAATGCTGGACAATAATTTGAGCTTTGTGTGGGTAGCTCTGGCGGTGTCCAGGCAGGCCCTAGCAGGTGCGTTCCTGATTCTTCACCAGCCGCCTCGTGTTTCACGTGTGGGGTCGGTATGAGTGTTTAAATCGAGTTGTACTGTAGTAAGTACATGATTACATGATGGGCTAGTGCTTTTGAATATGCCGAGGGTACTGGTATGGGAAATCAATGCTAGCTGGCCATAACCTTAAATATTTAAATATGTGGCCTTGTTAAGTTTGTCAAAAAATTTAAGTTTTGATACTGTAACACTTTCGTTGTTATTTGACAATTAATATTTAATTATGGACTAATTAGACTTAAAAGATTTATTTTATGCTAATTAGTTAGACCATGTAATTAATTATTTTTTTCAACTATATTTAATACTCCATGCATGTATTTAAAAATTTGTTGTGACGTGTATGGTAGAAATTTTTTTTGAACTAAACAGCGCCACATTTGTTGACCGGTGAGATGGTTCCTCGGGAATAGTATCTTTTAAATATTAATAATAATGGAGTGACATGTAAATATGCAACTTTACCGTTAAACCAGTTGGTATAACAAGATAATGTAAAAGAATAAAGGAGTTGTCACATTACATTTGCAATGGGTTGAAAGAGAGAGAATATGAGAGAGAAGAGAACAGCACAAGTTAAACAAAAATTACGGGAGGGAGGTGGGTAAGATTAATGATCGAGTCTCTGGCCCTGTTTGGATCCATGGGTTAGAGTTAGAGTTGGTTTTTTGAGCTCATCTAACCCAAAAAAATTCAAACAGAGTGGATTGGAATAGAGCCCACTTTTTTTCCATTCGGGGATTCGTTTGTAGCCGACTCGGTCTCTCCCTCCGCACCCCATCTCGTCGCGACAGGGGGGGGGGGGGGTGCACGCCGCGAGCTCCATCACTGCCCCTCCCCACCGCCCCAAGCCTCGCCGCCCTACCCGCCGCCCCAAGCCACGCCGCCCTCGCCGTCCTCGGAGCCTCACAGTAGGAGAAGCCTCGCCGCGCCCCCAGATCCGTGACTGGCGCCGCCCGTCTCTGCTTCGACCGGCGCCCCAAGATCTGCCACTGGCGCCCCTCCGTCCCCGCTCCGACCAGATCCCATCGCGAGCAGGGGCACACCGCCAACCCCACTTGACGGCCCTCCCCCCGCGCCGCCCCACCCTCGCCAGCCAGCCCTTGCCGCCCTTGCCGCCCAAGATGTAGGACCCGGGCGAGCTGCGGAGGTGGAGACGGCCGCGGAGCAGGCGCGCGGCCCCGTGGCGGCGCCGAGCGTGCAGGCCGCGGTGGCGGCGAGGATGGCGAGGTGGCGGCCATCGCCGTTGCCGTCACGAAGCAGGAGGAGAGGGCGTGCGCGTCAGCTTGCCCGCGCCGCTGTGGTTGTGCATCCCCCGCCGCATCGGAGGAGCTGATTCGCGTCGCTGGCCCGCCCTCCACCCTCCGTGCCGCCAGCCTGCCCTCCCAGATCCACGCCTCGGGTCCCCTCTAGGAGCGCTGGCGGCCCTGGAGGAGTCGATTCGCGCCGCCAGCCCGTCCTCCCCCATCTGTGTCGGCACCCGCCTCCATGGCGACGGCGGCAGCCTCCTTGCGGAACTGGAGGATGGTGTGCGCCTGCTTGGGGAGCTCGGTGGGGAGCTCCTACCGGCGGTCGTCAAGGCATTGCACGATGCCCTCGTCGACTCCTTGCTTCCTCCGACCTAGCTTCTCCGCCACTCTCGCAGCACATCACACCCACACAAGAGCCGGCCACACCAAATCCTACTGGGAAAGAGGTCAAATGATTGGAAAAGTGCATTTAATTTAACTCTAACCCTTGCATCCAAAGGCCTTTTTTGTTAGAGTTAGTTTTGAGTTAGTCATGAGCTAGAAACTAACTATAACTTCTGACCAAGTTAGAGTATCCAAACAGGACCTATGTCTTGGTAACTCTATTATATGAATAAGCTATTAGCCAATTTTATATAATGTGGCTACAACATCAAACTCGATGCTAACTGTATTATTATCCTTGCTCTATTATTATATATCTCTCCTGACTATCCGAGTTAATAAAAAATATGTTTCTTTGATCGAAATGTTCATATTTAATTTGCGAGTATGTGTGATACTGTCGACGGTAAAATCGAGAGGATGCAATATAATAGACGAGCGAGTGTACGTTCAAGATGGCTCAACGAAGTGTAATTTGGCGCGACGAATCTAATAAGCATAACTAAGTCATAATTATTACAGTAATGCTGCAGTAATCACCCACTAATCATGGGTTAATATACCTCTTTAGAATCGTCTTGCAAAGTAGTCCTAGAGTTCTGCAATTAGTGTTGGGGATCGCCCCCTCGCGAAGGTGGCGTAACCCGAAGGTTCGTAGAAGGTCACAACTTTCGCTAACCACAATGGATCATTCTTTTTCTCTTCTTGATTGGTAAGAACAGGGACGATGATTGCTCCCGGTCGCCGAAGGTTCAAGGAACTCGTCAAGGTCCAGCACTCGAAGGTGATGCCCAGAACCTTCGGGACGCAACGGTCGACAAGGAGGTGACGAACGACAGGGGCGGAGCATCACGAAGCTCGCTGAAGGCTCCCATCGAAGGTCACCAAGCATCATGTAACATGTGACTCGAGTAGGAGTGTCCAATTCGGACTGTCCTACCTAGTGAAATTACCAAACACCCCCGATGTAAACTCTTAACCTTCGTAAGAACTGGAGGAGCATTCTTGGAATGCTGTAATAAGGTTGGGGGTATAAATACCCCCTCCCACCCAACGTTGTACGGGTCGGACATTTGGCGAATTATAGTGCAATTTTGATTGTGCAATTTATTCCCAAGCGTTCATTTACTATCCGAAGCTTACTTTTTATATTCCCTGTCGGTGATCGTGCCAAAGATCCCAACAGACACGCCCACCCATGTTCTTAGCTCGAAAATCACCTTACGATGGCCCCACAAAGAAAGAAAACCACCAACCAGGGCGCCTCTGACGCCGAAGGTTCAAACCTTCACGAAGTCCCCATCGGACAATCTCCTCCAATCGAACCAACCCCCTTCCATCTGGCTAAGAAAGAAAAGCGTATCCAAGCAGAACGTGCTATTGAGGCAAAAAAGGCCGCGGCAGTAGGCAAAAAAGCAGCAGCAGCAGCAACAACAACCGAGGCTGAAACACTAAACAACCTCTCCCAGCTTGAAGATGACCAGCTTGAACAAAACGCGCACCATGAACTCAACCTTCAGCTTCGCGCCCTAGAAATGAAGAAAGCTCACCTGGCCAATCAACTGGCGACCAGAAAGAGAGCAGCCAAGCAAGCTCAGAGGCTAGCTGAAGCAAAACGCAAAGTTGCAGAAATGCAAGCAGAAATCCAGAAAATGCAGGAAGAAGTTGGGCAACCGCAAGAGCCCTCAAACACCCACGCAGCCGCTGGATATTCAAGACACCACGAAGGTCAAGACCTTCGCCAGCCAACTCATATACATCAAGATCAACACTTCCAACCAAACCCTCCATTCGACTCAACATCACCGCTGTCAATTGCCTTGCAGCGAACATCCTGGCCATACGGCTACAAGCCAGTCCAACTCCCAAAATATGATTTATCAGTCGATCCAGCACAATTCATAATGACTTACAAAGCTACAATCGCCTCGGCTGGCAGAGATGGTCCCATCATGGCAAAGTCCTTTGCCATGGCATGCGAAGGCCCAGTTGCAAACTGGTACTCCTACATTCAACCCCTCTCAATTCAAAGTTGGGTGCAGCTCAAGGAAAAACTCAAGCAAGACTTTCAAGTCTTCAAAAAATTATCTATCAACACCTTACAACAATTCAGCTGCATACAGATGGACAGAGAGCCACTACCCGAGTACCTTCGGAGATTTGTGCAGAAAAAAGCACAAACTCCAAACTTCTCTGAGAAAGACGCAATAACCAAATTCATCGAAGGTCTCCTCCCAAGCCAATTGGCATCCCACCTCGACAGAGAGCCACCAAGAAGACTGTCAGAACTGTATGCGGAGGTAGAGAAATATGCAAAGTCCGAAGCAGACCACAAGCGAAGGGTCGAACAAAGAAAGTTAATGAGGCAACAGCTGAGCTGGCAACAAAATAATCAAACAAACACCAATCAGCAAAATCAGTACATACTCCTTGTTGAACCTTCGCAAGATACAGATCAACAAGAAGAATTTGATCCTTACATAATCCCACCACCCACACAACCTCCGAAGGAGCAAGACAACAACAGCTCCAAAAAACACCATCAAAGGGGCAGGTCCAACAGGGGCCGCGGAAAAGGAAGAGGCCGAGGCCACGGACCTTCGTAAGGCCCGCAGAAATTGTTCTGCCATTTTCATGGGGAAGATGCTGGCCACAGAACTAATTAGTGTCCCGAAAAGAAAAGGACACTTGAAAGAATGGAAGCTGAAAAGAATGCCAAACTCGTAGCGCACACCAGCTGGCCTGCCCAGCAAACACTGCAATTCCAACCTCCGCAACCAACTTTTAACCCTCATTTCCAAACAGTGCCAACCTTCGGCTACAATCCATATCCTATCAACTAGCAACCCCCGCAGCAAAAGCAACCAAGGCTGCCTCCCCCGCCCACAGCTCAAGCAAACCAAGAAGAGCTGCCCCCACCTCCACCAGGCCCCCCACTCAAGCAAGAAAACCAAACCGACCAAAATGCCCAGCCTGCAGCACTACCAACCTTCGGCATGATAATGCCAATATTCGGAGGGTCATCCCTAGAATTCGAGAACAAAAAACAAAGAAGAAACTGCTTTCGACAGGTTCATTCCATCATGGTGGATGGACCTGTCCGAAAAACAAAATGGTCTCACATGCCCATGGTGTTTTCTGAAGAAGATGTAAACCTGCTCAGCTTTCCCCATACAGATGCATTAGTAATCGAAGCCAATATACAAGGCTGGACCATCGGAAAAATCTTGGTCGACACGGGAAGCTCCGCAGATATCATCTTTTCAAGCACCTTCGACCGCAACCTCCTGCAGCCAGCGGATGTCCCGCTCATCGGCTTCGGGGGCAAACGTGTAAATGCCATCGGAAAGATAACTCTTCCAGTATCCTTCGGGGAGATCTTCGGCCGTGGCTTCATCAACAAATTTGAGGCAATCGTCCATCAGCTCTACTTGTGCATGAAAATGCCAGCAATCAAAGGCGTAATCACAGTCCAAGACAACCAACAATTGGCCAGAGATATCGAACGGGGTGTCGCTCCCGGACAAAGAAACATCCATCTGGTTGAAGCTGACAAAAAACCCCCGCCACTCAAAGAGCAAAAAAGGGACAAGGAAGAAACGTTCCAGCAAGAGTGCAGAGTAAAAAAAGTGCCACTTGACAAGCACTTACCAGACAGGCAAGTAACAATTAGCGCGGCCCTCAAAAAAGAATAAGAATGTGAACTCTTGGAGTTCCTAACCAAAAACAAAGATGTCTTCGCTTGGTCAGCCAGCGACCTTCGCGGCGTCAGCCGAGAAATCATAGTACACAAGCTGGACATTGACCCGAAGATAAAGCCCAAAAAGCAGAAGCTCCGCAAAATGTCTGACGACAAAGTCGCAGCAGTGAAGTTAGAAGTTCAAAGGCTTCTCGATGCAAAGGTTATAAGATAAGTAAAGTACCCCACTTGGCTGGCCAACACTGTGCCAGTAAAAAAGAAAAATAGCAAATGGAGAATGTGCATAGATTTCACTGATCTAAACAAAGCCTGTCCGAAGGACGACTTCCCTTTACCAAGAATCGATAAAGTTGTTGATGATGCATCTAACAGCCAACTAATGTCACTCTTAGACTGCTTCTCCGGGTACCATCAAATCTGGATGAAGAGAGAAGATGAAGAAAAAACAAGCTTCACAACCCCTTTCGGAACATACTGTTTCGTCTGAATGCCCGAAGGTCTGAAAAACGCCGGACAATCATTCTCACGAATGTCCTCAAAAGTCCTGGGCCCTCAACTCAGAAGAAACGTACTGGCCTATGTCGACGACATAGTGGTCACCAGTGCAGAAATGAAGAACCATGTGTCAGATCTCGCCGAAACCTTCGCCAACCTTCGGAAGGCAAACCTCAGCCTGAACCCGAAAAAATGCATCTTCGGAGTAGACAAAGGCAAAGTCCTCGGATGTCTTATTTCAACAAAAGGCATAGAGGCAAACCCAGACAAAGTTAGAGCACTTCGAGACATGAAAGAACCACAGTCTGTGAGAGATGTGCAGAAATTGACAGGCAGAATCGCAGCACTGAACAGATTCATCCCTTGTTCAGCAGACCGAAGCTTACCGTTCTTCAAAACTCTCCGAAGCTCCAGTAAATTTGAGTGGGGTGAAGAACAAAAGAAAGCATTCAGAGAATTGCAAAATTACTTAGAAAACCTGACCAAGATGACCTCACCCAACCCTGAAGAAGCTCTCCTACTTTACACATCCACTTCACAAACGGCTGTCAGCGCAGCCCTGGTGGTGGAAATAACAATCGAAGGTCGACAAAAATAGCTGCCTGTATACTTCACCTCAGAGGCACTTTCAGGGTCCAAGTTATTCTATTCTGAGTTAGAGAAAATCGCTTATGCCGTTGTCATGGCATCAAGAAAATTGAGACACTACTTTAAAGGTCATAAAATTGTGGCAATCACGGATCAACCATTGCACAACCTCTTCCATAACAGAGAAGCATTTGCAAGAATAAGCAAGTGGGCTTCGGAACTCTCGGAGCATTATGTAGCGAAAATGGCCTCTCATACCATATTTCAATATAATGTTTTGGCAATTGATGACACACACAACACTTGGACTAATATGATTGTTAAGATGATCATTCTCAGGCTTTTAGGTTCAAGTGATGACAAAGACAAGATAGGCATAGCTAAGCCCGAAGGGCCGTCCCTACGGCGTAGCTACACCCGATCCAAGTCGAAAAGATCAAGACGCAGACAATTTGCTATCACCGGTTAAACCGATGATGAACAAATTGCACTCATCGGTGCAATGAATACAGAAGCTGCGAGCTAGGGTTTGACACTGGATTAACCGGCGTTGGGTGTTTTACACTCACCGGTGTAATGGACTTGGAGGCCGAAGAAACAGCAGGAGTTTTACAGGCTCCGGTTAAACTGACGATCAAGGCAAAGTGAGCGTCGGTGCAGTTGTCCAGAGACTCCATTTTTCGGGGGGTTTCTGAGCTTGCACTCACCGGTTAAACCGACGATGATTTCAAGAGCGTCGGTGCATTTGATCAAGTAGCCGTTGGAGCAGTAACGTCTAGTTGCTGGGAAAATACACTCACTGGTTAAACCGGTGATGACAAAAACTGAGCGTCGGATCAACCGGCATTAAGGGATTTCGTCAGCCTTTTTCACAACGGCTAGTTTGAAGGGTTGGGCTATATATATGCCATCCCACGCCTCATTTGGAAGTGCTGGAGTTGCTGAAGCCTACTACACTTGAAGAACACCTCCAACCACCATAGAGCATCATTGTACATCATATAGGCTTAAGCACACTTGTGAGAGTGCTTAGTGCTTGCAATAGGGATTAGTTCTTGCAAGAGCTCCCTTGAGAGAAGCCTTGCTGCGGCAAGCAATCATTGTACTCGTCGTGTGACCCTTCGATTTGGTGTGGAGTGGCAACGACACTTTGTGCGGGGAAGGAGACCCCTCTTGGTGAGAAGCTCCGATAGTGAAGACGGTGCCGTGGGTGACGCTTCGAGAGAGACGGTGGCGGTGGCCTTGTCTTGGTGACTTGGGGTCACTTTGCCTTTGCTTGCTGGGAACCTTGGTGGCGAACGCAAGACGGTGATCGAGCGGAGAGACTCGGCATCACACTTGTTCGTGTTGGACAAGTGGCCGTGGACGTAGGGAGGGACTTGGTGTCCTAACCGATCCACGTTAAATCGTGTGTCTTGGTGTCTTCACGGGAGTTTGCATATTCTCTCCCTTACCTCTTTACTTACCGTATTATGTTTCCGCATTTACTCTTCTTGCGTGCCTTTACTTTCCTAGTTAGTTTGATTAGGTTTGGCTATAGTTTGCAAGTCTTTTAGGGGTAAGTAGAGAGTAGCATAGATAAACCTTAGTCATAACTAGCATGTGTATGACGTGTTAGGTTTATCTTATGCAAATAGATTGAGCCCTAGGATAGAAAGCGATTAGCGACCCTATTCACGCCTCCCCCTCTAGGGTCGGACACCCCGGTGATCCTTACACATTACATTGATTTCGAGAAAAGAACAGCCATTAAATCCCAGGTCCTGGCAAACTTTATTGTGGATTGGACCTCCCCAACCTTCGTGGCAGAAGCCCCAATCGAGCCGTGGACAGTACACTGTGATGGCGCATGGTGTAACGAAGGAGTCGGCATCGCGGCAATCATTCAGTCACCTTCGGGTGCGAAGCTAAGATATGTCGCGCGCTTAGAATTCAGCAATACAGACCCCTGCACAAACAACACCACAGAGTACGAAGCACTGCTGCTAGGCCTCAGAAAGATGAAAGCTTTGGGTCATCCAAATTTTGTCATCAAATCTGACTGGAAGGTCATCACCGGCCATGTGGAAAAAGAGTCTGAAGCTAAGAAGCCAGAAATGAAGATGTACCTAGAAACTGTAAGAGCCATGTTAAAAATAATTTAATGGCTTCACAGCTATCCACATCCCAAGAAGCCAAAACAAAGAAGCAGACAAACTAGCAAAGGCTGCTGCTCACAAAGAGCCACTACCTCCGGGTGTTTTCTACGAGAAAATTACGAAGCCCTCCACAAAGCAAGAAAAAGCAAAACAGATCAATGCCATTGCAAGCGAAGACTGGCGATAACCAATCATGGCATACGTTCGAGGACACTTCGAACCTTCGGACGAAAAAGAAGAAAAAAGAATGTTCCAAAGGGCAAGAAGCTACACATTATCAGAAGGCGAACTCTACAAATCTAGTGTAGTAGCCCCTTGGCTAAAATGCATAACAGCGGCTGAAGGTCAGGAGCTCCTGAAGGAAATACACTCTGGGTTTTGCGGATCTCATATTGGCATAAGACCTCTGGTCACCAAAGCCTTCAGGCAACGTTTCTTTTGGCCATCTGTGTTGAAAGACGCCGAACAGATTGTCAAAACCTGCGAAGGATGCCAAATGATGGCACCTAAATCAAACAGACGTTCGCAACCAATACAACTCATACCTCCGGCGTGGCCACTCCAAAGATGGGGCATGGATTTGGTCGGTCCCCTACCAACAGCTCAAGGCAACTACAAATACGCTGTGGTTGTAGTGGAATACTTCACAAAATGGATAGAGGCAAAACCACTAGTGAACATCACTTCCGAAGCTGTCAGAAAATTCTTCTGGCAAAACATAATCTGCAGGTTCGGAGTGCCAAAAGAACTAACCGTTGATAACGGGAAGCAATTTGATTCTCAACTGTTCAGAGAATTCTGCCACTCGGTAGGAACAAAGGTCATGTTCGCATCAGTTTATCACCCTCAGTCCAATGGTGCCGTGGAAATAGCCAACGGCTTAATTTTCAACGCCATCAAAAAATGCCTATTCGGACTGAAAAAGGGCAAATGGGCAGATGAACTACGGAAGGTCATCTAGTCCCACAACACAACTGAATGCAGAGCAACAAAATTTACCCCATTCAGATTGCTGTATGGAGCCGAGGCCATGAGCCTAGAAGAACTCAAACACAAAAGTGCCAGAGTTCTAAACAACATCGAACCTTCGATAGAAGCAGATCTCACAGAACTCGACATCTTGCAAGCTTCAAAAAATTTAGAAGCATACCAAGAAGAAACAAGGAAATGGCGAAACAAAAATGTAGTCAACAGAGAAATCGCCGAAGGAGACTGGGTTCTAAGAAGAAAGCCAAACGCCGAAACTATCGGCAAGCTTCAATCCAAGTGGGATGGACCCTACATTGTGTTATACTCCAACAGGCCAAGATCTTACCACTTGGCAGACATCGAAGGAAACGAGCTGCAACATTCCTGGAATGCTGACAGTCTCAAAAAGTATCATGTCTAGAATAAAAGTTGTAAAAGGCTGAGCGGTAAATAAGCACGCTCATACCTTCGCGTCATTTTCCCTTTCTTTTGAGTCTAGGACCGTACTCTTTTCCTCACAGAAGGGAACTCCAATTCGGAGGTGAGATTTCTGATGAGGCGGTTCCTATGTAAATTCCCCAAAATATATGAATAATTCCCTTCAGGAAAATGTCTCATGTCGAAGCAACCACAGGGTCACAAACATCGACCTTCGCATTTGCACCAAGGTTGAAAATAACTAAGTCAGCACAGCTCGTAACCGTAACAAGCTGTACATACTTATCTTAAAGTGTATACTATACACTAAGAAAGCCAAGAGGCTGTCGACTCGAAACACGAGTCGAAGCCAAGAAACCTTCGGCTAAAAATTAAAGTGTATACTATACACTAAGAAAGCCAAGGGGCTGTCGACTCGAAACACGAGTCGAAGCCAAGAAACCTTCGGCTAAAAATTAAAGTGTATACTATACACTAAGAAAGCCAAGGGGCTGTCGACTCGAAACACGAGTCGAAGCCAGGAAACCTTCGGCTAAAAATTAAAGTATATACTATACACTAAGAAAGCCAAGGGGCTGTCGACTCGAAACACGAGTCGAAGCCAAAAAATCTTCGGCTAAAAATTAAAGTGTATACTATACACTAAGAAAGCCATGGGGCTGTCGACTCGAAACACGAGTCGAAGCCAAGAAAATTTCGGCTAAAAATTAAAGTGTATACTATACACTAAGAAAGCCAAGGGGCTGTCGACTCGAAACACGAGTAGAAGCCAAGAAACCTTCGACTAAAAATTAAAGTGTATACTATACACTAAGAAAGCCAAGGTGCTGTCGACTCGAAACACGAGTCGAAACCAAGAAACCTTCAGCTAAAATCAAAATTCTACACTATACAAAAAAATACCAAGGGGCCGACAACTCAAAACGAGTCGAAGCCAAGAAACCTTCGGCTAAGTCCAAAGTGTATATCACACACTAATAAAGTATACATTACAAAAGTCTTCAGAGCAAGACTACAAGGGAGGGGGGGACGCTTCCGCACAACATTGCAGCCTTCCTCCAAAGACCATGCCTCGCAAAGAAAACAAAATCCTGACTACGGGGAAAGTTTGCAAAGAAAGTGGGGAGCCTGAAAGCATCTAGGCCCCTAATTCGAGTTTTGGTAATTAATGACAACGGTTTGTGGATTAACGATTTCATTTGAGATAATGAGTATAGGTTGATCCACGGATGAAAGAGATTCGGTTGTGTACGTATGGAATTTTGGAGATGATGAGCAAAGCTCGGGCTCAAGGCAAAGGTATAAAATAGGGCCTTTGTATTTTACCGGTCACAAGGCGTTTAGTGGTTGAAAAGTGATCGGATTTGTTGGATAGTTAGCCGTACTATCAAGAGGGGTTATGAACTCATGCTTGACGGGTCTTTAGTGCCATTTTGCTCAAAATGTCTAGTTGCATGCATGAGGGCTAACGGCGTTTTGAAAAGTTTTGAAATAGACTAAGTTCGAGAGCTCACTGAGTAACGGCGGACAGTCCGCACCTGAGGGGCGGACAGTCCGCGCCCGTTTCCAGAGAGCTTGCAGAGGCTCTGGTGGGCTGGCGGACAGTCCGGCCCAGAGGGGCGGACAGTCCGTGATCGTTCCAGAGAGCTTGCAGAGGCTCTGGTAGGCTGGCGGACAGTCCGGCCCAGGTGGGCGGACGGTCCGCTACTGTATTTCATTTTTGTACCAGAAAGGGTGTCTCTCTGGTGTGGGCTTCAAAGTTGAACGGCGGACAGTCCGGCCATGGGGCGCGGACGGTCCGCCGGCTAATTTCAAATTTGTACCAGAGACGTTGTTTCTCTGGTTTGGGCTGAAAAGTTAAACTGCGGACGGTCCGCTCCTGAGGCGCGGACGGTCCGCAGGCTAATCTCAAAGTTGTTCCAGAGACGATGTTAGTCTCTGGTGGGTTGGAACTCTTAACTGCGGACGGTCCGCCACTGGTGCGCGGACGGTCCGCCAGGGCTTAACGGCTAGTTCTGACATGCATTAAATGCACTCTGACTCACTGGTTTATAACGGCGGACAGTCCGGTTTTTGAACCGCGGACGGTCCGCGACTTCGCAGAAAAGAGTGTAACGGCTAGTTTTTGGAGGGATGTCTATATATACCCAATGCCCGGCCATTGGGTGACTCTCTTGGCCATTTGGATTGCATTCTTGACACATTAGAGCTAAGGCATCCCTCTCTCACACACACTTGCTTAGAGATTGCATTTTTAAGAGTGTGAGAGCTTCCTAGTGCATTGCATCAAGAGTTTGAGCTTTGTGGCATTAGGGAAACTTCAAGCAAGCGTCATCAACTTGTTACTCTTGGGAGTTGCCGCTCCCTAGACGGCTTGGAGAAGTGGATTTCGTGGAGCACCTCCAAGGAGATTGTTGAGGAGCCCCGATTTCGGTTGTGAGAGGTCTTGTGCTCACCTCACCGGAGTGGTGAAGAGCAACTCTAGTGGAATCGAGGTGTGGAGCGGTTCCTTGATTCAAGCCGGCTCAAGATCAAGAGGTTCTTGATAGAGGAGCGGTTGATTCTTGGAATCCACCTCAACGTGGATTAGGGGTGACCGGCAAGTCATCGACACCACGGGATATATTCTTGTGTCAAGCTCGGTTACTACTCTTGCTCTCTTTTATTCTTGTCTTTACTTTGAGCAATTTACTTTACTAGAGCTTGATTTGTGTCTTGTCACCCTAGGTTGCAAACCCATCTAGAGATAGTAATAGCATGACATAGGGCTTTCCTTTGTTACTAATTAAATTTCTCTAGTGTTATTGGTTTTAGATTTTAAACCGCCTATTCACCCCCCCTCTAGTCGGTGTTCTTGATCCTACAAGTGGTACCAGAGCTAAGTACTCCATTAATTAAGAATTTAACCATCTTGGAGTAGAACAATGACTAGTGATCATGGGATTCATGTTGGGAAGCCACCGTTCTTTGATGGGAACAATTATGATTATTGGAAGACTAGGATGTCGGCTCATCTCAAAGCCATGAGTAGAAAGCTATGGAGAGTAGTAAATGATGGATATGTCATTTTGGACCCAAAGAGTTTGACACCCCTAGATGAGGAAAATGAGACACTAAATGATCAAGGGGTTAATGTGCTCTTTAGTGCTCTTGATGTGAATGAATTTAATAGAGTCAAGAGTCTCACAAATGCAAATGACATATGGAAGAAGCTCATGGAAATTCATGAGGGCACATCAACCGTGAAGGAGGCCAAGTTATATTTGCTCAAAGGGAATTTTAGTGAATTCACCATGAAGAAGGATGAGAGTATAGCCGAGATGTTCAACCGGCTAAATGACATTGTGAATGACCTCAAGGGACTTGGATTTGAGGTACCGGATGGGGATTTCAACCACAAGTTTCTTAGATGTCTTCCGGAAAGATATGACACAATTGTGACCTTACTTGTAAGGTCAAATGTGAAGACCGCAACTCCCACACAAATATTGGGAGAAATTCTCACCCATGACATGTTCAAGAAGTCTCAAGATGAAGCTCATGGTGGAGAAATTGATGTGAAAAAGAAAAGTGTGGCATTCAAAGCTCAAGATAGCAAAAATGAAGAAGAAAGTGGGTGCCAAGAAGAAGAATCGGATGAGGAGATGGCTCTCTTTGTCAAGAGATTCAATAGAATGATGAGCAAGAAGAACTTTGGCAAGAGAGGTCAATCATCAAGAAAAAATCCTTTTGTGGACAAGACTTGCTTCAATTGTGGTGAAGTAGGTCATATCATTGTAAATTGTCCAAACAAGAAAAAGGACAAGAAAAATGATGAAAAGAAGAAGAAGAAGTTCATCAAGAAGAAAAAGAATGGCCAAGCATATTTTGTTGAATGGGATTCCGATGCAAGCTCCGATGATGATGATGATGATGATAAGCCATCTAAGGGAGTTGCCGGGATCGCCATCAAGGAGGCTCCATCACTCTTCTCTACGCCACATTGTCTTATGGCAAAGGGTGGTGCAAATGTACAACAAGATGGTGAACTTGATGAACTTTCATATGATGATCTTGTTGAAATGCTTAATGATGCCGATGAATTCATGACAAAGGAAAAGGCTAAGTTGAGGGACTTGAAGTTGAAGTTTACTTCTCTTCAAGATTCCTATGAGGAGCTAAAGACTTCTCATGAGAATCTCAAAGAAACTCATGAGAAGCTTGAGGAAGCTCACAATACCTTGCTTAGTCATGAAAGAAAAGCAACATTGAGCATTGGTGTTAGTTGTGATTTAATTGATGATAAATCTTGTGGCTCTAGCTCTACTAGTTCTTTGTGCACTAAAATTGATAACTCATCTTGCAATGAATCTCTCATTATGAAAAATGATTTATTAAAAAAAGAGGTTACTTGCTTGACAAATGATTTGAGAAAATGCTATGATAGTAGAGCAAAGTTTAATCATTGTTGGGCAAGCCAAAAGTTCACCTTGAACAAGCAAGGGTTTGGATATATTCCTAAGAAAGGGAAGAAGGCTTTTGTGCAAACCAAAACTACCTTTGTGAAGAGTAGTGGCAAGCCATATTGTGAAAAATGCAAGAAGGTTGGACATGTTGAGAAGAATTGCACCAACAAGAAAGTCATATCCTTTGATTCAAGTTACATGCTTATGAAAAATTCAAATGGCAATGTTAGTGCAAAATTTGTTGGGATACCTATAAATGGTGCTAAAAAGAATGTCATTTGGGTGCCAAAAGTCTTGGTCACTAATGTGGTTACTAACGTTCAAGGACCCAAGAAAGTTTGGGTACCTAAAAAGGTTACTTCCTCTTTGTAGGTGAATTACAAGTCCGGGGGAAGACATTGGGTGCTTGATAGTGGATGCACTCAACACATGACCGGAGATCAAATGATGTTTTCCTCTCTAGATGAGAATGTTGGTGGCTATAGTGACATTATCTTTGGTGACAATAGCCGGGGCAAAGTCAAAGGAGTTGGTACAATTCCTATCTCAAGCAATCATTCTCTCTCAAATGTATTGTTAGTTGATTCTCTCAAGTTTAATCTCTTAGCGGTCACTCAACTTTGTGATTTTGGATATAAGTGTAGTTTCACTAAAGATGATGTTGTAGTGACTAGCTTGGATGGAAAAGATCACATCTTTACGGGATTTAGACATGAGGATGTATATCTTGTAGATTTTGCAACTAAAGAGGCAAATTTGTCCACTTGCTTATTCACTCAATCATCTTTGGGTTGGTTATGGCATAGAAGGCTTGGTCATGTTGGCATGAAACAACTCAACCGACTTTTGAAGCATGATTTAGTAGTTGGCTTGAAGAATGTGAAGTTTGATAAAGATAAGCTTTGTAGTGCATGTCAAGCCGGAAAGCAAGTTGCAAATACTCATCCCACTAAGAGTGTCATGTCAACCGAGAGACCTTTGGAATTATTGCACATGGATTTATTTGGTCCTACAACTTATAGAAGTATTGGTGGAAATTGCTATTGTCTTGTGGTAGTGGATGATTACTCAAGATACACATGGGTTTTCTTTCTTCATGACAAGGCCGATACATATGACACATTCAAGAAATTCTTTACAAGGGCCGAAAATGAATTTGAGCTCAAAGTGAAGAAAGTGAGGAGTGACAATGGAAGTGAGTTTAGAAACACAAGAGTTGAGGAATGGTGTGATGAGAAAGGAATCAAGCATGAATTCTCAACCAAGTACACTCCGGAACAAAATGGTCTTGTTGAGAGGAAAAATAGAACCTTGATTGATATGGCAAGATCAATGCTCTCCGAGTATAATGTTTCGGATAGTTTTTGGGCCGAAGCAATCAACACGGCTTGTCATGCCTCAAATAGATTGTATTGCCATAGATTTCATAACAAGACCCCATATGAGTTGCTCATTGGAAGGAAGCCAAATATATCATATTTTAGAGTGTTTGGTTGCAAATGCTATATTCTCAAGAAGGGAACTCGGTTATCAAAGTTTCAAAGCAAATGTGATGAGGGCTTTCTTCTTGGATATTCATCTAGTAGCAAGGCTTATCGGGTCTACAACAAAACACATGGCATTGTTGAAGAAGCATATGATGTTGAGTTTGATGAAACCAATGGGTCTCACAATGAACAAGAAAATCTTGATGATGTGAGAAGTGATGGGTTGAGAAATGCAATGAAAAATATGTCAATTGGTGATGTTAGACCAAGAGAAGAAGATGAAGATGAAGTTGGTCCTTCTATCTCTATTAGAGTTAATCCTTCAACTTCTATCTCAAATGATCAAGCACAACAAAATATACAAGATTCAAGTAATGATGATTCTCAAGTACAAGATCAAGTTGGTTCATCTAGTGCACCTTCTTCATCAACTCAAGAACCCATTATTCCTCAAAGAATTCATCATGTTCTTGCAAAGGATCATCCGGTGGATCAAATCATGGGTGATATTAGTAAGGGTGTCCAAACTCGATCTCGCATTGCTTCATTTTGTGAACATTATTCTTTTGTATCTTTTCTTGAACCTAACCGTGTAGATGAAGCATTGAGAGATCCGGATTGGGTGAATGCTATGCATGAAGAATTAAATAATTTCACCCGGAATCAAGTTTGGGATTTAGTTGAGAGGCCCAAGAATTATAATGTTATTGGCACTAAATGGGTCTTTAGAAACAAGCAAAATGAAGATGGAATGGTTGTGAGGAACAAGGCAAGATTGGTCGCTCAAGGCTTCACTCAAGTCGAAGGTTTGGATTTCGGTGAAACTTTTGCTCCCGTTGCTAGATTAGAAGCTATTAGAATTTTATTAGCTTATGCTTGCTCTCACAACATTAAACTTTTTCAAATGGACGTGAAAAGTGCTTTCTTGAATGGCAAAATTAGTGAACTTGTTTTTGTTGAGCAACCTCCCGGTTTTGAAGATCCCAAGAAGCCAAATCATGTATACAAGCTCTCTAAAGCACTTTATGGTCTTAAGCAAGCTCCACGAGCTTGGTATGAAAGATTGAGGGATTTTCTTATCTCTAAGGGCTTCAAAATTGGTAAGGTTGATACTACCTTGTTCACTAAAGATATTGGTAAAGACTTGTTTGTTTGTCAAATTTACGTCGATGATATTATCTTTGGTTCAACTAACCCAAGTTTTTGTGAGGAATTTGGTGAAATGATGTCTAGGGAATTTGAGATGTCCATGATTGGTGAATTGAGTTTCTTTCTTGGACTTCAAATCAAGTAACTCAAGGAAGGCACCTTTGTGTGTCAATCAAAATATGTGAAGGATATCTTGAAGAAATTTGGAATGGAAGATGCAAAACCAATCAAGACTCCTATGGCCACAAATGGGCATCTCGACCTAGATGAGGGAGGTAACCCGGTTGACCAAAAGCTTTACCGTTCTATGATTGGTAGTTTGCTTTATTTGACCGCATCTAGGCCCGACATCATGTTTAGTGTTTGCATGTGTGCACGATTTCAAGCCGCACCTAGAGAATGTCATTTGACCACCGTCAAGAGGATCTTGAGATACTTGAAATATTCTCCTAATATTGGCTTATGGTATCCCAAGGGTGCTCATTTTGATTTGGTTGGATTCTCGGATTCGGATTATGCGGGGTGCAAGGTTGATAGGAAGAGCACTTCCGGTGGTTGTCAATTTCTTGGAAGATCTCTTGTATCATGGTCATCAAAGAAGCAAAATTCCGTGGCTCTTTCAACCGCCGAAGCGGAATATATCTCGGCCGGAAGTTGTTGTGCTCAATTATTATGGATGAAGCAAACTCTTCTAGATTATGGTGTGAAATTTGATGAAATTCTCTTGTTGTGTGATAATGAAAGTGCCGTGAAGATTGCCTCTAATCCGGTTCAACATTCAAGAACCAAGCATATTGATATCCGCCATCATTTTCTTAGAGATCATGTGAACAAGGGTGATATCAAGATTGATGGTATTGGCACGGATGATCAATTAGCCGATATCTTTACCAAGCCTTTGGATGAATCTCGGTTTTGCAAGTTGAGAAATGAGTTAAATATCATTGACTTCTCAAATGTGGCTTGAAAACTAGCACATGTGGCATATGGTTCTTTCATGCACTTCTTGTTTCATTTTTACGAATTTTTGAGGTATTTTTGAGCCATTTATGAGTTTTCATGATTCTACTCGATTTATTTTTGAATTCTTGTTGAAACTTGCTCATATAAGTCGTTTGAAGGTTTTCATGCAATATTTGAGATTTTTGGATTTTTATATGAGCAATGATCCCAAATTGGAGTTGGAATTGAGAAAATTGGCAGAATTCAGACTTGTCAGATTTTTGGTAGCGCGGACGGTCCGCTGGTATTTGGCGGACAGTCCGCAGTTAATTGGACTTGTTCACCAGAGGCTCTGCAGAGAAGTTGTCAACCGCAGAAATTCATTGCGGACAGTCCGCCAAAGGACCGCGGACGGTCCGCGCATGTTGGGCAGAGGAAGTTCAGTCAGTTGCAGTGTAAAAATTTCAAAGGCGGACGATCCGCCAAAGGACCGCGGACAGTCCGCGACTGGACAGAATTGTGGGGTCGGCCAGACTTGACTTATATTGGATGTCCCCCTCACCTCCCCCACCAAACCGAACACATACTCCAAAAGTGTCTCTCTCTTTCTCTCTCAAGCACGTGGGGAAGACGACAAGGTCAAGCCCTTTTGGAGTGGTTCCCGGACGGTCCGAGCACATCCCCGGACTCTTCTCAAGATAGTGCATCATGTCCTCGCGGTATTTCAATGAATCCCTAACTCTTGTTCTTGGATTTCTTTATTGGAAAGAGTTAGGGTTAGATGCTCCGATCTATTTTTTAGCCATGGATTCTTGAAAATACTTGGGGGATCTTATTCCTAGTGATGAGGAGATGCTATAGTTTAATTTTGGTTGGTGGATTTGAATCAAAACTCAAAATGTGGATGAATCAAAGATGAGGGCGATTTTGTGTTCCTGCGCAGAACAGATGGGTCGCGGACAGTCCGCCTGCTGGACGCGGACGGTCCGCCGTGGTAGTTCATAAACCGCGGACGGTCCGCGTTCAGAAGTGCGGACGGTCCGCTAGTATTAGTTTTTTCAGATCAGTGCTTAATTGAGTTATATCATTAAGGATTCATTCTATTGCTTTAGTAATTGTTCTTATGGTTAAATCTTGATCTCAGGCCACCCCGGAAGATCATCAAGGTAGCTTCTAAAATCAAGAAGGCTATGTCTTCCAAAAGACAAAGAGACAGTGATGACTCGGATGATGTGGACTATGCTCCAAATGTTAGTGAGATGGCTGCAGCTTCTTCAGTAGGAGATGCAGGTGATGAGTCTTCAGAGGAAGAGACTGAAGGGGTTGATGATGATATTACAGATTTAATGGGGCTAGATCTACCTAGCCGTCAGTGGACTGCAGAGAGCTATGCCAATGCAAGAGCAGTGGATCAATTCAGCTTACCTCGTGACACCAACATTCTTTTCTTCAAAACCGAGGTACAAAAAGATGTTTACTTTGGTCATCTAGTTAAGAAAAATGTATTCAAACATCAGACCATTGACATAGGCTACATGAGACAACAACAAGTCATGACTGATCTAGTAGATAGATTTCAGCAAATGGGGTTAGCTAATTTTCTGCAGCATAGGTGTGATTGGAATGAAACTGTGATACGCCAGTTCTATGCCACCCTAGAGATCAATATGGTTGAGGAAACATTTAGGTGGACAACTGGCAAAAGAACCTATGGTGCTACATTTGCACAGTTTGCTGAGGCAAATGAATTGGATTATAATCTCATCACTAGTGAGCAAAGTATGAATATTGTGTTAGAAAACCCTCTAGATGAGAATGACTATCCCATGTTCTATGAGCCTGCACATCTTGGAATTGCTAGAACTTTTGGGGGCACTCAGGGTCTGAGGCATCATCCTGCAGTGATCAATAAGATTGCTAGAGTCACATTCATGCCTAAGAGTGGCAACAAGGACAAGATTAGAGGACACTATTGGAATGTGATATCTCATGTCATGAATGGAAATAGAATCAATGTCATTGCTCTTATCATGGATCAGCTTGCAGACTTGAGGCTTAACATGGAGATGAACTTGTACTTTGCTCCATACATTATGTCCATCATCAAGGTTAAGACTAGCTTCAGAGGGTTATGTGAAAGCAAGCACACTCCTTTCAGGCCATTCAAGAATGACAATGCTTTTCTCTTGAGGCCTTTGACTCCCTTCCCTGGAGATGATATGGATGACGAAGCACATGGGCAAGATGATAGTGATGATGATGCTCATATGGGAGCAGCTGCAGCTCAGCATGCCATGCCACCACCGCATCCTCCAGCACAGCAGTAGTGGGCTCCTCCAGCTGGCTACTTTGATCCATACTTTGCATCCATGCAGGAGAGCATGTCCTCTCAGATTGCGGGGTTGGCTAGTCAGATGCAGAATCAGATGAACCTCAACTTTCAGAACATGCAGCAGCAAATGTTCCAGCCTATGATGGCTCAGATGCAGGGGTTTCATGAGAGTTTACACTCGGATATAGCAGCTCTTGACTCACGTTTTGAGGATTTGCCCTCTTCTGAGCAGTTTGAGCAGCTTGAGCAGAGACAGGAGCAGCTAGAGCAGCGCTTTGATGCTTTCAGCACAGCCTTCACAGGGTTTTCTGATCATTTCTACTCAGTGTTTCCAGCTCCAGTGCCGCCTCCAGAGTTCTACCCGCACCAGCCGTTCTACCCACCGCCACCTCCTCCACCAGCCGTTTGACTTTCTTGGCAATTGATGCCAAAGGGGGAGAAGAAGCTTTGGAGTGCTTGGATCTAGGGGGAGCTCATGGACATCTCATGGAGATCATTCGCTTTTGGCTTCCGCTTGCTACTCATGCCTATTTGTGTCTTGCTTGATCTCTATTTAAGACTTGTGTTTGGATTTGAACTTTTGGGTTGTATTGTGTGATGAACTATGTTGGGTTGTGCTACTCTTATCTATTTATGTTCATCTTGTGGTTGTGAGGTTGTGCTAACCATGTTAAAGTTCATATCCTATATATCTTGTATCTTGTATACCTCGATTTCCACTTGTAGGGAAAACTCCGTCAAAAGTTTCAAATATATATATATGTGCTTGGTATTCATGAAAATTTATATGCACATATCAAGGGGGAGTTCTCTCTATTCTTCGAACTTGGGAAATTTATTCATACCATATTCTGAAATTTTTCAAGAAAATGAGTAAGTTCTTCCAAAGTTCAATTCCAAGTCCACCTTATGCCTAGTGTATAAAGTTGACTTGAAAACTTCTATCACTCCAAAATTTAGTGTTGTCATCAATTACCAAAAAGGGGGAGATTGAAAGCATCTAGGCCCCTAATTCGAGTTTTGGTAATTAATGACAACGGTTTGTGGATTAACGATTTCATTTGAGATAATGAGTATAGGTTGATCCACGGATGAAAGAGATTCGGTTGTGTACGTATGGAATTTTGGAGATGATGAGCAAAGCTCGGGCTCAAGGCAAAGGTATAAAATAGGGCCTTTGTATTTTACCGGTCACAAGGCGTTTAGTGGTTGAAAAGTGACCGGATTTGTTGGATAGTTAGCCGTACTATCAAGAGGGGTTATGAACTCATGCTTGACGGGTCTTTAGTGCCATTTTGCTCAAAATGTCTAGTTGCATGCATGAGGGCTAACGGCGTTTTGAAAAGTTTTGAAATAGACTAAGTTCGAGAGCTCACTGAGTAACGGCGGACAGTCCGCACCTGAGGGGCGGACAGTCCGCGCCCGTTTCCAGAGAGCTTGCAGAGGCTCTGGTGGGCTGGCGGACAGTCCGGCCCAGAGGGGCGGACAGTCCGCGATCGTTCCAGAGAGCTTGCAGAGGCTCTGGTAGGCTGGCGGACAGTCCGGCCCAGGTGGGCGGACGGTCCGCTACTGTATTTCATTTTTGTACCAGAAAGGGTGTCTCTCTGGTGTGGGCTTCAAAGTTGAACGGCGGACAGTCCAGCCATGGGGCGCGGACGGTCCGCCGGCTAATTTCAAATTTGTACCAGAGACGTTGTTTCTCTGGTTTGGGCTGAAAAGTTAAACTGCGGACGGTCCGCTCCTGAGGCGCGGACGGTCCGCAGGCTAATCTCAAAGTTGTTCCAGAGACGATGTTAGTCTCTGGTGGGTTGGAACTCTTAACTGCGGACGGTCCGCCACTGGTGCGCGGACGGTCCGCCAGGGCTTAATGGCTAGTTCTGACATGCATTAAATGCACTCTGACTCACTGGTTTATAACGGCGGACAGTCCGGTTTTTGAACCGCGGACGGTCCGCGACTTCGCAGAAAAGAGTGTAACGGCTAGTTTTTGGAGGGATGTCTATATATACCCAATGCCCGGCCATTGGGTGACTCTCTTGGCCATTTGGATTGCATTCTTGACACATTAGAGCTAAGGCATCCCTCTCTCACACACACTTGCTTAGAGATTGCATTTTTAAGAGTGTGAGAGCTTCCTAGTGCATTGCATCAAGAGTTTGAGCTTTGTGGCATTAGGGAAACTTCAAGCAAGCGTCATCAACTTGTTACTCTTGGGAGTTGCCGCTCCCTAGACGGCTTGGAGAAGTGGATTTCGTGGAGCACCTCCAAGGAGATTGTTGAGGAGCCCCGATTTCGGTTGTGAGAGGTCTTGTGCTCACCTCACCGGAGTGGTGAAGAGCAACTCTAGTGGAATCGAGGTGTGGAGCGGTTCCTTGATTCAAGCCGGCTCAAGATCAAGAGGTTCTTGATAGAGGAGCGGTTGATTCTTGGAATCCACCTCAACGTGGATTAGGGGTGACCGGCAAGTCATCGACACCACGGGATATATTCTTGTGTCAAGCTCGGTTACTACTCTTGCTCTCTTTTATTCTTGTCTTTACTTTGAGCAATTTACTTTACTAGAGCTTGATTTGTGTCTTGTCACCCTAGGTTGCAAACCCATCTAGAGATAGTAATAGCATGACATAGGGCTTTCCTTTGTTACTAATTAAATTTCTCTAGTGTTATTGGTTTTAGATTTTAAACCGCCTATTCACCCCCCCTCTAGTCGGTGTTCTTGATCCTATAGAGCCGCTCTCGAAAGTATTCGCAAACAACCTCCGAAGGACCAATCCTCGGAGAAACAAGAGCTTGGGAGGGGGGAGATGCTTTTTAGAACCAAAAGCTCTCGTCCTTCCGAAGGCTCGCGAAGCCACCTCGAAGGATGGAACATATCGAAAACAAGGCCACCTCAAAGGATGGAACAGGATAAAACCCAAACCATCTCGAAGGATGGGATAAGTTGTTTCAAATCATCACCAAGTCAGTCAACAACCGGTTAATTACAAGTTTCGGCCATACGACTGCAAAAATTCTGCAACACTGGCACTAGGATTAGCAAAACTAAACCGTTCCCAGTCGGAACCGCTTGCAACAATGCCTCCGCCATGAATCCGCAACGGACAAATAACCAAAGCAGGTCCGACAAGCACGATCGTCTAAACAAAGTAGCAAGCAGTTTATCACTTAGAAAAAGCTTTACAAACAAATTCCCTTCACCCGGGGACTAAATCTCCACCTGGGTTCCTCCATCAGCAGGATCCTTCGGCGGGCTGGCGCCAAAGCTCCCACCGACATCCCCCGGAGGTACTCCCTCTTCCACAATGCTTTTGGCCGCCTCCCGAGCCCGCTTCACCTACAAGGAAAAAAGAAACATGTGTTAGCATATCCCTTCCATAGGAGATCAGTCCCGCCAAAAGGCAAAAAGAAAAGATAGAACACCGACCGCCTCTAGCCTCTGCTGTGCGGCCTCTCGGACCATCTCACGACCAGAAACCTTCCAAAACTTGTGATGAAAAAGATTCTTCACAGTATGAACTTTCGCAGTGTCCTCCTTAAGTTCAGAAGGTCCCGGGAAGACGTAGTCCCGGTGCCCAATCCTTTCAAGCTTCGGACAACCTTCGTGGGCAAGAACGGCCATAACACTCTCACAGGCAATGACTGCAGTATTGTCTGACACGCTGGACAATATCTGGCTTAAATCTTCGAACTCGTTCAGCAACCAATCAAGAAGCCCGGATGCACCACCTTCGGCGTCCTCCGGGAAAGGCGAAGGCTCTGCACCAAATGACACCAAAGCCTTTCGGTATTCCTCGCGAATGGCTGCACTCTTGTTTAAGATGTCCTGTGAGGTAGACTCCCACATCGCACGGTCCTCCTCAACCTCCTTCTCAAGCTCCGAGATCTTGCCATTTTTTCTTTCGACATCAGCTTTGAGCTGACGAACCTCAGTTTGAAGGTTAACAACCTTTGCAGCATCTTTCTCCACAACGCTCCGAAGATTCTCGAGGACACCCTAGTCAAGGTTCATCTTCTCCTACATCTTCGCGATGGTCTCCTCTTGCTCCGAAACCTTCCCCTTCAGAAGCTCATTCTCAGATTTCAAAGATCCCCGAAGGTTCTCCAAGGCTTCTTTTTCCGTCTTCAGAGCGCTGATCTCCTCCATCAGGCGATCCTTCTCAGTAGAGCGAGCCAGAAAATTGTGCTCATCTTTCCTTGCGCTGCCTACAACTGCATGGCTAGCAAGTAGAGCCTGAAGCAAAAACTAGGCTCAAGACCAAGATCACAAAATAAAAAACAACTCAACGCCGCACAACACAAAGAACAAACCTTCGCGCACAGCGACGCCGTGATCCGGCGAAGACTCCCGGTCCCATAGACTCCCAAACTCTTCATGAAACCTATACACACCAAGGCACATGACAAAACCACACACAGCAGCGGAAAGAAAAATTGGGACCAGAGCACCTTACCCTCAGCATCAAAACTCTCCACGTCCTCGGGGAGAGCAGGCTGACTCCTCGACGCGAACTGAGAAACCCCGGCCTCCGAAGATTCCAGCCCCAGCAACTCCCCGAGCTCCTTCATCACGCCCGCAACATCTAGAGATCAAGGGAATACCTAGTTCAGAAAACCTATCTTTTGCGCCAATTAAATGGCTATCCACGGCACCTGGAGCCATTTCATCGTCGCCAATCAGCAAAGCAGTTGAATCCTTTGGAGCACCCACAGAGGCGCCCCCACCTGTACCGTCGGTTTCACCCGCAGGTACCCTCTCCCCCTCCCCCTTTTCATCATCATGCTCCGAAGGTAGTACCTCATGTCCTCCTCGAGCTCATCTTGGGGGGGGGGTGCTCCACTTCTTTCACAGGCGAAACCTTCGCCAGCGACAAAGGCGAATCTTCGACCCTCGGAAACCTTCGCGGGGGGCACAGAAACGCTCGCCCCCCCTCTTCCTCTCTCGAGGAGCTTCGCGAGTGCCATACACAACTCCCATCTTCAAGAAGTTCCGGTTAACCCTGATTTTCTCGAGGCAAACAGCTTCGAAAGAGTCACGCTCCTTCGTCAGATAAGGACCGGCGATAGCAATCGCCTCCTGCTCGATCTCTTCGACGATCATGTCATCAGAAACATCGTCAGGCTTCTTCAAGTCGAAAACAAGGAAGGGAAGCCTATCTTTCAAGCCGGCAACCCGAACCTTCAAAAAGCTACCTGGCAACCAACCTCTTGTCAATGGCCAGACCTTCGCGGCTAGATATTCCTCAATTAAATCGCGGCCGCTCACAACACGAGCCGCGGAAGCTGTAGGGTCAAGATGGCGGACTAGAGGGGGGGGGGGTGAATAGTCCTTTTCTAAAAAAAAATTGCGCCGGCTAACCGAAACTTATACGGAATTAAAACTATTCGCTTAGCCAAGACTTCACCCCTCTAACTATGACTCTAAGGCACCTCCAAAAAGATCCTACACAAAGCAAATGGAGTGCCAAGCTAGTAAGAGCTCTCCTAACAATTCTAATGCCAAGTCACACAAGCCTAAGCACTAGTACTTCACAAACTGGGGGAGCTCCTACACAATTCTAATGAGCAAAAGCACAAAACCAAACCTAAGCTCACTAGATGCTCAAGCACAAGGATACACAATCCAAATCCAAGAGCTCAACTTGCTTAGCTACACAATCTAAGCACGAGCAACTAATTAAGCTACACAAGCTAACTAGTTACACTAGGATATCTACTTCTAGCTACACAAGCAAGAAGATGATTAGCAAGCTACACAAGCTAACTAATCACTAGAGAGCAACTACACAAGCACAAGATAGATGAATATAAATACAAGGCTTATGATTTGGAGAATGCAAACCACCGAGAAGAGTAGACAAGATTGACACGGTGATTTTTATCCCGAGGTTCACTTGGTTGCCACCAAGCTAATCCCCGTTGAGACAAGCTCCAAGGTTGCCGCCGATCCTCTTGCTAGTGGTGACTCTCAAGTCACACTCTCCCACGTGGAGTGCTCACACCGAGCTCTAGCACATGATCCGGCCGGACCACTTGTTGCTCTTCACGTCTCGCTCAACTAGAGTTGCTCTTTGCGGCTCCCGCGGGGTGAGCACAATACCCCTCACAATCTCTTCTCCGGAGCACCGCACAATCTTCTTGCGGGCTTCAACAGAGCCTCTTGCCACCAAGCCGTCTAGGAGGTGGCAAACTCCAAGAGTAACAAGCACACCGGCTTGCAACACGATCACCTAGTGCCACTCGATGCAATCTCTCAAAGTATTCGCACTAGAATCGCTCTCTCACTCAATCGGATGATTACTATCAAGTTAGAGTGAGTAGAGGGCTCTCAAGCACTCTCACACATGGACACCAAGTCCCCAAGGTGCACAGCCTCCTCAAATGGCCGGCCACTCCCTCTATTTATAGAGGGAGGCCCCAAACTAGCCGTTACACTCAGATCTCGTGAAAACAGAGTTTTCACGGACTGTCCGCCTCACAGAGACCGGACCATCCGCAATTCAAAACCAACGGCTAGAACTGCAATGATTATGTGTCAGAGTTGACCGTTAGAGCCCTTCGCGGACTGTCCGCGCCCTATTGGCGGACCGTCCGCCGTTCAGATACTCCGAGCACTCAGAGAGACAGCGTCTCTAGACAAACTTAAAGTTTGAGGGGCGGACCGTACGCACCCATTGAGCGGACCGTCCGCCCTTCACAACGTGCAACCCACCAGAAGCAAAATCGTCTCTGGTCATTTTCTCAACTGACCGGCGGACCGTCCGCACCCCAATGGCGGACCGTCCGTCCTTCACTCTTAAAACCCACCAGAGACCCAACACGTCTCTGGTCAATTTGTTAAGTGACATGCGGACTGTCCGCGCCCATGGGCCAGATCGTCCGCAGTACAACCTTTCAGCACAAGCCAGAGAAACAACCTCTCTGGACACAAATGAATTATACTAGCGGACCGTCCGCACAACAGGGCCAGACCGTCCGTCCGTTAATTCTTTTTCCCACAAGTTGATCAACCTCAACTCCAACACCTTCTCCTTTGCAAATGTGCCAACACCACCACGTGAACACCATGTGCATGTGTGTTAGCATTTCACAAACATTTTCAAAGGATTTTCACTTGATCTCACCACGCCACTCGATCCTAGCAACATCACAATGTTAGATCACTCAAGTGGCTCTAGATGACCGATATGCAAACAAGTTTGCCCCTCTTGATAGTACGGCCATCTATCCTAAATCCGGTCATGCACCTACAAGTGAAATGAAATGCCCTACAAGTCATACCTTTGACCGGTGAAATGAAATGCCCTACAAGTCATACCTTTGCCTTGCACATTCTATTTCATCTTCCCAAATATTGATGCCACACAAGCACCAAACTCCATCAAGTCTTTTGATCATTATCATGAGTCAACACTTGGCTTGATCTTCCTTGAATGACATGATCCACTCCATATCATCACATGACCTCTTTGGTCCATCGATCTTGACCTTCCTCGCTCTTTACCGTTGCCTCGGTCCATCAGCGCCAAATCTTGCCCAAGCTTCACCGCCTCGCGGTCCCTCGCTTCAAAGCCTTGACTTGCCCTTCTCCATTGCAACCGGTCCATCAAGCCAAGCCTTGTCTTGATCTTCTCCACTTTGGTCACATAACTCCATGTCATGTCTCATATGCAATGAGCTCCTCGATCACACTATATGAGCATAGCATCAACCCTTAGCCATTTCTTCTCCATGGCACATGTTGCTCATACTAGTGTATTTGTGTGGACTAATCTCCTGTGTATCTCAACATAAACACTTATTAGTCCACCTAAGTTGTCACTCAATTACCAAAACCGAACAAGGGCCTTTCAGAAGCAAACGCGGAGTAGCACTCCTTGTAGCCGGGTGCGGTTCTGTGAAAATCCGCCTTTGTAACATGCTTGAATTCTTCAATCTTTGCAGCAAGAGGATAAGAAATCTCTCCCGAAGATTCAGCACTCGGAAAACCAATCTTAGCATAAAACCAGCACTGCTCCCAATCGTCTTGCCACTTGTTTTTCTGACAGTAGGACAACTCCATCCTTTCGATCCCCTAAGTCCTATTAGTTCTCCTTGGATGAAACGAGCAACACCCACTCTGAGCAGAAAAGACTTGCGGATCTTCATCAAAGGAAACCTTTCGCGTCTGCGGATGCATCTCATAGAGCCTTTAAAAAGTATCCACGTTAACTGGCCCCTCGAAGGTTCTGACCGCCCAGAAAAACTTCGACAGCTGCACAATGGCATTAGGGGTAAGGTGGTGCATCCGAAGTTCGAATCGGGCTAGAATCTTCGGGAAATCAGGGTCCAGCGGAAACCTCAACCCGGCAGCGAAGAAGTCCCAAAACACCACTCACTCACCCTCGCAAGGGTCTGGCGTGATCTCATCCTCAGGTGCACGGCAAACCCCGGGCCCAAAATACACTTTCTGCTCGTAACTCCCAACCAACTCTGGGGTCACCCACGGCTGACCGAAAATGAGAGTAGGAGGAGGCTTCTCGCGGGAACCCATCAATTCCAAAGGATCAGCCTCCACGTTAGACAAATCCTCCTCCCCCTCAGATAACTGCCTCTTCTCCTCCTCCGAAGGTTCGACCTCTCCGGATCCAACGGGTCTGGCAGTAAGCTTCAACCGGGCCATCCCTAAATAGGCCAGATGATTAGAGTCGCAACAGACCAGACGCGAAGAATGGGGCGAAGAAGGGAGAAATAACTTACAAAGACTCAGTAGAGCACTCCTTTATCAAGCACTCCCTAAGCACCGCGAAGGATGGGGTGGAACGACTCGCTTTCACGCCTTGAAAAACAGGGCGAATCGAAAGACGCCGCGTGTCAAATTAGACAAGCGGGCGAAGGTTCGTGAAAAATGGGAACATGAAAGCGACTCTTCCCCCGCACCCCCTTTTATAGGGGGGTAACTTCGCACTGTTCACCCAACAGTAAAATCGAGGAGAAGTCAGAATGACGGCGAATCAGGACGCGACCCGTGTAAGCAAAACACCTTCGGTTCACGCCCACCTCCGACCTTTGGGGGGGGGGAGACGCTCGTAAACAATTGTCTTGATCAATCTATATTCTTCGAGGGTTCGGTCGGTCGGAGTCGGACCTCGCCCACGAGGGGCTACTGTTGGGGATCGCCCCCTCACGAAGGTGGCGTAACCCGAAGGTTCGTCGAAGGTCGCAACTTTCGCCAACCACAATGGATCATTCTTTTTCTCTTCTTGATTGGTAAGAACAGGGACGATGATTGCTCCCGGTCGCCGAAGGTTCAAGGAACTCGTCAAGGTCCAGCACCAGAAGATGACGCCCAGAACCTTCGGGACGCAACGGTCGACAAGGAGGTGACGAACGACAGGGGCGGAGCATCACGAAGCTCGCTGAAGGCTCCCGTCGAAGGTCACCAAGCATCATGCAACATATGACTCGAGTAGGAGTGTCCAATTCGGACTGTCCTACCTAGTGAAATTATCAAACACCTCCGATGTAAACTCTTAACCTTCGTAAGAACCGGAGGGGCATTCTTGGAATGCTGTAATAAGGTTGGGGGGTATAAATACCCCCTCCCACCCAACGTTGGACGGGTCGGACATTTGGCGAATTATAGTGCAATTTCGATTGTACAATTTATTCCCAACCGTTCATTTACTATCCAAACCTTACTTTTTCTATTCCCTGTCGGCGATCGTGCCAAAGATCTCAACAATTAGTTTTGTTTTTTAAGTTGCTGTCATATCAAATATTCGAATGTCACATCAAATATTAGTTTAGTTTTTTAAATTATTGTCACATCGAATATTCGAATGTCTATTCGATTGTTCAGATACCAATTTAATATAAAACTAATTGTATAAGTTGGAATTTGGGCTATAGAGAAATATATTAAGTATAATTAATGTAGGATTAGTTGATAGTTACTGTAACAATTAGTGGTTGAATTATAAATTAATTAGATTCGTATCGTGATTAAATCACGTTTTATAAAATTAGTTTTATAATAAATTTATATTTAATATTTCTAATTGATGTATAAATATTCGATGTGACGTGATTAGGTCTGGCTAGCTCTGGGTGTCCTGATGTGTAAGTGTAAACATTCGTCTCCTGATGTGATGCTGATAATAAATGTTGGACAATAATTTGAGCTTTGTGGCTTAGCTCTGGCGGTGTCCAGGCAAGCCCACCGCGGTGGTACTGGTGTGTCTTACTGGGGATTTATGCCGTGAGGGGTGCTGGGCTAGCTCGTTTGTGCGCGGGTAGGTGTGTGCGCGCACAAGAGTCCTAGCACGTGCATCATCCTGTGTGTGGGCTCTCTAAAAAAATTTTCACAAAAAAATGCACTCTCTAATAAAATTTTCACAAAAAAATGAATCCATCTATGGAATACTAAATGAAATTAATTTGCAAAACATTTTCATAGATATGTGCAACTTTGTGAGCTGAATTTAATGAGTCTAATTAATTCATAATTTGCATCAGTAATGCTACAGCAATCTTTCTCTAATTATTTTCTAATCGTACGGTCAAAGGCTTCATTAGCTACAGCAACAGCTACGGTACCATAGTTGCAGAGGTGGCTTTATAATTAAACTTTATTTAATACCTCTGATTAGTAGTCAATGACACAAAAAAGTTTTCGCGAAATTTTTTTCATGGGTAACCAAACACGGCCCTAGCAGGTGCGTTCCAGATTCTTCAGCAGCCGCCTCGTGTTTCACGTGAGGGGTCGGTATGAGTGTTTAAATCGAGTTGTACTGTAGTACATGATAACATGATGGGATAGTGCTTTTGACATCTTTCAAAAAAATTATACATTCTGAAAAAAATACTGCCTGTAAATGATAAATGGATCTGGGTGTACATCCTCTAAATTTAATTTGTAGGTCATCCATGTAAGGTTATGTTTAGATCAACCAGCTAATTCTTTTGTTGGCTAGGTAAAATTAGCTGGGTTGAACACAGATAAATTAGGCACTAGATTGAGGCTAGTTGAATAGTAAGGTTCAATTAGGCACTAGATTGCCACATCTTGATTCAACACAGATAAATTTAGCTACATACCAATTAGCTGATGGATCCAAAAACATCATTAACAGGATGATGAACCTATGATATAACAAGCATAAATTTGAATAAACCAAATTAAGGCTACTTTTATCTCTTAATTAAGACCCTAATCCATTTCTTGTTTATGTGTGTAAAGCGAGCATTAATATACTATATATTACACTATAAAGATCGAAAATAATTGCAAATATTTTTCACCCATATCAGACCTATCATATCCCTCACATTGGAGGTCGAGGGAGGTGGGAGGAAGGGTAGAAAAAAATTCGCGAGATAGAAGATGCTTCTGCCAAAATCCTATTATTTTTCTCACCATATGAAGCTGCACCCGTCAGCCGTATCCTTGGTACCCCCACGTGTAATTTTTTTTTTTAATCTAACAGCCCATGTTAGCGATAGCACTACATCGCTCACTTTTTAGATGTCTTATGTGATCAACTGTCATTCATGTTGCTTCCTTCCTTCCTTCGATCAGGAGTCTTGTAACAAAAAAGATTAGGACTTCAATTTTGATACTCGAGAAATATCTCACCTAAAAATATTATATTAAGATTTGGATAGTGATACATTACTGACTATTTGTTTTTTAAAGACACTGGAGATTAATGTAATATAAACAAAATATCATCACGATAAGCAAAAGAAAGTGATGATCAAACCTAACTCTTGGCGAGCTATCCCCTCCGTATCCACCAAGCCACTGGAAAAATCAGAGGTATTCCAACCAAAATCGAGCAGAAGCTTGAAGAAATTAAGTGGAATTTGACGCGCACGGGTAATTGGCCTTCTGATATGTCTCGCATTTACTTTGATCTCATTGATTTGGCCGTGCTGATCCACTGATCCACTGATCCACATGCAGAGTGTTTGTGATGGTTAGAATTCTTCCATGCAAATTATTATTGTCTTTGTTTATTGATGGTATTTTTCAATTGTTTGCACTTGTTTGAATCTATGCTGGGGTTAACATGTTTGGGAAACAAGACGTGTATTGTTAATTATAGAGTCGGCTAATTGTTTCGGTTCGATTCAGAAAGTCTAGCATAGAGTTCGCTCAGGACTCAAGATTAGTAGAAGGCTATTATAGCCATGTTTAGAGGCCATTAGCCCATTATCAGTTGTTACTTTTGCCAATCATCCTTGAATAAACAAAAATATTGTAATGTTACAAGTGATTTTTTTCGGTAGATTTATATGAATAATATCAGTACAGTCTACAACTCATTATATTGAAATTTTAATAATTATCATGTCAACCTATCGCCCACCTTGAAAATGTTTCTCACCCGGATCAGGTCCGCCGTATTTCTCACGCTGGATCCACCTGTCAGGATGGATGGAAAAAGGGTAGACCTATAGAATTTTGGGTCAATTGCAAAACTGCCCTTGTTTTGAGCTGTAACTGCACATTTGCCCCTATTTTTTTTAACTTTGCATGTTTGCTCCTGTTTTTTGAATCTAAAGGTTCTATAAGTACAAGTTGAAAAGACAAAAATGCCCTCAACGTGTCAATTGCCTCTATTCCGTGAAGGAGAGTTAACGGTGTTAAATACAAGTTGAAAAGACAAAAATGCCCTCAACATGTCAATTGCCCCTATTACGTGAAGGAGAGAAGGGGGGCTTTTAAATAAAAGAAGAAAAGGGCAGGGGCCTTTGGGCAATTTTGCCCTTCTTCCTCCTCTCTCCTGTGAAACAGAGGGGGTGGGGCAGGGCACCGGCGGTGGCCCTCGCCGGCAGCCCAGGGCGCAGTGGCGGCGGCGGCGGCCGGGGCTTGGGGGGAAACGGAGAGGAGGCCGCGGGGAATCGATCCCCTCCCTTAATTTGGGCGGAGGCGGCCTGTAGGGGTGGTGCGACAGCGGCGGGCGGAGGTGAGCGGCGGCGGCCATGGTGGCGGCGCTGCAAGGATGGGGATGGGGCTAGAGGCGGCGGACGAGCTTGAGGAGTTGGATGGGGTCCTACCCTTGCCCTCACTTCGGGCGGAGAGGCAGCGAGGTGGCCTGACCACGGCGGCGGGCGGCGGTGGCTTCCGCCTCGCCGAGCAGCCTGCCTCCGCGCGAGTCCCTGCCCGCCTGCCGCCGCGCTGAGCAGCCCGAGCCGCCCGAGCCGCGCCAGTCCCCGCCTGCCTGCCGCCGCGCCGAGCAGCCCGCGCTGCCTCGGCCCCGCCCGCCTGCCGCCGTGCCGAACAGCCCGCGCCGCCTCGGCCCCGCCCGTCTGCCGCCGCGCCGAGCAGCCCGCGCCGCCTCGGCCCCACCCACCTGCCGCCGCGCCGAACAACCCGAGCCGCCTCGGCCCCTGCCCGCCTGCCACCGCGCCGAGCTGCCAGAGGTGCCTTCGGGCGCTGGGGCCGCCTGCACCTCGACAAAGAGCTCATGCACCCTGCCATCGACCGCGTCCACCAGGAGGCCCTGCAGCCCACCATGAACCCTAGCACCGGCGAGTGGAAGCGTCGAGGCGCAGTTGAATGTCGCGGACAAAAACAGAGAGGGAGGAGAGGAGATGTGTTATTTGGATAAGGGGTACTTTAGTCTTTCTCCCTTTTTCTCTTTTTTTGAAATATTTTTTTGGTCCTTTATTAAACTTCAGCTCACGGTGATAAGAAAGAGGGGCAGACAGTGCCTTCGATTTGGAAAAGCAGGGGTAAACATGCAAAGTTAAAAAAATAAGGGCAAATATGGAATTGAAGCTCAAAACAAGGGCAGTCTTGCAATTGTCCCTAGTATTTTTGCATGTTTGAGAGTGTTTTTGCTATAAAGTATTTTTTTCTCAACCATCCACACATACCCTTTCGCTCTACCCGCAAAAAGACCCTTTTGTTCAAATGCCACCACTGTCGCCGTGCAGGTCGGGAAGATGGTCGGGCTCGCGGTGGGTGGAACCATCATGCTCGACGCGCTATTCGCCGGGTATGTGATGACCGCTTGGTTTTATTAGGTTTGCGCATGCAATCATCATCATCATCATCTAGGATATCCATGGCCGGCCTTATGGTTTCATCGACGATGGCATGTGCATGGCCAGGCCAGTGTTGGGGTGTCGATGAACCTGGGAAGGGAACATCGGGCCGGCGCTAGCGGG
Organism: Panicum virgatum; assembly: GCF_016808335.1. Lineage (NCBI taxonomy): Eukaryota > Viridiplantae > Streptophyta > Magnoliopsida > Poales > Poaceae > Panicum > Panicum virgatum. Next base: position 30,827,685 of record NC_053141.1, on the reverse strand, counting down.
GAGCAAGTACAAGGCCATGTGGGTACACATCGTCGGGCCTTTCGCCGGCGCGGTGGTCGGGGCGTGGCGTACAACCTTGTCCGCCGCACCGATAGGACCCTCGGAGAGATGACCAAGAGTGCCACACCAGCCGCGAATTGATCAACAATGAGCTACTACGACGGATCTCAGAGCGGATTGGAGTCCGATCGTGCCCACGCTCCTCTCTACTTGCCCGGTATGTTAGTATGTATACGACCATTTCCCTCGATAAAATAATGCATCGTTCTCGCTTTAGTGATCTCTTTCTACCTTTAATTTTGCAATCAGAGTGCGCTCTTTGAAATTTGAATATCTGACAAAGCACAGATATTCAAATCGTGCGTGTCATGTGCGTTCCATAGGCAGCAGTGCACATACTGTAATTATAGGCAACTTGCCGACGATTTGGTAGCTTGCCTGCTCATGCCACCCAATTAGTTTTGTTAACTTGCTCATCTGCAGGTCACGCCGATGGCATAAACAAAACAAGGGTCTGACAAAACTCTATGTGGACCATGCGCTGCTTTCTCACTATTAGCATGGGAAAATGGCAAACGGTTTACTGTGTAGTAGGTGATGACTGCTGAAGGTAGCATGGTTAATTAATGGATGGCGACATGCCGACATGTGTGCTGTTTGACTGTTAGGAGGATAGAAACCACAGTTGTAGTAGCACTGAAGCCACAAATTCTGCTAGAGATGTGCAGCTGAGCTGGATGCTCTCTTGATTGCACGCATAGACATGGGTTTAATTTAGACCATGTCACATAAAAAAGAATCTTAGCATCTAAAATTATTAAATAAAATCTAATTACAAAACTAATTGCAGAATCTTGAGACTAAACTACGAGACAAATCTAATGAGGTATATTAATCCATAATTAATGAATGATTACTGTAGCATTAGTGTAGCAAATCATGAATTAATTAGGCTCATTAGATTCATCTCGCGAATTAGCACCCATCTGTTAAAAAAATTATAAATAAATTTTATTTAATACTTCTAAATAGTAAGATTTCTTTTGATGTAATAGGAGCTAAAAAAAGCCTCCGAAAACAAACAGCACCTTACTTTCACACATGTTGTTTACATGCAACCATATTTTTGCGAAGGCATTACTTCTCGTGTATATTGACTTCCATATAATGTATAAGTTTTATTGTAGTCACTAATAAGTTCTGGATAATTACCAAAGTATATCATTGTTATTTTATTTGCAGTCCCTCATTCATCAATAACAGATGAACTTATAGGTTATATATTTCCTCTAACCAGGATGTTTCTTGTGTTGTATTTACCAAATTGGCAAAGCGCACAGGGAAGTGATATGCAATGGTTCTAATGGAGATGACAAAGGATTATTTGTTTCTTGTGTTGTATTTTTCTCTTGTAAGTGGAGTTGAATTCCATTGACAGCCACATAACTAGCCATGTCAGCAGCCACGTCATCCTCCATATCATGCTGCGCCATGGCAGCTGGCTCCTGCACTCCGCTACCACTGGCACATCCTCTTCCATTGCCGTCGAGTTGGCGGGCATAGCTTGTCAAGCCTTGCCTCCACTATGTAAGAAAATATATATAGTGACGGGCATCATCTCCCTAAGGTGACGGGCATCGTGCCGGTCATTTCTTCGGCGTCACTGTTTAGAATAAAAAGGTGACGGGCGTCTGTGTTGATGCTCAGTAATGACCAATTCTAGACGTCAACTTGATCAGAAAATCATGAGAGTTTGCATTTCTTACATGCATTATCTATCAAATTAAATCTCTAAACACACTTTACCCCTAGAGAATTGCACGGTTGTGTTTTCAAGCTAATTTGCAGGTTGCAAGCACACTTTGGTCCGAGATAAAATCACAACTAAAACTAGAGTGCAGATTTAGCCTCAATTGGACCAAGTGTAGACCAAAGATCAAATCAAATCCACTCAAGATAGGCCAAGACACGCAGGGTTAAGACAAGGCAGGACAGGACAGCCCACCAGAAGCAGTTGGGGGCGGTTGGAGCCCCTGGCAGGCCGGCCGACCAGGGTGGTCGGCCAGCCAAGCACATGGGCCCCACTACCTCGACCTTGCCATGTGGCGTCTCCTCGCTGGCTCCCAAAGATGGTTCTGCTAGGATTAGCTGCTGCTTGGTCGTAGCTCCCTCCTATAAATATGAGGGGAGGGGTGAGATTAAGAACACACACGCACCTTTCAAGTGAAGCTCAACTCACTCTTGCATTAGCTGTATAGGTTAGAGGAGTTTAGGTAAAGTCTAGTATTCATGGAGTCCCTGGAGTTGCTCGGGAGTTCTGGTATGGGTTCTTCTTTAGCTCTCTCGTATAATTCTTAATTATTTGTAATAGATTTAGACTATGGTTGTCGATATCTGCTTGAAGTGTATTCTGAGTTATTAGACTTATATTTCGTGATTTGGTTGCATTATCATTCGATGCTTGCATTGTGTGATCGCACTGTGCTTGCTATGGTTAACATATTAGCTTTAGAACTCTGACAACTACTCCGGTATTCATATGTTTGCTCTATGTGATGTCCATCCATCCAAAGGGTGGGGCTCCGCGCGGGATGCTAGAGTATCGCTTGCTAATGTAGACGTGGTGTCTAGACTAGTTAAGTGTCGCCGGATATCACCCTTTCTCACAATTTGTAGAGGTAGCCGGCAGGTGGTGACAGCCCCGTCGGTGCCTAGTAATCCTCCACGTTTTGGATTGGGGGTAGGAGCTGCATAAAGTCGTATAGTGTGGTCGGGTTATTTCCGTCCAGCTAGTAGCGGTCTCCCTATTATACCAGTTTAATCTTCTATTGATCTAACCATAAGATAGCATAGATATAGTTAGTCTAGTACCTTTGACTCGAGCTGCTAACTTCTTCCTTTCCCCCTGCCTACAGAATATATTTAGAGTTGAGTGTAACTTGTTTGTGTCACACTACCTCCTATGCAATCATTTATCTTACCCCTATTTATGCATTTGAATGTACAGTCTAGATCAGTTCATTAAGTAGCCTATGTAATTTCCATCGCCATCTTCCCTGCGGAAATATAAATGACAGGTATACTCTCAGATAAAATGCTACAGCGGTATTCTGTACGATTGCGGATTCGTTCATGGTTCATAAAATACCTACCACTCCACTTGCCGTCTGCTAGCGTCATCGCTGGGCAACAGCGGTGGGGTTGGTGGGGCTAACAACCGCCTCGGATGCAAGGTCAAGATAAATGACCTATTTATTGAGGTGGTTTGCTACCCGCCTTGGTTAATTAAATAAAAAACTTGAAATCTGTGGATAAGCTCAGCGAGCCTGAAACGAACCGGGTTTCCAGAAGAACTCGACTCTCTGTATCATTGTGATAGTCCCTGATTCAGTAGCTATCACATATAGAACTCATTTCAATTACATATTACAGGCAATACTCACAATAAAACAGTACATGGATTTATTTATTACATAATCCCAGATATTGTAGTACGAATCTTAGAGTACAAGTCCCTTGGGCTAAAGGAATACAAACCGAAAGCAGAAATGTGATCTAGTCTTCTGGTCGAACTCCATCTTCTCAACTCCTCTCCACAAGCAGCTCGGAGTGCAGCTCGGGCCGTCCTTAACTTCTTCCTCCGTTATCCTGTCGACTCTTCCGCTCGGATCCTGCATCTATCAGGCTATCCCCAAAGATGGGATAGGTTCACATCACCATTAGTATGCAAGCTTTATATGGATGCATCGGTGTAAAAGTATTGCCAAAGGTAAAGGCAGGAGTTTCCTATGCAAGCAGCAAGCAAGTACACACACGCACACACACACAAATATATATCTCATCCAAACAACCTGACACAGGCCATACCAGCACCCATCGACTCATGCCTTCAAAAGTCCATCCCATGTCAGTGTGGGAACTCCCTCTCCCGCGCCTCAATTGCTATCCGAGCAGGAAAGTAGACTAGAGGGAGGTAGAGATATCAAGTGGCACTACTCTAGAAAGTGAAGCCAGATTCAGAGTTGCACATGATCGAGTACGCGGCTATATGTATAGTTTTCACCCTACAAGGGTTGTACACCTGTACCCACTCGCCCCGACCCTAGCCAAAAGCGATCTGACTAACCCCGAGACACCGGTCTACTGTCACCAAACTAACGACTACGCCACCATCTTGCTTTCCCGGTCTAGGGTGTATCCTCCCGCGAGAGGACTCCTGGGACTGTGAAGCCTTCCTACTCGGATCTCATCGGATCCTGCTAATCGGGGGGCATAGGGTAGCTCTCTCCCACTAACATTAATACCCTATCCACCTATAGGTATGGGGTCATGCATAGCTAGCTCGGACCGGGTCCGCTCTCATAATGGATAAGTGATGTGTACGTTTGACATAGTTCCATTTTTCAGGTCCACAACTTCATGTCCTTAATCTTGCCGAGGCGAGCATCTTTGTCCAAGCGCGTATCTGTCAACATGGTCCTTGGTTGGCACCCATTACAGGTATTTCCCTCCAAGCTCCACTGAAGATCCCGAAGGAACAATCTTCCCGAAGGAAACTCGCACCCTCCACAGGTGCTCCGTAGGAATGTGCCCAACACACAATCCCCAACCGCCAATCCGAAGACCGGGAAGGTTCGATCGCCCGTGCAAAAGCCCTAGTCACTGACTCCTTATATGGTGGGCATTCACTCACGCCAATACTATCATATCACAAATTCCCACAAAAACACATTCACACTCGTGGTAGCCAAAGCATTGAATGATCAATCAAGGTAATCATGAAAATTCAATGAATTCGGTAAGTAAGTAAGTAAGTAGGCCATGCTGGTTCATCTCATCAAAACAATAAAGTGTAGTATTTCTAGCAAGCAATGCCTAATAGGTATTTAAATCGTAGATGAGCGTGAACCTGATAGGTCTTCATGGTCTTCCTCGATCTTTGGGGTCTTCTGGTCATCTGGTACGTCCTTCTGGATCTTCCGGGCATCGGGGAAGTCCTCCTGGATCCTCTGGTCGTCCGGGACGTCGATCAACTCCTTATCGTCGGGACCTAATCATAATTATGTATAAATATAGGGACCAAAGTGCAAAAATGCACAAAACTGCTCAAATAAGATCAATCACATGACAAACCTACTCTAACGGGTAGAGCATGATTTTAGAAGAATTATAAAACTGATTTCATATTTTTTTGGAGGTTCGATTAATTTATTATGATTTTTCTAGGATTAAACCATTTTTTTGAAATTAAATAAATGATCATTGGAAAAGGAAAAATACAGGGGTGACATGTGGCGGCACCAAAGCATGCCATGTGGCATGCTGACGTGACGTCCCTAGATAGGGTCGGCTTGCTGACGTCAGCAGTGGGCCTTGCTGTCATCACTCTCTCACTCTGACTGACCTGGCGATCCCACGGGACAGTGGGTTCACTATCTTTGATAGGCGGTGTCGCGGGGATTCTAGGGGTACCCACAGCCGGGTGGCGGAACGCACCCGCCTATTCCCAGTGAGGGAGTACTTGGGGAAGTACTAGGGAATGGGGCTAGATCTACGCTGAGAAAAGGGGACTCAAGAACACACGATTTAGAGTGGTTCGGGCCGCCGGAGCGTAATACCCTACGTCCACTGTGAGATGTATTGTTCTTGGTTGTGTATGAACCTATCCTCTGCTGGCCTTGGTTCTTGCTCAGCCTGAGGTTTTCTAGCGGCGTCCTCCCTCTTTTATAGATCAAGGGGGAGCGGATACATAGGGCGTGGATGCCCCGACAGGTGGGCCCAACGTGACTGTGGCTACAGCGGTAGCGAATCTTTACTGCTGCTCTCCTGACTCAGGGGGGTCTTTTCTTGTCCCGTCAACTAGGCGCTCGTTGGAGTAGCGTAGCTTGCGGCGTGGCCTGCTGAGGCTATTATGTAGCGTCATAATGGGCGAAGCTGAGCCGTCGTATCCATCTGGCAGACGCAGTATGGGCGGCGCCAGCGGCTCCACTGCCTTGGTAATACGCGATCAATAGTATCCCCTGGTCAATGAAACGCCTCAGCTTCTGTCATATCAATGCAGACGTTCACCTACTGCAATAAATGCAATGGTGGGTGAACGTTGGTATGGAAACCCAAACGGCCATGTCTTGCAGACACGTGGCGGCCCCGGACCACCCCGACGCGGGGCGTCGATCTCTTCCCTTAGCGAGGGGTCCGGTTATTGTACAGGGGGTCCGGGACCCCATGTGGGGTCCGGGACCCTGCGGGGGTCCGGTCTCCTCGGGGAGGTCCGGAGTCCCGACTGCTTGCGCATGAGTTCCTGCCTTTTCCGGGACACGTGGTGTCTCCGGACCTTTCCCAACTGAGGAACTGCCCAGGCCGCTGCTGGGAGAACAGGATTCCGGACCGCAGGGGTCCGGTTGTTTGGATGTAGTTAAGGATAACTATAAGATCCTTGCCTAGACATAGCAAGAGGGGGTACCCCAGTCCTGGGGTACCGATTGTGGCCCCCGGGCCTGCCTCGGGTGAGGTACGAACCCGCAGGTGGGGCCACCATCGTGATGAGTTCCGACGCAAGTTGATTGCGTTGGTGTGCCCACGGAGAGAGCGGGCATCCCGGACCCCTGAGGCCGGTATGCCTGTTGCTAGGTTTAGGTACTAGAGTGCTCTCCATGGGGCGACGAAGGTGTAGGCTTAGGGTACGGAACCAAGCTAAGCGGCTACACAGACTTCGGATCGCCCAGGGAGCAAGCACCGCTTCCCGGACCTGGCTTTTGTCGATCGTGGCGAGCGGTCTCCGCCGGAGCGGGCCACCGGAGTGGACTTGGAGCGACCGTGGCGAGCGGTCTCCGCCGGAGCGGGCCACCGGAGTGGACTTGGAGCGACCGTGGCGAGCGGTCTCCGCCGGAGCGGGCCACCGGAGTGGACTTGGAGCGACCGTGGCGAGCGGTCTCCGCCGGAGCGGGCCACCGGAGTGGACTTGGAGCGACCGTGGCGAGCGGTCTCCGCCGGAGCGGGCCACCGGAGTGGACTTGGAGCGACCGTGGCGAGCGGTCTCCGCCGGAGCGGGCCACCGGAGTGGACTTGGAGCGACCGTTGCTGACAATCCGATGAAGCTTGTTACCGGACCTCATAGTAAGGTGCAAAGAAACCAAGCCTTATACTAGAAGAGAGCCCGGGACCTCTAAAGACAGCAGTCTTGGATACTATAGTACTTGTAACAGGGTAGTGAAGTACGTAAACTTTAGGGTTCATTACCAGGCTAAGCCACGCGGAGCTTCTCTACCCCAGGATACAGATACCACTTCCCCAGAGCAGGTCCCTAGGGGTCCGGACCGCCTTCCAGCTAGAAGGGGTGTCTTCACCTGACCACAAGCCAGCAACTTAACTTGGATTGTTAGCAATAAGGGAAACTCCGGTCAAGAGAAAAGAATAGTTAAACCAAGGCGAATAGATGTAATCAGGGTGGAGCCTAGGTAAAACTGAAAAAGAAAGTCTCCTTTATTATTGTGGTTGTCACGGTATACATCGGAGGTCGGGATTACGAGGTCGGACCTCCACCGCTCCGGACCGCTTTTGCCTGTTTGTGTGATAGGGCCAGAGGTCGGGTTTACAAGGTCGGACCTTGACCGCTCTGGGCACACACGTAGACGCCACGCTATTACAAAGGAGGAATTCTCTTAGTTTTTTCTTAGGAGCAACCTACGGCTGCATGCTATACAGCGTGTTCTTCGGAGGTGAAGGCGCCCTGGACATGCCTGAACCGCATCATCCAGCATCACTTCGGGAGCTCGGGGGACCCCTTCTTGCCTAAGAGCTGTCACATGCTTACATGGCATGAGACAAATTCTTTGGCTTTGAATGGGAGAGGCCCCCTCCCCCTGCCGTCGCCGTTGCCGATGGAAACCAGAGCGCTTGCGCAGCAGATGGGCCGGTGCGACGCGTGGAGAAGTGCGGTCGTTCGCCGGCTTGTCCTTGGTGCTAGCGCCAGGGGCCCCCGCACGAGGAGGCGGGGTCCTGTCTGCAGCAGCGCCGAGCAACGCTGAGGTGGATCTCCGGCGCTGGAGACAGCAGGACGACACGGTCAACTTCCTCCGGGATGGCCGTCGGCTCCAGGCTCCATGTTGAGAGAAAGCCTTGAGCCGACGCCATGCCACCGCAGAGGAGGCGTGGCCGTTGCTTGAGAGAAAACCTTGAGTCGACGTAGGGGCGGCAGCGCGCAGCGGCACCTCCGCTGTGCGCTGCCACGCCGGCTCTGAGGTGTCGCAGTGGCGACGCACAGCAGGCGTCGCTGCCGTGCGCCGCCGCACCGAGGGCGTTGGAGCGCCGGTGCCATGGCATGTGAAGTGAGTGTGGCGCTGCCTTCCTTCATCTTCTCGCTCGTCGTTGCAGAGGATGAACACAGCCCAGAAGCCCGAAAATCCAGCCAACGCCTGTCCCTCCCCACGGACGGCGCCAAAATGTCGCGGGGATTCTAGGGGTACCCACAGCCGGGTGGCGGAACGCACCCGCCTATTCCCAGTGAGGGAGTACTCGGGGAAGTACTAGGCAATGGGGCTAGATCTACGCTGAGAAAAGGGGACTCAAGAACACACGATTTAGAGTGGTTCGGGCCGCCGGAGCGTAATACCCTACGTCCACTGTGAGATGTATTGTTCTTGGTTGTGTATGAACCTATCCTCTGCTGGCCTTGGTTCTTGCTCAGCCTGAGGTTTTCTAGCGGCGTCCTCCCTCTTTTATAGATCAAGGGGGAGCGGATACATAGGGCGTGGATGCCCCGACAGGTGGGCCCAACGTGACTGTGGCTACAGCGGTAGCGAATCTTTACTGCTGCTCTCCTGACTCAGGGGGGTCTTTTCTTGTCCCGTCAACTAGGCGCTCGTTGGAGTAGCGTAGCTTGCGGCGTGGCCTGCTGAGGCTATTATGTAGCGTCATAATGGGCGAAGCTGAGCCGTCGTATCCATCTGGCAGACGCAGTATGGGCGGCGCCAGCGGCTCCACTGCCTTGGTAATACGCGATCAATAGTATCCCCTGGTCAATGAAACGCCTCAGCTTCTGTCATATCAATGCAGACGTTCACCTACTGCAATAAATGCAATGGTGGGTGAACGTTGGTATGGAAACCCAAACGGCCATGTCTTGCAGACACGTGGCGGCCCCGGACCACCCCGACGCGGGGCGTCGATCTCTTCCCTTAGCGAGGGGTCCGGTTATTGTACAGGGGGTCCGGTCTCCTCGGGGAGGTCCGGAGTCCCGACTGCTTGCGCACGAGTTCCTGCCTATTCCGGGACACGTGGTGTCTCCGGACCTTTCCCAACTGAGGAACTGCCCAGGCCGCTGCTGGGAGAATAGGATTCCGGACCGCAGGGGTCCGGTTGTTTGGATGTAGTTAAGGATAACTATAAGATCCTTGCCTAGACACAGCAAGAGGGGGTACCCCAGTCCTGGGGTACCGACAGGCGGGACCTGCGTGTCAATGACAGGTAGGATCCGGTGCTGTTGAGCACCGATCCGATGTGGCTCAACTCGTGTGGCCACTCGTGCGTAGGTGAAAACAGGGGCGGCGAGTTTAGGACGACGTCGGTGAGTTGGCTCGGCCTTTCGGCCTTGCCAACGATTGGTGAAGCTAGGGTACGACGTGGATGTTCCGGCGGTGATGACGATGAGGCTTCCACGGCGGTGGAGCAGAGCCAAGGGAGAGCAAGGCTAGGTCGCGGCGGAGCGGAGGCAAAGCGGTGGCTCGGGGTTGTGCGTGCAAGGCCTGGCATCTCAGGTCCGCGGCGGCGTGGCAGGTTCACGGTGAGCGGTGGATCGACAAAATGGAGAGGTCAGCGAGGTCAAAGGCAACGTGGGCCTCCCAACGGGGTTGCAGCGGTAGCAAGCTTCGGCGGAGATTCTTCTGGGGCCGTTGCGCGTTGGGAACGTGACGCAGTTGTGGCGGCATGCACAGCGCGTCAGTTGCATGGCCGCTGCGCATCGGCGGCCGTCAAGTCAAGGCGTGCCAAGGCCAAAGACATGGTCTTTGGCCGCGGAGCGCAGCAATTGATTGAACGTCTAATGTTCTAATATATAGGGCGTGTTTAGGAGAGCTTTACTCCAAGAACTCCACCAACATGTCCTGCCAAATGTGTCTAGCTCTAGCAACTCTAATTTTTTTTTGAGCTGCTCAAAGGGTGTTTCAGAAACAGCTAGTATAAGCATTCTCATGGAGTTGCTGAATATTTACCCACCATACCACCGGTTACCTATCTCTCCTACCGGTTCACGAGCGGAAAAAAGACTTTCATCCCGTCCCCTCCCTCCCGTTATCTTGTCTCTGCGCCGGCACCGCCGCCGCCCCCGCACCGCTGTCCAAGTGCGCCCCCGCAGCGTCGGGTTGGCTGGCTTACGCACGGCCGTGTAGGGCATCGGCACCCAGCAGTTTCCACTGCAACACGCACCGGCGCTCCAGGCCTCCTCTGAGGACCGCAAGCCGGTGGGCGCGGGGTCCCCACCGCCGCACGCGGCGCACAAGATCCAACTCAAGAGCTCCGACATGAAGGAGGTGCGGCAAGGCCTAGCTTCCTTCCCTGCTCTCGATTTGGTTTCCGTTGGCCTGGCCCCATTGGCCCCGTGAGGCCTTCCTTCCCTGCGGCGAGGTGCTCGTGAGCAAAGGAGGAAGATGATAGAAGGGGAGAGGCTGACATGCGGCCCTACTGATAAGGATACAATAGACTATTCATCATAAAACATCTAATTTCTAGAACTGGAGTTATCCTATTAGCCAAACATATTTATTAAATTTATATTTTTTTTAAGTTTATAGAGTGGAGCCGCAAAAATATAGAGTTGCTATTTTGGAGTGATTTTTTTAAAGTTGGAGCGCTCCCAAACACGCGTATAGTAACTCCCCTCCTGCTGCTTCTTGTATCCCCGCGATTGATGGAACGTCTAGAGCATTTCCATACCCACTTCTTTTTCTGCTCACGATATTGTTTACCACATCCTCAGGATTTTACAGTCCTTTGGGGCAATAATTCGATAGGTCAATGGTGCGGGTCCTGCAGGTTAGATGGCGCGCAACGTGGAACACGCGGTTGGTGAAAGCGGTGCCGGGGTAATTGGTGATGGGACTGGTGGTGCCACTGGGGCCCTGCCCTGCGTGATGAGGGGGTACTGGGCAGATCCAGAACCAGGAACAGGCAGCAGAGAGGCGAGCAGAGGAGCGGGCACATGTGTGGTCCACCGTGGTGAAACCTGATCGATGACCCAAGAAAACAAGCAATTAACTAGACCTGTAAAATGTAGCCACGTGAGAAGTTTTGAGCTTTACGGAGCCGTAATAAGCGATAAGTGATGAAAGCCAACATGATGCTGCAAATTAGGGATGGATAAACTTAAAGTATTCCATCAGTAACTGAAAAGCGGTGAAACCGTCTCCTTGTAACCTCCTTTTGGCCGGTTTCACGTGGTGGTCCGAACCAGGGTTAACCGAACCGTCGGTAACCGGTCCGGTTTGACCGGTTACCGGTCAAACCGGTCCGGTCCGGTTCCGGTTCGGTCCGGTATGAAACCGGTCCAAATTCAAAATTTAAATTTGAATTTAAAAAAAATGAAAAAATCCCAAAAAATTTCTAAATATACTTCAAGGTGCAACGAATCTAATGGTGTCAAATTTTCTCCAAAATTCATTCGTTTAACATACTTTTCAGGCATTTAAAGTTAAAACAAAAAAGAAAAAGAAAAAAATGTGACGGCCCATTAAGGCCCACTTGATAAACCGGTCTAACCGGCCGGTAAACCGGTCAAACCGGCCGGTAAACCGGTCTAACCGAACGGTATACCGGTCAAAAACGGTTACACATGCGATTTTAAATTTGGATTTGAATTCAAACCGGTCAAACCGGCCGGTATACCGGTCTAACCGGCCGGTATACCGGTACGAACCGGTTGAACTGAATTTTTTGAATTCAAATTTGAATTTAACCGATTTCTACCGGTAACCGGCCAAACCGGTCCGGTAAACCGGAACCGGTGGCCGGCGGTTACCGGTTAGCGGTCGGATATGTTAACCCTGATCCGAACTCCCAAGCTCAGACTGTGTCATTAGTCTCGATGGCAGATGGCTCGCTCTATAGCTAGCCCACTGCCAATCTGCCTGGTATCTTTGGATCAGTGGCTTGCAAATCCGTACCGACATGTTAATTATATTAGTGACAGTGACTTGTGAATCGGATCCACACGTTAATAATAATAACGAGGCATTACAATAATATTATAGGAGGTTTGTCATGCTTTGTGTACTCTTTTCTTTTTCTTTATGATTTGCTTGCCTTTCAATATCAGTTGGCCGAAGCCTCAAGCATAATTAGGTCATACACGCATGTTGGAGTTACACGCCACGTCTCCGAGGCTTGCGAAGCTGAAACTTGCTTAGCTAGAATGTGTGCTACCTTATTACAATTTCTGCTAACAGAGGACAAGGGAAAAACTTGAAAGGCAAATCTAAAATAATTATTTTCTCTAAGAATAGGGTCGATGATCGAGGGTTGAAACTCCAGTTTATTCCATAGCTGCACGACCTGTAAGCAATCAGTCTCAATCACTACTCGCTGGAATCCCAACTGTTGGGTGAGTTTGAAAAAGACACCAGTACGAGTACAACACACATACACTTGAGGGCCCTCGAGGTGGTTAATTGTAAGCAACTGTAAAAAAGATACCAATATTTAGTCAATTCGCCTTCAAGAACTCCAACATTTGTATAGTATAAGAACGATGAAATATCCGTTTCAAGAAATAAATTTAACTAAATATAGTAAACTTAACTAGAAATGTATCAAATTTTAATATACAGTCATTCGTATAATATAAGAACTGAGTGAAAAGTTTGGACAGCAAAAAAAGGTATTTTGTTATTTTGCCGAGAGCCACACAATACACTCGGCAAAGGGGGGTGAATGCCGAGTGCGTCAATATTAGCACTTGGCAGAGAGGGGGGGGGGGGGGTGCCGAGTGCTGCTGACGGGCATTCGGCAAACACCAACGGGCTAAGATGGTGTCAACAGCCACTTGGATGCTGTTTGTCGAGTGCCATATTCACCACCTTTGCCAATTGCCGGTGTGTAGGCGCTTGGCAAAGATTTTGTTTGCCAAGTGTATATGTTTTGCCGATTGTTTTTATGGCACACTCGCGGTAAATCTTCTCATTGGCGAGTGCACGATATTTTGCACTCGGCAAACCCTCAAGCACTCGGCATATAGAGGGTTTTCGGTAGTGATATATACACTATAAATATCACAAATAATTGAACATTTTTCTCATTTAAATCGGGTCTGTTGTACCCGAACGCTAGACCCATCTGTTAGGATTGAGGGAGGTGAGTGGGAAGACAGATCCATAGAAGTCACATGTTAGAGATTGTTTGTGCCAAAATCCTACTCCTTCCGTCCCATGAAAAATGCAATCCTGAGTTTGAAAAAAATCCTACAAAGAGTGCAATTCTAGAGATTGGATCTCAATTACCTGCCTAATTAAGTAGTCAGATTTAAATTGCATGCCAAAACTAACCATATGTGGCAAACAAATGCGGGCATGGGAGTCTTTTCATGCACCACTAATTTGTTTGAAAAAACCTAGAATTGCACTTTTCATGGGACGGAGGGAGTATAATATTTCTCATCAATCCATCGCTTACCTACCACTATAGCTGTCCAGAAAGCCCGCAGCCCGACAACTCACCTAGAAGCCCAAGCTTTTGGCCCGGCCCAAGCCCGACCCGGCCCGCCCTCCATTGCGCCCATGTTGGCCTGCCGCTAGCTAGTGCCGGGCATGGGCCGCCATCCAAGCACGCCGGGCGGCCCGGCCCAGCACGAAGTTAGCAGACCGGCCCGATAGAAGCCCGTTAACTCCTTATCCCGTACCTAGCTTTCCCTTTCTATCCCATATTTTCTCTCCCCAACTCCCGTGACTCTGCCTCTATTCGTTTCGTCTTCCGCCTCCACGCTCCACAGCAGCCCACCCAACGATCCTGCCCTCTGGCGGCCGCGGGGTGCATGAGCAACAACGCGGATGGTGGACGCGGGGAGTAGCCAGCGGCGTGGATGGCAGCTGCAGCCCGTGGGGAGCAGGCGGCTGCGCGGATAGCGGCCGCGGGGAGCAGCCAATTGTTGGCGCCTACCAACGTCACCACTGGAATCAGTGATGAGTGATGACGCCCGCAGACGTCAATGGGGTGGCAGGTATTTCATGATAGAGTTCTAAGGCCAATATGTTAACCATCGCAAGCACAGAGAGATCATGCAATGCAAGCATCGAATGATAACACAACTAGATCACCAAGCATATATCCGATAATACAGAACATACTTCAAGTAGATATCAGTAACTATAGTTTAATTCTATTACAAACGACCGAATATTACAAGAGAGAACTAGAGATGAACCCATACCAGAACTCCCGAGCAATTTTGGGGACTCGATGACTCCTAGACATCTCCTAAATTCCATTAAGCCTATAGACTAAGCAAGAATGCTTGAGGTAATAGAGGTGAGTGGGGTGTGTGTGTGTGTGTGTGTTCATTCTCTACCCCTCCCCTTGTATTTATAGGAGGGAGCCACGGCCTCTTCCTCCAAGAACCGACATGGAAAGCCAATGGGATGCCTCCACGTGGCCAGCTGAAGGTGGTGGGTCCCATGGGCTGGTCGGCCGACGGCCCATGGCCACCAACCGCCCCCAGCTTCAGCTGGTGGGCTGCCTTGTTTGATCCCCGTTGGCCTTGGCCTGTCTTGAGTGGTCTGAACTTGATTCTTGGGCTACACTTAGTCCGTTTGAGCCTGAATCGGTGCTCTGATATTTTCTGTGATTTTATGTTGAGCCAAAGTGTGCTTGCAACCTGCATATGAGCTCAAAAACACATCTTGCATATTCTAGAAGGTAAAGTGTGATTTAGGAGTTTTTTTGGATAAAGATGCGTGTAAGGAATGCAAACTCTCATGATTTTCTGATTAAGTTGATGTCTAGAAACGGTCGTTAGTGAGCGTCAACACCGATGGCCTGAATGGCGGCCGCGGGGAGCCGGCAATGCCACGGATGGCGCCGCGGGAAGCAAGCGGTGGCACGGATCCGCAGATAGTGGCTGCGAGGAGCAGGCGGCGGCTCGGCACGGATGGCGGCCACGTGGAGTAGGTGGCGGTTTGGTGACGAGCGACAGCCGCGAGGAGCAAGCCTCCAGTGCCTCAGGCCGGCCCGGTAGCTGTCTTACCTCGGGCCGTCCGATAGCATGTCGGGCCCATGCTTGGGCTGCTAGCTCAGCCCATGGGCAGGCACGACACGCCCTGCTGAGATATTGGGTCAGGCCAGGCACGAGACGGTGAATGCCGCGCCAGGATGGGCCCGTGCTCGGGTCAGGCTGGGCGGCCAAAATGGATATCTATACCCGCCACCGGTCTCTCCCCATCCGCACTCATGCAAGACCTCCAACTCTCCCTGTTCGTCCCCGGCATGCCCCTACACCTCGTCCCCTCTCTCCTGCTCACCCATCCTCCCTCTGCTCCGCCATCCACCCCCATGCCCCACTCCACCACGCTCACCCCGTCGCAGGGGGGAGCCGTGGTGGACTCCCCACCTCCATCATCCAGAACCACCTAGGCTCCGTCGGCGATTCCACCGTTCTACTGCTGCAAAGCTCATCCACTAGTGCTAAATTGAAGATCCCACCCGGGAGCAGAAGGTTGAGGTTCTGCACTCCTACGATGAAGCTGTACTGCGCCGTGAGTCAAACTCCACCAGAATTGGAGGTGAGGGTGCGCAACGTGTCCAACTCCGCCGGAATTGGAGGCGAGGTTGATGAAGCTCTTGTGGTGTCGCTTGGCCGTTGCTGAGATAGAGCTTCTATGGTGGCGGAACATGAAGCTAGAGCGGGAGGTGGCGTCCCTGTGCGGGAAGCTAGATGCGAGGCGGCGACGAGCAGCAGTTGTACGTACATCTCCTCGAAGCAGAGGCGACCCTCCCTCAAGTGCGACAACAAGGACATCATGCTCTCCAACTGGGGCGGATCTAGTAGGGGGCTGAGGGGGCTCCAGCCGCCCCCCCTCTACTGGTTGCAGGCTCCATTAGAAGCAAAGGGGAAGAAGAAAATAGAGAGAGGAGGGGTGGGGAAGAGGTGGAAGAAGAGATCAGCCCCCCCCCCAATCTCTTGGCTAGATCCGGCACTCCCAAACCCAGCTATAAATGAGCACTTTGGCAGTTAATCGCACCAAGGTCTTGAATTTTCTGATGTTAAGAGGCGGTTAATCACAGCAAGTTGTTGGTATTCTTGTTGCACTGCTACATGCGGTTCCTAATTTCTCTGCAGTGGCAAGCTTAGTTGAAGTTGTTATGGAGCAGAGAGGAGGTATCAGTTCCATGGATGGTACGCTCAAGCTAATCGATATAATGGCTATAAGGACGCAGCACTTAGTTTGGTCATGAATAATACTCCCTCTCTATTGTAAAGGAAGTCATTTACGACATCGACATGGTCTCCAAAAACAACTTTGACTACTGACTTCTTACTGTAAAAAAATTATAAAGTATAATCAACATATACTTTTATGAAACTACATTTCAAGATGAATCAACTTATATCGCTTTTATATTTTTAAACTCAATCCAAAAGAATTTATAGATAGTCAAAGTTTAAAATATTTGACTTAAGACAAACTCAAAACGACTTTCTTTACAATATGGAGGGAGTATGGTAAACTCACCACCTAGAAGATGAGGTGAGTGTACACAATGCAATCTAATTAACCAAACACGAGTTTCACAAGCTAGGTTAAGCCTAGCACCACATCCAAACATGGTGGTACAGTACTATTGTAGCCGGGCTAAAATGGCCATAGCTAACTCCTAGCCACGCTTGGACTAAACCAAGCAACCAATCAATCACCACCTAGCTATTTGATGCAACATATGTAAGTAAACGGGTAGGCTACGCTAGCACCACTACCGCATATACCCAAGACGCTTGCGAGTAGAAGATCATAGATCGTTACCACTAGACGCGCAGCGCAGCGGAAGAAGTCGCGCGTCGATGTAGAGGAAGTAGTCGATCACGTCCCACGAACCGAGCTCCTCGTACTTGATCCCAGCAGCCGATCAGCGCAGTAGTCGCAGCAGCGCCTCCACGGAGTCCACACGTACGGGGATGAAACGCCGGGCGTCGGTGTGCTAGCACCGCACGTACGGCAAGGGCGGCGGCCAAGAGAGAGAGGGAGGGGCGGCAGCTAGGGAGGTGGCGCAGCTGAGGGTTTCGCCCCCTAGCCCCTCCCTCGTATATATAGGACGTACTAATGGGCTTCTATCTCATAGGCCCATTAGTAACCCTAATCCCTCTTGGATCAATATCCTTTTGGGCCTTTAAACCGTATTGTGATGATGGGCTCTTGGGCATATCACCAACAATCTCCCACTTGCACTAGAGACAATCATACATGCAAGCTTTCCAACATTCCAAACCCCTTAAGTGTGTGACCCGTTAGGTTCATGTGTAGGTGGTCGTGATCGGAAATCATTTCCGAATCACAAGTCAATAGCGGCACCTAGCAGGGCATAGTGACTCACAAATACACATAAAGATCATATCGGCCGAACCTTAGATATACTCATACACCGATCCCTTTGCCACACGATACCAGTCAAGCTCAAAGCGAGATGCGTGCCACCTTTGTGATAGCTCGACCATTCTCTCGATCTAATAGTGGATTCTATTCATAACTAACCTTTAGTCATCATGATTAACTCTTTAATCACTTTGGCATGGCCATGCACTTTCAAATCCAACTATCTCGAGGGGCCCAGAGATATCTCTCCCGTTATCTAGGAGGGGCAAATTCCATCTTGATCCGCTCACATCCCATTCCATGTTTCATGACACACTTGTAAGCTACTTTTGTAACTACCCAGTCACGGAGTAGCGTTTAGTAGCCCCAAAATGCACTACTACATACAGTGAGAAACAATGGCGATCTCAGGTCTAAGGAACCAGTAGGTATAACACTCAAGAACAACTGATGGCACATACAAAATAACAATCCCAACATTGTCTTGGAGTGGGTCAATCCAACACCATGTTCACCAACATGTGTCCACATCATTAATCCGATATCTCCATATCCATGATCCGTGAAACATGATCATCAATTAATGCATGTGCTAGTCTCAACGTCGTTGTTGTCCCACACAACGACATAAACTAGGGATAATTTAGAATCATATCATTGTCAACAAAGAGTTTCACGAACAAGTCACATACTTGATAATCAATGTAAAAATAATCATCCATGGAACAAATAACAATTATTTATCATTACATAAACATACTCATGACACAAAATATCCCACACACACTAGAATCACTGATGTAAGTATCTAATACCCATAGATCTCATGTGCGCCTCATGCTTTGGTTGTGGGAGAGGCTTCGTCAACGGATCAGCAATGTTTGAATTCGTGTGCACCTTGCAAACCTTCACATCACCTCTCTCAACAAAGTTACGGATGAGGTGATACTTCCGCAGTATATGTCTGGACTTCTTAGTTGTTCTAGGCTCCTTTGCTAGTGCAACGGCACCACTATTATCACAATAGAGGTCCACTGGACTAGACGCACTAGGAACAACACCCAAGTCAGAAACAAACTTTCTGATCCAAACAACTTCTTTTGCAGCTTCGGAAGCTGCAATATACTCGGCCTCTGTCGTCGAATCAGCCACCATATCTTGCTTGGAACTCTTCCAGCTCACTGCCCCACCATTGAGGCAGAAAACAAAACCGGATTGCGATTTGGAGTCATCTTTGTCTGTTTGAAAACTAGCATCGGTGTAACCCTTTACAAGGAGCTCATCTTCGCCTCCAAATATTAGGAACATATCCTTAGTTCTTCTCAAGTACTTAAGGATACTCTTTACAATTGTCCAGTGAGCTTCACCGAAATCTGACTGATACCTGCTCGTAACACTTAGAGTAAAGGAAACATCTGGGCGCGTGCAAAGCATAGCATACATGATCGACCCTATGGCTGAAGCATAAGGAATCGTACTCATCCTCTTTTGCTCATCAGGTGTCGTAGCACACTGACTCTTGCTTAGAGTAATGCCATGTGACATTGGCAAGAAACCTTTCTTGGAATCTTGCATATTGAACCGATTTAATATCTTGTCAATGTACGTGTCTTGGCTTAATCCAATTAGCCTTTTTGATCTATCTCTATAGATCCTAATACCCAGAATATAAGCCGCCTCTCCTAAATCCTTCATCGAAAAACTCTTTTTCAATGAGGTTTTAACGGCTTCAAGCATTGGAATATCATTTCCGATCAGTAATATGTCATCCACACAGGACCAGAAACACAAGTGCGCTCCCACTAGCCTTTTTGTAAACACAAGGCTCATCTTCATTCTTGATGAAGCCAAACCCTTTGACTACTTCATCAAAACGAATATTCCAACTCCGAGATGCTTGCTTTAATCCATAGATGGACCTCTGAAGCTTACATATTTTCCCAGCATTTTTAGGATCGACAAAACCTTCAGGCTGTGTCATATACACATCCTCACTTAGATGTCCATTAAGGAAAGCGGTTTTGACATCCATTTGCCATATCTCATAGTCATAATATGCGGCAATTGCTAGGAGAATCCGAACGGACTTTAGCATTGCGACGGGTGAAAAGGTTTCCTCATAGTCAACACCTTGAATTTGTCGGAAACCTTTCGCCACCAATCGTGCCTTATAGATGTGAACATTTCCATCCATGTCTAATTTTTTTTTTCTTAAAAATCCACTTACAGTCGACAGGTCTCACACTGTCAATTTGATCGACCAAGTTCCAAACTTGATTATCATGCATGGATTTTAACTCGGATTCCATGGCTTCAAGCCATTTGTCGGAGTCGGGTCCCATCATTACTTCTTTGTAGGTCAAGGGCTCATCATTTTCCATCAATAATATGTGGCGCTCCTCCGTAATAAGGAGGTTGAGCTTGTCAGTAGCGCGACGTATCCTTATAGACCTTCGTGGGGCTGGTGCCTCAACTACGGGTTGTGCAACATCTTGCACATCCCGTGGATGTTCAGTGGTTGCTGAAACAGTTTCGAGTGTTTTCTGAATTTCTTCAAGTTGCACCTTGCTCCCACTAAATCCTTTTGAGAGAAACTACTTTTCTAAGAAAACACCATTGCGAGCGACAAACACTTTGCCTTCCGCCTTATTGTAAAAATAATATCCTTTGGTTTCCCTAGGATACCCCACAAAAAAGCATTTGTCTGACTTTGGAGTGAGCTTATCTGACATCAAACGTTTGACATAAGCCTCACATCCTCAAACATTGAGAAAAGATAATCCGGGACGCTTCCCAGTCCATATCTCATATGGTGTCTTCTCAACAGACTTACTTGGAACCCTATTCAGTGTGAACGCAGCAGTTTCAAGAGCATAACCCCAAAATGACAATGGAAGATCAGCTTGGCTCATCATGGACCTAACCATGTCCAACAAGGTTCGGTTCCTCCATTCGGATACCCCATTCCATTGAGGCGTTCCGGGTGGAGTTAGCTGCGGAATAATTCCACATTGCTTCAAATGATCACCAAATTCAAGGCTCAAATATTCTCCTCCACGATCAGATCGCAGAAATTTAATTGTCTTGCCTAATTGATTTTGTACTTCATTCTGAAATTCTTTGAACTTTTCAAACGATTCAGACTTGTGCCTCATTAAGTAGATATAGCTATATCTACTAAAGTCATCAGTGAAAGTAATAAAGTACTGAAAACCACCTCTAGCTATTGAGCTCATTCGTCCACATACATCGGTATGTACAAGTTCCAACAAGTCACTCGCCCTCTCACTCTGACCAGTGAAAGGCGCTTTGGTCATCTTTCCAAGCAAACAAGACTCACATGTGTCAAATGATTCAAAATCAAATGAGCTTAACAATCCATCTTTATGGAGTTGTTCAATGCGCTTCTCATTTATATGACCTAAGCGACAATGCCAAATAAAAGTGGGATTCAAATCATTTGGTCTAAGCCTCTTAGTATTAATGTTACAGACAGATTTATCCTCAAGAACATATAATCCATTCACCAATGGACAATGAGCATAAAAAATACCATTGCAAAAAATAGAACAACGTTTGTTCTCTATTACAATCTTAAAATCACCAACTTCTTCCAAACATGAAGAAGAAATAATGTTCTTGCTCAAAGCAGGAATGCAATAACAATTATTTAATTCCAAAACTAATCCGGAGGGTAGAGACAAGTGGTAGGTGCCGACCGCCAACACCGCAACCTTTGCGCCATTGCCGACACGAACGTCCAACTCGCCTCTTGCAAATCATCTAGTCTCACTTAGACCCTGCAACGATTTGCAAGTGTGAATCATCGATCCAGTATCAAATACCCATGATTCACTAGAAGATAATGCAATATTTATTTCTATAACATTTATACCTGAAGTGGAAGTATCACTTCCCTTCTTCTTCTTTTCTTCGAAGTACTTCTTGCAGTTTCTAGACCAATATCCCTTTTCATGACAGTGGAAGCATTCATCCTCAGAAGTAGGGCCAGATTTGGCCTTAGGTGCTGGCTTTAGCTTAGAGCCCGAGGACTCACCACCGGAACTCTTTTCCTTGCCTTTACCTTTGGGATTAGGAGGCGCCCAACGCTTCCTCTTTTTGTTCCCCTTCTGAATCATCATCACATAATTGGGATTCTTCTTAATGCTCTCCTCTGCTGTCTTTAGCATCCCATGCAACTCACTCAATGTTTTATCCAAGCCATTCATCTGAAAGTTCATGATAAAAGACTCATAGCTCGCCGGGAGCGACTGGAGAATAACATCAGTAGCCAAGTCTTGGTGAAGTTCAGAACCAAGTCTGTCCAAAGTCTCAATGTAACCAATCATTTTGATCACATGAGCACTGACCGGGCTACCTTCTGCCAGCTTGCACGCAAACAAGGACTTTGAGATATTGAACCTCTCAGTCCTGGCTTGGTTCTGAAACATCCCACGCAGCCCCTCGATCATGGTATGAGCATCTGCATGCTCATACTGCTTCTGCAGATCAGGGGACATGGTGGCGAGCATCAGACAGCTGACATCAAGTGAGTCATTGCAGTGCTTCTCATAAACTCTGCGATCAGCAGCAGTTGCATTGTCAGGGAGATCATCAGGATATGGCTGCTCAAGAACATACTCCTTTTTCTCTTGCCTGAGAACAATTCTCAGGTTGCGGTACCAATCAATAAAGTTTGTTCCATTCAACTTTTTTTTCTCAAGAACAGAACGCAAATTGAAAGCAGAATTGTTACTGGCAGACATGATCTACAACATTAAAGTAAAGCAAGATTTCAGCACTAAGTTTATGTAAAAGACTTTCATTAACTGATTTAACAAAAGACAACCTACTATATCAAAGTCATCTTCCCTCTAATGACATATAGTGGTTCAAGATCCATAATCACTAAAATCCTAGTGAGCTTTAGCATCACGGCTAGAAAAGTAGTGATACAGGTAAGCAACAAATTACTAATCACATCTCTATGCGACTCTTGTTTGTTGGGTGGCATCCAATGCCCCGGCCCCAACCCTATGCCTTAAAGCCCAAAATTGTTTTGATAGCTTTGTTGAGTAAACCAATACTATGCTTGTGAATGTCCGACATCCACCCTATAAAAAAGTGATAGCTGAGGGTACTCTACTTTGGTAAACCTACCACACAACGATCAAAATTTATAGGTGCAGCTATTGGTAAAAGGCATAAAAAACTCAACCTTTTCCGAGGGAAGCTATTCTATCATGATTAAAGCATCCACCATATGTAAAAGCATGAAAGAATAGTATGACAGGAAAATAATCATCACAGGCATATAATCATATTATATTGTGAATAGTATGGCCTCTTGCATCACAATGGGCTCCATCGCCATGGCTCCAAGGTGACCTCCATTGCCATCCGTCCTGTCTTGTGGTGATCATCATCGCCATCGTGATTGAAGCCTCCATGAAAAGATACTAAGCTACTACATCTAATAGCTAGTGAAATAATTACATGAGGATTCAAACATCACAAGTCGACACGCAGGTTGTTATACAATAATGGTGCAACCTCAACCCGGTTGTGTTAACTTGCGACACGTAGGCCGCACAAATCATCACATACATCATCACATGACATTGAGGCCATACCATTCACATCACACCCTGCAAAAACAAGTTAGGCGTACGACGTGTTCTACCAAAAGTAGCGCTTGGGAAGCCGCTACAGCGAGAAAGCAACGGCGGTCCCGCTGACCGGTGCAAACCTCACGGAATTACACAGATCGCATCTATGGAATCCCTATGAAAATCTCATCAGAGTGATCGCATCACCTCAAATCCGAGCCATTCATAATGCCTCAATTTTAACTAGGTCAATCACATTGACCGTGCAAACTTTGCACTTGAGAAGACTGCATCTACACATGACCTCGATCTGTTGGTTCAATCTGCTGACTATGCACACAGTTAGTCCCGATGGAGATTCCGGCCGGTAGGGACATGTCGTATGCATAACAGAGAAAGAACACAAACTAATCTTTTGTCACATGCCGCGCAATCAACTCGCTCCAGTTTTAACCCCTTATGACCAATTGATCTAATCAAACCGTGCATAAGTAATAGATCCAATCTACAAGAAAAACATATCACCTATATGCAAAAGATCCAGACCAAAAACTACGCAAGATGGCTCTGGTACCACTGTAGGGAAACGGGTAGGCTATGCTAGCATCACTACCGCATATACCCAAGATACTTGCGAGTAGAAGATCATAGATCGTTACCACTAGACGCGCAGTGCAGCGGAAGAAGTCGCGCGTCGATGTAGAGGAAGTAGTCGATTACGTCCCACGAACCGAGCTCCTCGTACTTGATCCCAGTAGCCGATCAGCGCAGCAGTCGCAGCAGCGCCTCCACGGAGTCCACACGTACGGGGATGAAACGCCGGGCGTCGGTGTGCTAGCACCGCA
The DNA here is from genome assembly GCF_016808335.1 of Panicum virgatum. Classification (NCBI taxonomy): domain Eukaryota; kingdom Viridiplantae; phylum Streptophyta; class Magnoliopsida; order Poales; family Poaceae; genus Panicum; species Panicum virgatum. Next base: position 30,803,664 of record NC_053141.1, on the reverse strand, counting down.
CGCACGGCAAGGGCGGCGGCCGAGAGAGAGAGGGAGGGGCGGCAGCTAGGGAGGTGGCGCAGCTGAGGGTTTCGCCCCCTAGCCCCTCCCTTGTATATATAGGACGTACTAATGGGCTTCTATCTCATAGGCCCATTAGTAACCCTAATCCCTCTTGGATCAATATCCTTTTGGACCTTTAAACCGTATTGTGATGATGAGCTCTTGGGCATATCACCAACAACATAGACTATAATTGAATTGATTTTGATTCACGTTCATTCTTGTTAGTCTTAGTTTAGGAACACATTAAAAGCTAATTAGGTTTTTAAATTAAGTGCATCTACGCTAGTTATAATAAAAGAATGAAAAAAATTAAAATGGCATTCCGGTGTCGCCAAAGCTTTTGTTTGCTTTATTACTTGTTCATCATCATTGGACTCTTAGCTCCGTGGGTGATCCTGTGTCAAGGTCGTAGTAGATCGTGCGTCTGACTGATATAATGTGTCCGACCAGTCATACCCGGGCCAGACCTGATCCAACAGGGGAAAGGGACAGAGAGAGCCAGTACCTGGGGCTTGTCTTTCATCGGCAGGTAGATCTCCAATAATGGAGAGGGCCGGTCCGGGCCGGTCTGGAGCATCAGAGGCAGAAGAGGTTGTCAGATATTTTGGCTCTTCGTTGGATTTGGCTCCACATCAATTAATTGAAAACTCAGTTATTGTGACTGAACTATTTTGAATTACACCAGCTCGAGTGCCCTAAATATCTAAGGTCACCTCAACTGGTATAATTATTAGTCTGTCGGATAACATACCGATGTAACCACTGAATATCCGATCGTAACACAAGTATAGATCCCGCACGAAGGCAAGTTAGAGATACAATATTCCATAATATTTTACATCACATAGATAAGGGTGTAAATTACATCAGAGTTTTTGAAGCTAGTAAACCGAAGTTCTAGCTTTTACAAACTTATTCAAAGGAACTTAGAGAGGTTTAACAGTAACCAAGTGTAAAAGAGAAGTTCTGCAGCGGGAAGTAAAACACGACTATACATAAATGTTAAAGAGTAGATGTCATGGTAAGCCCGAGCATGACATCATTTAGCCGAGTCATTGCTGGTCGGATATGGTTCCCACTCCATAGACCAGCCAGGAGGTAAAACACTAGGCCAAGTCAAATTAGTGTTTGGGTCTTCCAAAGTCAATCCTGAAAACAAAGTCACCAACCAGACTGAGTATACTAATACTCAGCAAGACTGATCCGACTAAGGGTATATAGTAGCCCCATATCTAGACATGCTAGGCTTGGAAAGGTTCTAGGGTTTTTTTGCTGAAAAGCAACAAAGAGTATGTCCTTAACTTCAAATTTTAGCTTTCAGATTCTAGTGTTATTAACCATTCTAGGTATGCACTTATCTATACAAAAATGGTAGAGGAAACAAAAAATTTCATCCAACCAGATTCAGTATCATCTTTGTTCCACTTCTTCCTCTATGTGGCAAAGGGATCAAGCAGTCTCAATTTCCGTGAGAAACGGGCGATTCTAAATCGAATTTCCAACCTGGCAAGGGTAAACCTAACACACACGCTTGGAGTACTGTTGAGTCACTCCCAAGCAACCGTTGGCTTCTCATTCCGGTTCATGGATTAGTGCCACTCTTCTCGACTACAGAGAACCACCACATCTCTGTACCCGTGGTGTTGCAACATAATTTAACTTCCTATCTCTAAGAGAGAGTGGAAGGTATGTCCACTTGCCGGGCCGTTCTGTTAATAGGTTTACCGCATACCATATTTATGGCATGTGGCTAGTACTTTCAAACGCTTAACCACCGCTACAACACATTTTGACCTTATCCAGTTCATTAACACAGACGGATTATAATCAGGAATCTCGTATCCAAATCCGTCTATGGTCCTTATAGTGATTGCAAGAATGTAAATAGTCAACTCCTATAAAGCTCGCGAGTGACAGGCAATCACTCGACTTTTACCGGTCCTATTAGCATAGCATCTATTCGGACTCAGTTTCTATTATTCAATCAATAGGTATCTAGAATTATGCATCTAAGGTTTTCATTCAACTCCAATAACTTAAATGCACAAGTAAATAATAATAATAAGTTGCATAATTTAAGATAATAGGATTATGCACCAGGGTTTGCCTTCAGTGGCGTCTATAGAGTCAGTAGGCTTTGGCTCTTTCGAGTCGGAGTTCGGGACTTCAGTTAATTCAACAATGTTGGCCTGGGCTTTAGAAATATCCTCTTCTGGTTCCTGGATGAGTTCGTACGTTCCGTCTGCTAGCGGGTGGCTTCTATATGAAATGCAATAGTTGGAAATAGTGATGTGCTTGAGTATAGCTTTCCTTCACTATAACATTGGAATCCAATAAAGTAAACATTTAAGACTAAGCTTAATAGTTTTATTTTACTGGGCAATTGTATATAGCATAAAAGTGAACACAATAAACTCCATAAAATGACATGGTGAAGGAGTTTTTATTTCAACAAAACAAACAACAAGAAGGATTTAAATAAACCCTTAAGGACATAAGCAATACACAAAAAGAAATTTTTAAAAGTATAAGCTAGTGTTTGGTAATGGGTCTACAAAAATTATAAAGAGCTAGTCATACTTTACACTACACATGGCCCAAAGCAAACTCATAGCATGGTTCTAGAGCAAGAGATACAAATACAAGAACTATAACTTAATTCTATTTTTAGAGCTATCTACACAAGGGCTGGTGTGCTTGAGGGAGTGAATCAAGGGCTGGAGGGGGGCTCGCCGGCGATAGGGCAGTGCGCGGCGGAGGGGGCGTTCGTCGGCGGCGTGCTCCGGTGAGGGATGGCGGCGAGAATAGGCGGGTTAGCTTCACGGGATCAAGGCGAAGCTAGCTAGGGGGTTGTGGTTGTCAGAGTAGTTCTAGAGCGGCGGGTCCACGGCGGACAGGGCTCGCCGGAGATGATGGAGGAGGGCGACGGTGGGGAATGCCGAAATAGAGTTCGGCCAGGGCTACTTATAGCCCGGAGATGAGGAGGATAAGCAAGGGAAGAAGTCCAGGGATGAGTTCGACCGGGGTGAGGCGAAATCGGCGGCGGCGCTAGCCATTCTATGGGCGGCCGGCAAGGTGGCGTGAAGGGAATCGCCCTGAGCGGCGTGGTGCAGGCCAATGGCGCCAGCAGAGGCGGTTCGGGAAGGCGGTGGCACTTGCGCTCGACGTGTGGGGGCGGCGAGGCAGTTCGGGAAGCCGGTTCTAGCAGCGGTCGATCTTGTCGAAAAAGGTCATTTCCAAAGAGTCATTAGTATCATTAATACTCTCAAATTTTAATTTGAGCTCTTCATGCTCCTTGCTAAGCAATTTGAATTTGCACATCAAATCTTCAAAATTTGTAGCAAGAGAATCATTTAGTTCTTTGAGAGCATTAAGTTTTTTAATTTCTTTTGATTGCTTCTTAATGACTTTTTGGTGCTCATGAACAAGGTCAAGAAGTTCATCAATTGAAGGAGAATCGGAGTCATCATCACTTACATCGCTTTCCATACCTTTGGCCATAAAGCAAGTGTTGGATGACGATCCCATGCGAGTGGTGAATTTCTTATTTGATTCATCACTTGAACTTGATTCTTCACCACCGCTAACCCATTCACCAAATATGGCAAATGATTCATGCTTGGGCTTCTTCTCCTTCATTTGCTTGTTCTTTTTGAACTTCTTCTCAACCTTCATAAGTTGATTGTGAGGCCCATCTTTGAGGAAGACCATATACTCCTTTGAGTTGATTTCCTTCAAGCATTTTTTCAACTTCTTTACTTGCTTGTAGAGGTTGGGGTGCATTGGCTCTTTATCATCACTTGAGGAGCTTCTTGCATCCTCTTCTTCCTCTTCACTTGAGCTACCTTTGATGGCCATCTTCTTCAACTTCTTGAGTTGTTTGCATGCAAGAGCGCTATGCGTTGGTGAAGAAGACGCTTTTGCCTTGATGTCATTGCGTAGCTCATGTGCGATCACCTTGTTGAGGACTTGATTTGGTGTCGTTGTGGTGAGATCTTTTTCATATAGAATTGTTGTTACCAAATCATTGTCTGTCCTTCGGAGTGAGTGAAGGATCTTGCGAATGGGTTCCAAATCTTCAATTTGCTTCACACCTAAGGAATTAATCTCATTCACAAGAGTGTTCAAATGTGATTACATAGATTCGGCATTCTCATCATCAAGTTGCTTAAAGCTATTAAGCTTATCAATGAGAACCTGATATCTTTCGTTGGCAACTTCCTTCGTGCCCTCATGGTTCTCAATGATAGTCTTCCATAGCGTTTTAGCATTTTCACAAGAATAAACCCGGTTGAACACATTATCACTAAGAGAAGACAAAATTATGCATTTTGCGCTAACATCATATTGCTTCTCTTGTTGACCATTATGTTTTATGCCCTCACTCACAACTCTCCAAACGTTTAGACCCGTTGCTTGGAGATGAGCTTGCATTAGCACCTTCCATCGTTGGAAGCCCGTGCCATCGAACCATGGAGCGGGTCTAAAAGGATCCATCCTTTCCCCATTAGAGCTAACTCACTAGGCGGTGAAGCCTACCAATCTAATGAGCCGGTAAACACAAATTTGCTAATGCAATTGGCTTTCTTTGTGAGAGAAGTGAGTCCCGGCTCTGATACCAATTGAAAGCGATCGGGTGCTCTAGCCTAAGAGGGGGAGGGGGTGAATTAGGCACTCTAAAATCCTTAACCTATGGCTCCAACTAGTTTGCACAAAACTTAAACTAAAACAAGCTATCTAGATGTGCAACTACGGTTCACCTTAGTGTGAAACCCTCATCCCAAAAGAGTTTTGCAACCTATAGCCAATCCTAGCAAGATACTACACTAAGAAAGTAAAGGCACACAAGTTGCAATATGAAATGCGGAAGCTAAAAGAGAGGGATGAGAGAAAGTGAACTCTCGACACGAGTATATATCCCGTGGTTCGGTTTGCCACAAAGGCATCCCTAAGTCCACGTTGTTGAAGCACTCACGAAGAGTATCGCTTCCCGGCAATCAAGTCTCTTCTGTGAACACAATCACGGTCACCTTGATCCCGATCTTCACTAAGGGAGATTGCCCATGAAGGAGGGGTCTCTGTCCCCCGCACAATGTTGTCGACGCCACTCCACACCAAGCCGGAGGGTCGTTGACTTGCCGGCGAGCCACTAATGCTCCAAGGAGGCTGGCGCACCGAGATACAAGTTTGGTTCACTCTAGAACCACAGCACAAAGGATCTAAACCTTGCTTGATCACTCACTCAAGAGCTAACCTAGCACTAACACTCACAAAGCTTGTGCTAAGGACTAAGGATTTGAACTCTATGCTCTTGGATGGCTTGGAGGTGTTCTTGGGTGTGTGTGTGATGTCTTGGGACTCCAGCAAACTCAAAGTAGCCGAGGTGAGGCATATATATAGGCCACCAACTTAAGAGAGCCGTTACTAGCCGTTGGCCAGTTTTCTGCGTAGGCATCGGAACTTCCGGTGCATAGGGCATCGGTTTTTCCGGTCACTCTGCGCTTTGAAGTAGTCGTTGGCCTTTCTGACACTGCTGCAGCGACTTCAGGGACCATCGGTTGATCCGATGCTTAGGCGTCGGTTCTTCCGTTGACACTTGATCTGCAGATAGCCGTTGCTCTTGCTGATGTCATTGCACCGATGCCTTGCTCTGACGCACCACCGGTTTAACCGGTGCTGAAGGCTTGGCTGCTGCACGCTTGACAACGTCTCTGGAACATAGTACGTTGAATGCACCGACACTTCTCTTGACACCGTCGGTTCAACCGGTGCTTCATTCTTTCTTCACTTGATCTCCAGAGGCGCTCAGTCTTGCACCAAAGCTAGGCCGTCGGATGTTCTGACAACCATCGGATGCACCGATGCTATAGGCATCGGTTCTTCCGGTGCTACTGATTTTAGTACAACTCGTCCAATTCAGCGTTTCTTTGAGTTCTTTCTTCTTGTTTTGCTTTGCATGGCCTTTGTACATCATCCCTGGGATCTAGAAATGTTCACTCAACAAAACTATTAGTCCCATTGATTGTGTTGTCATATGATCACCAAAATCACTCGAAATGGCATGAATGGTGCCATGTTCGTTACACTCTACTTCAAGGTCTTGTTGCTCAATAATTTCTTCAGGAACTTTAACACATTTCTTGAGCTAAGAGAAGTGGAATACATCATGGATAGCTGCTAACCGAGAAGGAAGTCGAATTCAGTAGGCTACTAGTCCACATGCTTCAAGGATCTCGAAAGGTCCGATATAGCGGGGCGCTAGTTTTCCTTTTAAGCCAAACCGTTGAACACCTTTGGTTGGAGATACCCTCAAATAAACGTGATCCCCAACTTCAAATTGCAACGGCTTTCTCCTCTTATCTGCATAGCTCTTTTGTCTGGATTGAGCGGCTTTAAGGTTGGCTTGAACAACTTTCACTTTGTTCTCCACCTCAGTTACTAAATCAGGTCCAAAAATTTTGCGTTCTCCAATCTGTGACCAACTCAAAGGAGTCCAACATCTTCGGCCATACAACGCTTCAAACGGTGTCATCTTCAAACTTGACTGATAGCTATTGTTGTAGGAAAATTCTGCTAGGGCCATGTATTTATCCCAATTCTTGTCATATTGGATGACACATGCTCGTAGCATATCCTCAAGTATTTGGTTTACCCTTTCGGTTTGTCCATCAGTTTGAGGATGATAGGCAGAGCTACGAATCAACTTAGTTCCAAGAGAAGCCTGTAGTTGTTCCCATAAACGTGCAACAAATTGGACTCCCCGATCAAATATGATTGTCTTGGGTATACCATGGAGACGAATTATTTGATCAAGATAGATTTCTGCATACTTTTTAGTAGAGTAGGTAGTATGCACTAGGAGAAAATGAGCAGTCTTGGTTAATCTATCAATGATCACCCATATTGAGTCATGTTTTTGGGATGAATTGGGTAGGCCAACGATGAAGTACATACTAATGTCTTCTCATTTCGAAGATGGAATTGGCAGGGGTTGTAGTGTACCTGCTATCTTGAGATGGCTGGCTTTAATCCTCTGGTAAATATCATACTCAAAGACATACTTAGCTATTTCCCTCTTTATTCTGGTCCACCAGAAATGTCATTTAAGATCTTGGTACATCTTGGTACTACCGGGATGAATGGAAAACTTTGAGAGATGTGCTTCATCAAGAATTTGTCTTCGGAGTTGATGGTCCTTGGGAACAACAATGTGATTGTCGAACCATAAAACTCCCTTGTGGTCCAGATGAAAACACTTGTACTTTCCTTCGCCCTGAGCTAGCTTTTGCTTGATAATTTTGATACCTTCATCATGTAATTGTGCCAAGATGATACTATCTTGAATCATGGGCTCAATTGCTATGTGATTCAAACTCCCTTGCGAAACCATCTCTAGGTTCAATTTCCTTATTTCATTGCATAGATTCTCGTTGAATGATTCTGCCTCTAAACAATGGCAATGTGACTTACGACTGAGTGCATCCGCAACCACATTTGCTTTGCCAGGGTGATAATGTACTTCAAGATCATAGTCCTTGAGTTCTAATCATCGTCTTTGCCTCATATTCAGATCAGCTTGTGTGAAGATGTATTTGAGACTCTTATGGTCAGTGTAAATATTACAATGTGTTCCCATAAGATGATGTCTCCATATCTTGAGAGCATGGATAACTGCCACTAACTCAAGATCATGAGTAGGATAGTTCTTCTCATGAGTTCAAAATGCTCATGATGCAATAGCAATTACCCGGTTGTCTTGCATAAGTACGCATCCAAGTCCGATGCCAGAAGCATCACAATAAACATCAAAAGGCTTGGTGTTATCTGGTTGAGCTAACACTGGAGCAGTGGTTAGTTGCGCTCGAAGAGTGTGGAATGCTTCTACACATTTGTCATCCCAAACAAACTTAACTCCTTTCTTTAGTAACTCCGACATAGGTTTGGCTATTCTGGAGAAATCTGGGATGAAGCGGCGATAGTATCCAGCTAAACCGAAAAAACTTCTTATCTGATGGACTGAAGTAGGAGGCTTCCAATCCATTACTTCCTGAACCTTGCTTGGATCAACGGATATGCCTTCACTGGAGATAGTATGTCCCAGAAATTTCACACTATCCAACCAGAATTCACAGTTTGAAAATTTAGCATATAGCTGATGGTCTCGTAATCTTTGAAGAACAACTAGCAAGTGATTAGCATGATCCTCTTCATTCTTGGAATAGATCTGAATGTCATCAATAAAAACAACGACAAACTTGTCTAGTTCCAGCATAAACACTGAATTCATGAGATACATGAAATATGCCGGTGCATTAGTAAGGCCAAAAGACATAACCAGATATTCATAGAGTCCATATCCGGTAGAGAAGGCCGTCTTCGGTATGTCACATGGCTTGATTTTTATTTGATGGTACCCAGAACGGAAATCAATCTTAGAGAAAACTTTGGCTCCGGCTAACTGATCAAACATGATGTCAATGCGTGGAAGGGGATACTTATTCTTAATTATCACTGCATTAAGGGGTCTATAATCCACACATAGCATCAAACTGTCATCCTTTTTCTTCACAAATAGGGCTGGGCAACCCCGAGGTGAAGCACTTGGTCGAATGTAACCCTTATCCAGAAGGTCTTGAAGCTAGATCTTCAATTCTGCTAACTCATTTTGTGGCATCCGGTAGTGTCTTTTAGAGATAGGAGCTGTGCCTGGTTGCAACTCAATCACAAATTCAATATCTCTATCAAGAGGCAGTCCGGGCAAGGCATCTGGAATGTCATCCAGTTTGATATCTTTTACGGTAAAAGTACAAGGAGTGATGTACTCTTGTTGCGGAAGATAAAGGGTAGTGGCTCCTTGATATGGTGAATCAATCTCAACAGCTCAAAAAGAGATATCTAATAGTACTTTATGTTTGGTCATCCAGTCCATACCCAGGATAACATCCATACCTTCTAGACTTAAAGAAATCAAGTCGGTTTAACCAACTTGCTACCCAACTGAATATGACGTGGCTGAATTCTTCAGTCTGAAAGGAAAATGAGTAGGTGTCGAGTCCAACAAGGACAAGTTCTCCATTTCCTTGGCGATTATGGGAAGAAGGATCTCGGTGGAAGTGGTTCCGCTGAATTGTTCTTGCTGGGGAGCCCTCGTATTCGTGGGGTTGATCAGATGGCTAGAGAAGCCTCCTGATCCGTTGGCGACGCAGACCCACGATCTGAAGATGAAGGAGGTTCCGGCGTCGATCGCCGAAAAGCCAAAGGCGAAGGATGCCATCGAATTCTTCTGATGATTATTGGCAAGAGGCCCCACGGTGGGCGCCAGCTGTCGGTGTTTTACCGTCGGGTTCTCCGAGGGGTATCCCGAGGAGAGTGGTTATGAGTAGGGACTCGCCGAGATTAGAACGCGATGGTGCAAGGAACACAGAGATTTAGACAGGTTCAGGCCGCCGGAGCGTAATACCCTATGTCCCGTGTGGTGGTTTGTATTCCCTCTGGTATTGTTCGATTTTTGGAGGGGTCCCCTTCCGCCCTTATATAGTCTAGGGGAACAGGGTTACATGGAAAGTCCTAGCCGAGTACGTTTAGAGCCCTACTCCGAGTGGGTCGGGTAGTTTCCTTGTACTTAGGCTAGTTCTACTGCTGTACGAGTAGTTACAGTAGACGTAGGGCGTACCCATACAGTACTCCCTACTCTAGAATATTCCACGCCCATGAGAAGTCCTACTGCCTCGGGTCTGACAAGCCCCCGAGCTCTTCGTAGTCGAGTCCTGCAGGCGTCGAGAGCTTCTGATGATGATCATTGAGTGCTTTCGGATGCCCCTTGATTTCGTTGCTCAGGCATGGAATCTTTCGAGCGCTTCGAGTAGTCTTCTGAGTACTTCCCTGGCTGCATCGAGGCTATGAGGTGCTCTAGCCCCGAATTTCTTCATCTGATATGGTGCGCGATGTACTCGCGTTCCATATGGAGTAGCCCCCGAGCTTTAGGTTGAACCGATGGATTAGGCTGAGGGTCATTTCTGTCTTTGGGTTTGTTTTTGAAAAAAGTTCACCATTTATGACACTTGTCTCGCAGCCCCTGAGCCTTGACTTGAAATCCCTCGATTTAGGGTTAAGGTTCCCAAACCGAGGCGTTCTTTGTAACCTTTGGTTTTTGTGGTATTCCCAGAAATGCCATTGTCCAGTTTATTTAATGGCGGAGATCCGATCTGAGTTTTCATCTTCTCTTGCCTGCGGTCATTTCTTTAATGTTCTGTGTTACGCTTCGTCTTCTATCTTTCTTTGATTTCTCAGCCCCCGAGCTTATGCGTGAGAAGAGGCTCGTGACCTTCTAGATGGCGCCGAAGAAATCTAAGCGCCAAATGTCCGAGAAGGAGGAAATGATGGCTGATGGGTGGAAGAAGAGTAAGTTGTCTGATGCTGCGATCTCATCTCTTGTTAGTCACCATCTTTTGCAATTCAGAGCTTTGATTCAGTGGTAGTCGGCCGAGGGTCATGGGAGGCCATTTGAGAAAACTTCTAAAATTATTCTCTTCAAAGCCTTTGTTGAGCGTGGCCTTGCCATTCCTGCTTGCGACTTTTTGTAGGGTCTTCTTTTCTTCTAGGGTGTTCAGCTTCATCACTTAACCCCTGACTCAGTCCTGCATATAGCTATTTTTATCCAGCTATGTGAGGCATTTCTTGGGATTCACCCTCATTTTGATCTTTTCAAAAGTCTCTTTTCCTTGAATCCGTACCCCAATCTTAGGAAAATTGTGAGGGTGGGGGTGCTGATCTTCAGTTTCGCCCTGGCATGGCAGAGAAGTATATCCTGTATTCTCTGCACTGTCAGATTGGGGTTGGAAAGCGGAGTGGTTTTATATCGATAACCATGCTCCTGCTCTTCCGGAGATTACTCCTGGACCTCCGAAGCCACGTCACGTGTGGTGTGTGCCTGCTGGTAATGCTGATCAGGTGGAAGAGCTTCTCAAGCGGATTGCTAAGCGGCAAAGGGAGGGAGTGACTGGTGCTACAGTTGTGTCGTCTTGGTTCAGGAGACAAGTCCAGCCCTTGCAGAGCCGTATCCACTCAGGGTTCGAGTATACAGGATTGTATGATCCCTCTTGATTTTCATCAGAGAAGACTGGTCGGGATGGGGCTATGGTGCTTCTTTATAACCTCTTTGAGGGTGTCAGCACCATTCCTGTCCTTCCGCAATTATTCCACGTGAATAATCCTCCGAATCTGGTAGGACTCTGTGTTATCGAGTACTTTTCAGGGTTGCTATTCTGCTTTTGTAGCTGATCTTGAGTCTTTTTGTATGATGACTTGCTGATCTACCGGAGTGATCCTCCGTTGCCAGAGGTTCATCGGCCGAGCCATATGACGCCTAGCGCTCATTTGCAGCCTCGTCATTATTGGCCAGATTTGGATCCAACTGCTTCGGAGACTCTGTCGAGTTCTGACTCCGATGATCATGCTACCCTTGCAGGCCTGAAGAAAAGGGTAAGATGGGAGGAGTCGAACCTTTGGCTCGTGAGGAGAGTACGGGACCTGAAGTCGGCACTAGTTGTCCCAAGAAGCCGAGGACAACTGTGCGGAAGAGGAGAATCAGCAGTGAAGTCAGGTAACCTGAGGAGTGGTTTCTGTGTCATTTTTGAGTTTTGCTTTCTAACATCTTTGCCTTTGGTTGTAGTCCTGGTCCTGCGCCTAAGAAGAGGCGAGTGGTTGAGGAGAGGGCTCCTGTTGCTACCGCTCCTTCTGATATGGCGGAGTCTTCGAGGAGGGCTGGTGGGGCAGGATCGCAGCCTTCAGAGGAGGTCCCTGTCGGTGAGCCCATCATTCCTCCTTACAACGGTTCAAAGGCTCTTCAATTTGCTCGACTGCTTCACGGGATAGGACAGCAGGTGCTTCACCAGGAGTTGACGAGGAGTCGAGTGATAGCCTCCTGGAGGATATTACGGCATCTCCTCCTCCTTTTGAGTATTATCATGGTGAGCAGCTTGAGGATGATCCGCAGCTAACGCCTAGGAACTTGAAGAAATTCTAGGCTGTTGTCCGAGAATTCATCAAGTTTCATGTGGTGAGTACTATTGTCGAGTACTTTTTTCCTTTTGCGGGAACTTTTGTTTAGGCTGACCATGTTATTGCAGCAAATGGCCAATCGGTCGTATATGAAGTCTCAGAAGCAGAAAGCGACTGAGGCGGGTCGTCAGAAGGTCACTCTGCTGGAGGCGGAAAAAGCTGCTTTGAAGAAGGACAAAGCCGCGCTCGAGCAGAGGGTCAGGATGCTGAAGGATGTGATCCAGAAGAACCGAGGTAATGTAGCAAAAATGGCCTCTCATGCACTTGGACAAATATGATTGTTAAGATGACCATTCTCAGGCTTTTAGGTTCAAGTGATGACAAAGAGAATATAGGCGTAGCTAGGCCCGAAGGGCCACACCTACCGATTGAACCGACGTTAGGGAAGTTGAATACGTCAGTGCAATGGACCCAGAAGCTGAGACAAGGTCTATACACCGGATGAACCGACGATTGGGTCTTGGTGATCGTCGGTGCAGTTGTCCAGAGAGTTGGTTTTTCAGAGTTCACAGGACAACTACACTCACCGGTTAAACCGACGCAGCATCGGTTGATTGCCCGTACATGTAACGGCTAGTTTTTTAGGGGGGCAGTTTAGTATCACCGGTTGAACCGACGATGGCCATTGGAGGTGCGTCGGATTAACCGGCGTTAAGTATTTTTCTGGCAGCTTTTCTCCAACGACTATATTTGCTTGTGCTGCCTATATATACCCCCATGGCCGGGTCAATTGAGGTTGTTGAAGACTCTGGAAGTTCTATTGAAGATCAACATCAACTCCATCCACCATATTGAGCTTAGTGCCACATTCAAGCTTAGAATAGCTTAGTGCAAGTGTGAGCTTGAAAAGCTTAGTGCTTGGGAGGACTTGATCTTGCGAGATCAACCTTGAGCAAAGTCTTGCTGCGGCAAGCAATCTTGTACTCGTCATGTGACCCTCCGACTTGGTATGGAGAGGCAACGACACTTTGTGCGGGGAAGGAGACCCCTCTTGGTGAGAAGCTCCAATAGTGAAGACGGTGCTGTTGGTGACGCTTCGAGAGAGACGGTGGCGGTGGCCTTGTCTTGGTGACTTGGCGCCACTTAGCCTTTGCTTGCCGGAAGCCTTGGTGGCGATCGCAAGACGGTGATCAAGCGAAGAGACTCGGCATCACACTTGTTCGTGTTGGACAAGTGACCGTGGACGTAGGGAGGGACTTGGTGTCCTAACCGAACCACGTTAAATCGTGTGTCTTGGTGTCTTCACGGGAGTTTGCATATTCTCTCCCTCACCTCTTTACTTACCGTATTACGTTTCCACATTTACTCTATCTTGCGTGCCTTTACTTTCCTAGTTAGTTTGATTAGGATTGGCTATAGGTTGCAAGTCTTTTAGGGGTAAGTAGAGAGTAGCATAGATAAACCTTAGTCATAACTAGTATGTGTAGGACGTGTTAGGTTTATCTTATGCAAATAGATTGAGCCCTAGGTTAGAAAGCGATTAGCGACCCTGTTCACCCCCCCCTCTAGGGTCGGACACCCCGGTGATCCTTACAGGTAACCTCTTGATCTGTGTTATGAGGTTTTCCTTTTTGGTCATACGGGTGCTTACACCCCTTTTGTTGTCGCTGCAGGTAGTACTGAGGAGCACCAGAAGGAGTTGCAGGAACTTCGGGTGGCAGCTCGCACTGTGGTCGAGTCTGTAGATTCCGCCGATGAGTCTGATGGCAGTTTGGCTGATCGGCTGCAGAAGGTTCCTTAGATGTTTGCCGAGTACTTGGCTGAAGCTTCTAGGAATTGTATAGTGCAGGCTCTTGGTCTTGTCAAATCATACTGGCCTTGGGCCAAGATAGGTGTCTTTGACGATGGCATGTGTTCGACTTGTGACCATGACCAGTTTGTCAAGTTTGTAGAGCAGGCGGAGCCTGTGGCCGACCAAATTATAAAGTTGATAGACCAGTAGGGTGTACTATATCTTCTCTTTGCCATGCAGATATGACTTTTCTGGTCAATGAGTTGGCGAGTTCTTTTTGTAAGAACTTTTCTTGATTGACCATCTTGTGTGGATGTAGAGATCGTGTCTCTTTCTTGGCTTCCATCTTGTGGATGGGTAGCTTGTCTTGAGATGTTGTCTCTTTTCAGGTCGAGTACCATAGTAGTCGATTAATTGACGTCTCGTGGACGAGGTGTTGTATCATGGATGATAATTTCCTTTTGAGATATAGGGAGCATGTCCCATCCGATGGTCGAGTACCGGAGTAGTCGATCGGGTGTCACATCTTGTACGTGAAAATTCTTCTTGATAGATAGGGAACCTGTCCCATCCAAAGTTTGAGTACCGGGGTAGTCGATTATTGTTGTCTCATGGACAATGTAATCTTTTTGGGAGATAGGGAACTTGCCCCGTCCAAAAAGTCGAATACCGGAGTAGTTGACAAGTTGATGGAGAAGCAATCTTCTTGAAGAAGGTAGAGAACTTGTCTCTAGGGCCGCAAGGCTCATGGACCTTAGCCCCGACTACTCGATTCGCCGTGCCTTTGACTTTGAGTGAACAAACAAAAGGTTGGTATTCGTGGTAGGCGATGGAGTTACGACTCCTGAAGAGGGTAGAGAACTTGTCTCTAGGGCCGCAAGGCACATGGCTCTTAGCCCTGACTACTCGATTCGCCGTGCCTTTGACTTTGAGTGAACAAAGAAAGGTTGGTATTCGAGGTAGCCGATGGAGTTACGACTCCTGAAGAGGGTAGAGAACTTGTCTCTAGGGCCTCAAGGCTCATGACCCTTAGCCCCGACTACTCGATTCGCCGTGCCTTTGACTTTGAGTGAACAACGAAAGGTTGGTATTCGAGGTAGCCGATGGAGTTACGACTCCTGAAGAGGGTAGAGAACTTGTCTCTAGGGCCGCAAGGCTCATGGCCCTTAGCCCCGACTACTCGATTCGCCGTGTCTTTTACTTTGAGTGAACAAAGAAGGGTTGGTATTTGAGGCAACCGATGGAGTTACGACTCCTGAAGAGGGTAGAGAACTTGTCTCTAAGGCCGCAAGGCTCATGGCCCTTAGCCCTGACTACTCGATTCGCCGTGCCTTTGACTTTGAGTGAACAAAGAAAGGTTGGTATTCGAGGTAGCCGATGGAGTTATGACTCCTGAAGGGGGTAGAGAACTTGTCTCTAGGGCCGCAAGACTCATGGCCCTTAGCCCTGACTACTCGATTCGTCGTGCCTTTGACTTTGAGTGAACAAAGAAAGGTTGGTATTTGAGGTAGCCGATGGAGTTACGACTCCTAAAGAGGGTATAGAACTTGTCTCTAGGGCCGCAAGGCTCATGGCCCTTAGCCCCGACTACTCGATTCGCCGTGCCTTTGACTTTGAGTGAACAAAGAAAGGTTGGTATTCGAGGTAGTCGATGGAGTTACGACTCCTGAAGCTGTCTTGAGTGCTTGAATTGAACTCCGAAGGACCATGTTTCTTTATTGAAGTTTGAAATCTGGGAGGTTGCCTCTTAACAGCTTATGGGTAGAACTTCCGAAGATGCTAGATGTTCCAAGAGTTGGGGACTTCTAGTCCGTCCGCGTAGATCAGTCAATAGGATCCTGGTCCCATGACTTTGGTGACGATGAAAGGTCCTTCCCATCTTGAGTTCAGTTTGTGAAGGCCTGTCTCATCTTGGATTCTGCGGAGGACCATGTCTCCGACGTTGAAAGATCATGTCTGGATGTTGCGATCGTGATATCTTCGCATGTTTTGAAGGTATCGGGTTGATCGTAGCAGTGCATTGCATCTCATCTCATTGAGTGAGTCCAGTTCTAGCTGTCGGCTTCTGTTGAGTCATACATCTCTAGTCGAGGTGACTTCCACATGATGTCTGCCGGTAGTATTTCTTCAGAGCCGTATACCAGGAAGAAAGGTGTTTGACCTATGACCTTGCTAGGTTGGGTGCGTAGCCCCTAGATTACCATTGGTAATTCTGCTAGCTATTTACCTCCCTTCTTACTTGTAGAATCGAAGATTCTTTTCTTCAAGCCATCAATTATTAGTCCATTGATGTGTTCCACTTGGCCGTTGGCTCTTGGGTGTGCAACAGATACGTACTTGATTTCGATGCTGGAGTTCTCGCAGAAATCCCAGAATTCTTGCGAAGTGAAGTTTGATCCAAGATCGGTTATGATCGTGTTTGGAAAACCAAATCTGTGGAGTATTTCACTTATGAACTCAACTGCCCGATCTGATGATAATTTCTTGATTGGCTTGACTTCAATCCATTTAGTGAACTTGTCGACTGCCACCAATACATGTGTGAAACCTCCGGGTACTGTTGGGAGTGGTCCTATCATGTCAAGGCTCCAAAAGCGAAAGGCCAAGATGGAGGTATGGTGATTAGGTTGTGAGCAGGCAAGTGACTTTGTTTGGCAAAGTACTGGCGTCCTGGACATCGTTTGATGAGTAGATCTGCGTCTGATAATGCTGTTGGCCGGTAGAATCCTGATCTGAAGACTTTGCCAACTAGGGTGCGTGAAGCTGCGTGATTTCTGCATGTGCCCTCATGAGCTTCTTATAGGATATCTTTTCCTTCTTCTGCTGTGATGCATTTCATGAGGATTCCGGATCCTGTGCCTCCTTTGTAAAGTTTGTTGTCGACGAGGACATAGTTCTTGCTGCGACGCATGATGCGTATTGCTTCTGTGTCATCTGTTTTGATTCCTGGTGAGAGTACTTTGTCCTTGATGTAGTCGATAAATGCAGTGCGCCAATCGGTTTCAATCATCATTACCTCTCGACTGGTTTCTTGAGAAACTGAGTCGATTTCCATTGGGGTGGAAATATTGATTGAGGGGTGATGAAGCTCATGGACGAAAATTCCTAGGGGAACCTCTGCTTGGTCGGAGCCGAGTTTTGAAAGGATATCTGCTGCCACATTGTTGTCACAGACGACGTGGTGGATTTCCAATCCCGAAAACTTGTTTTCAAGCTTTCTGATTTCTGCAACGTAGGCATCCATGGTTTCTTTGTTGATGTCCCACTCCTTGTTTACTTGTTGGACCACAAGGAGGGAGTCTCCGTAGACGAGTAGTCGCTAGATGCCGAGTGAGATGGCCATTCGGAGGCTGTGTAGGAGAGCTTCATATTCTGCTTCGTTGTTCGATACTTTGAAGAGAATTTGGAAAACATACTTGAGTTGCTCGCCTTTTGGAGAGATGAAGAGTACACCTGCTCCTCCTCCACCCAATTTCAGTGAGCCGTCGAAGTACATGGTCCAGTGATCTAATATGGATGGTGGGGTAGGTACTTGATTTTCTCTCCATTCAGCCAGGAAGTCGACTAGAGCCTGCGACTTGATTACTGTTCTTGGCGTGAATTTCAGCTCGAGTGCCCCTAGTTCGACTACCCACTTTGAGATGCGACTAGTCGCGTCTCGGTTGTGTAAGATATCTCCCAGTGGGAAGTCCGTGACGACTGATATCTTGTACTCGTCGAAGTAGTGTCGCAGCTTCCTTGATGTGATCAGTATTGCATAGAGCAGTTTCTGAATTGGTGGGTATCTCACCTTTGATTCTGAAAGTACTTTGCTTATGAAGTAAACTGGTCTTTGGACGCCGTAGGCGTGGCCTTCTTCTTTTCGTTCTACCACTATTGCTGTGCTGACAATGTGTGTGGTAGCTGCGATGTAAAGGAGCATCTCTTCTCCCGGCATTGGAGCCGTTAATGGGAGGTGATTGGAGGTGCTCTTTCAGGTCTTCAAGTGCATCGGCTACTTCTTGGGACCATTTGAATTTGTCTTGTTTCTTCAGTAGTTTGAAGAAAGGGAGTCATCTTTCGCCGAGTCTCGATAGAAATCTGTTCAAAGAAGCCATGCATCCGGGGAGTTTCTGAACGTCTTTGATAGAGGTTGGAGCTTTCATGTTCATGATGGCGTTGATCTTTTCTAGATTTGCTTCAATTCCTTTGTGGCTGACGATGAAGCCGAGTAGTTTTTCGGACGGTACGCCGAAAACACATTTAGTTGGGTTCAACTTCCACCTGAAGCTTCGCAAGCTGTTGAAGGTTTCTTCTAGATCGGGGATAAAGAAATTGAATTCCTTTGTTTTCACGACCACGTCGTCGACGTAGGCTTCCACGTTGCAATGGAGCTTGTTGGTGAAGCATAACTGTATGGCGCGCTGATAAGTCGCCACAGCGTTCTTCAGTCCGAAGGACATGGTCTTGTAAGCGTATGCGCCAAATGGAGTGATGAACGCCGTTTTGATCTGGTCTTCTTCCTTGAGGGCTATCTGATTATAGCCCGAATAGCAGTCTAGGAAGGATAGTAGTACGCATCCGGCCATCGAGTCGATGACTTGGTCGATGCGGGGGAGTCCGAAGGGATCCTTCGGGCAGTGCTTGTTTAGGTCTGTGTAGTCGACGCACATCCTCCACTCGTTGTTGTTCTTTTTCAGAACGAGTACTGGGTTCTCCAGCCACTCAGTGTGGTAAACTTCTTTGATGAAGCCAGCTGCGAGTAGTTTGGCGAGTTCTTTTTTGATGGCTTCTCTTTTCTCTACCGAGAATCTTCGTAGCCTTTGCTTCTTCGGGATGGCGGTCAGGTTGACATTCAGGGAGTGCTCGATCAACTCCTTTGGGACACCGGGCATATCGGCTGGTTTCCATGCAAATACGTCGCGGTTGGCCCTAAGGAAGTTGATAAGCGCGCTTTCCTATTTGTCAGTAAGCCATGTCCCGATCAAGGCTGTCTTTGACGGGTCATCTTCTTGCAGCTGAATTGCTTTGACTCCAATTTTGTCAGGTGGCTTTGGAGCAGAGCAGTTTGTCTTTTTTGTAGGGATCTCTGATCCCGATGCCAAGTACTGCTGGGTTGCTGCTAGTACTTCTCCTGTGGTATCCGGGAGTCAATTGGTGGAAGCGTAGGTTATAGCTTCCTTTTCGCATTCAAAGGACCTTTGAAGATCTCCGCGGAAGGTGAGGACTCCTATTTTTCCTGGCATCTTCAGCAGAAGGTAGACGTAGTGGGGGACTACCATGAATCTGGCCAAGGCTGGCCGTCCGAGAATGGCATGATATGAGGACTCGAAGTCTGCTACTTTGAACTGAGTTCCGTTCAGTAATTGTCTGGTGTACCGAAAGTGACTGGGAGCACCAAAGTCCCAACTGGGAAAGAAGCGTTTCCTGGGACAATGCCGTAGAAGGGTGCTTTGCTTGGTTTCAATTTGTCGGATATGTCGAGTCCCATCTTGGTGATTGTACTCATGAAAATGAGGTTTAGGCCACTGCCTCCGTCGATTAGTACCCGAGTGAGGATGGAACCTGCTACTACTGGGTCTAGGACGAGTGGGAATTTTCCAGATTCGGAGAAGCTGGTCCATTGATCTTCCCTTGAGAAGGTTATGGATGTTTCATTGTGCTTTAGTGGCTTCTGGACAGCTGGTTCCATCTTCAGTATTTCACGCCAGACCAGTTTCTGGTTTCTCTTGTTGAAGGAAGAATCTCCTCCGTAGATCATGTTGACCCTGTTGGCAGGTTGCTAGAATCCCATGGTTCCATCTTTGTCGCCACCTTCATCGTCTTGTTTATCTTTCTTCTTTTTGTCTTCATCCAATTGACGTTGTTGGAGAGACTTGCGAAGGTTGACGCATTCGAGGATCGTGTGCTTTCCATTAGGGTGCAAAGGGCAAGGTCTTTCGAGTAGTTTTTGGAAATCGTCCTGTTGATTTCCCTTCTTGCCTTTTTATCCCTTTTCCATTGTGGCCACTGTATCCTCCGGCTTTCGCTTCTTGTTGAAGTTGCGTTGGCTTTTATCTGATCGCGGGTCTCCGTTATGTTTCTGATTGTTATCCTCGCGGCGGGGGAAGCGGTCGCGTTCTTGATCTTGCTGGTCGGCCCATGCGAGCATCATATCCCGCAATGCTACAACCGAGCGAGGTCTGTTTCTTCCGAAGTCTCGGTACAGTTGTTGTGCGGCGAGGCCATTGTGAAAGCAGTCGATCACATCGTTGTCTGCTATGTTGGCAATGGTAGCTCGGGTGTCAAAAAATCTCTTTATGTATAATCTCAGGGCTTCGCCTCGCTCCTGTTTGCACAACCTTAAGTCATGGCGAGTGGCTGGGCGATGAATGGAGCCTTGGAAGTTGTCGATGAAGATATTTTTCAAGTCCTCCCACGAGTGGATCGAGTCATTTCTTAAGCTCTCGAGCCATGTTAAGGGAGTGGATTCTAGAGCCATTGGGAAATATATGACTTTAGTAGAGTTTGTGCCTCTTGCTACTTCGATAGGGGTCGAGTAGATTCGCAGCCATTGTCTGGGATCCTACTTGCCATCGTACTTCTTACATGCAAACCGTCCATGATGTTTGGCATTGATGAAGTCCCATGCGTCATTAGGATAGCGGCCGTAACTTCTTGAAGGACCAGCATGGAAGCTCTCATCTTGATACCTAGGACGGGGTTGGCCACGCGGTTGGTTGCCTTGATTCGCTTCCTCGTGGCCCTTCTGTTTAGCAGGGGTCCGGCTGTTGTGGGAAATAGATGGAGCCAGGTTCTGCCTCCCAATCTGTCAAGTGCTGAATTTCACGAATTTGAGGAGTGTCTGGCAGGGCTTGCATCAATATAGCTGCCTCGGCCAGGTTGATCAGAGGACTGTCGATAGCATTGTCGGCTGCTTCGTCCCGGTCTTGCTGCAGGTTTCGCGGTCCATGTGGAGCTGGAGCGCGCTGAGCTCGAGCAGCTGCGTTCTTTCTGCGAATGGCACGGCAGCGGTTGCATTGTCGTCGGCTTTCTTTATCTTGTTGGGACTCGTCTTGAGGAGCGTTGGCTGACAGCTCGTCGTCTGAAATTTGGTCCATAGTCTTGTTGGCGTACCGATCAGCCTAAGAGCCGAGTGCGCTTTCTTCTCCGTGAAGCGAGACGTACACCTGTCTGGCTGGGGTCGAGTGAGTCATGCTGTAATCGACCAAAGCAGTGTCACCAATCTCCTCTCCTCTAACTGGAGAAAGAGGTCTGCCTGGCTGGTAAGGTAAGTCTCGTAGGCTAGCCACCAGCCAGGCATTGTTGATATCATTGGCGGATTCAGAGTTCTTCCAGAAGACGACTCGGCTTTGTGGTGTAGCCAGGATGGTCAGATTCTGGCAGTCGAGCGAATCTGAGTTGGAGTCGAAGTCATCGTCTGAGTCCGAGTAGGAGCCAAACAGGGAAAGAGTCCGAGTCCCAGTCCAGTTCCATTGGCGGGAAAGTGTTGAATATGACGTGGCTGAATTCTTCAGTCTGAAAGGAAAATGAGTAGGTGTCGAGTCCAACAAGGACAAGTTCTCCATTTCCTTGGCGATTATGGGAAGAAGGATCTCGGTGGAAGTGGTTCCGCTGAATTGTTCTTGCTGGGGAGCCCTCGTATTCGTGGGGTTGATCAGATGGCTAGAGAAGCCTCCTGATCCGTTGGCGACGCAGACCCACGATCTGAAGATGAAGGAGGTTCCGGCGTCGATCGCCGAAAAGCCAAAGGCGAAGGATGCCATCGAATTCTTCTGATGATTATTGGCAAGAGGCCCCACGGTGGGCGCCAGCTGTCGGTGTTTTACCGTCGGGTTCTCCGAGGGGTATCCCGAGGAGAGTGGTTATGAGTAGGGACTCGCCGAGATTAGAACGCGATGGTGCAAGGAACACAGAGATTTAGACAGGTTCAGGCCGCCGGAGCGTAATACCCTATGTCCCGTGTGGTGGTTTGTATTCCCTCTGGTATTGTTCGATTTTTGGAGGGGTCCCCTTCCGCCCTTATATAGTCTAGGGGAACAGGGTTACATGGAAAGTCCTAGCCGAGTACGTTTAGAGCCCTACTCCGAGTGGGTCGGGTAGTTTCCTTGTACTTAGGCTAGTTCTACTGCTCTACGAGTAGTTACAGTGGAGGTAGGGCGTACCCATGCAGTACTCCCTACTCTAGAATATTTTACGCCCGTGAGCAGTCCTGCTGCCTCAGGTCTGACACCGGGGGAATATGATCATCACGTCCTCGCTGCTGAGAGCGTGGCTGGTTTTGTTGCCCCTGCACTAGTTGACGTAGCAGCTCGGTTTGCAAGGCCATAACTTCTGCCAAATTAGGAGGTGGCGATAGCGGTTGCTGAGACCCACTAGCTTGGCCATGGCTAAACTCTTCCGGGGTACCTCGCATTGGCCCCACCATCTGAATCATGTAAGATATCCATTAGATCACAGTTTATCTTTGCTTCCATTATCAAATGGTATAGTGCAGAACATAGTATATCAAGAGAGCACAAAGATAGTTGAAAATAGAATGATGTTGATTGTAACAATATGCACATCTCACATGCTATCCAACAAATTCAGCTCAAAATGTAAGGAAAGACAAAGTTTCCACAAGGACATAGCTATTTATTCCAAGCTTCATGTTACAGTCATGGCGGTGGATATGCTACAAATGTCATAACCTACTCCCATACAGCTATCTTTCATCACTCACTATTAACACGATTCTACTTCTAAGAGAAGTCAAGCCTAAAAGCTTCGACGATCTAGAAATCATCGAGGTTGCCGACTGAAGACTCGCTACCTAGAGAAAGGTCTTTGCTCTGAGCTTCGATTTCTAGACCTTCATGCTCGTAGTCAAGGTCAAAAACTCCTTCAATCTCTTCGGGGTCTTCCTCTCCATTTCCGTCAGGCTAGTCCAGGATATCGGGTGGCATCGGCTGCACCTGGAGGAATTCGATGTAAGCATTAGCATCATCAAGCTCCAAAGTGAGGTCCTGAACTTGCTCCTGGAGGAACTCTATCACTGTGTTGCGCTGGGTGATAAGGGCATCGCTCTCGACGATTTGATCCTCTTGGTGGCCTATTGTCTCCTCGCGTTGAGCTATCACCTCATCCCGGGCGGTGACTGCTGCCTGAAGCTCTTCAACCTGAGTGATTTGCATGTCCAGCTTGCTATGGGTGACCTGTGCCTCACTGGCTAAGTGGATAATTCTGTGGCGCTGTAGCTCCTGATGGTGAAGCTGGGCGTTCATGAACCTGATCAACATACGCACCGTATCTCCCGCTGAATCACCAAGTAAGTGTGCGCAATGCTCCACCCTAAAAGACCACTCGGGGTCATGGTAGTCTGCAGCAAGAAAATGGCCGATAGGGTACTGTGCCACTTCATTAGGATGCTGCTCACAGAAGGTAGTAATAGCCTCTAAAGCGGCGGCTTCGACAGTGTCGGCGAGGCGATATCCAAATGCCTCAATCTCTATAGGCTACCAGTGAGATCGGAAAGGGTGATGTGGTATGGTCATCTTCACAGTGCAACGGGTAACTTCTTCAGCTGTGTATGTGAAGCAGTCGTACTGTGGTGGCTCAGTATAACAAAAGAGCTGAAGAGACTCCCACAGAAGACGAGGAAAATCCTCCCAGTGGAGTCCGTTGGTGTGGGTGTGGCCTGCACCATCCTGAGAAGTGACCAGAACATCAACCATCTGAAACAAGAATTCAAATGGTGAGATGTCGCCAAAAAGCGACACAAAAAACTATAGGATATGATTCATCGAAACATAAAGTTTCAAAAGAACCATAAATGATCCAACTATGACAAGGCTAGTTGATCACTTGAAAATTCCTTGAACAAACAATCAAGGGTGCAAAAACTCAATCAAAGCAAAAGTAGTTTACCTCTCCTAAGGTCGACTAAATCTAGGTTTAGAACAAGGCACTCACCAAAATTCTCACTAACCAATCAATCAAGATAAACACTCTAGAAATCCTTAAAAAGATGCTCAAGCATTACTAACTTGGACAAAAGGCATAACATTCAAGTTTTAACAATGCATGCATGTTCTATCGTCCTCACAACCAAAAATAACTGCCAAATACCTTTGGCCTTACGTGGTTAGTTTCGGTGACATACTTTAGATACGTCTCTCTCTCTATAACATCTAGCCAACAGACCCTAACCGTTCTTAACCTATCGAACCATGGTTAGTGTACCTGCAGAAAACATATAGTTAATAGCCACCTTATAATACCCATAAATCATTATCCTAGGGCTTTACGATCTAAGCACAATCCTTAATGAGTCCAACACAGTTTTGTAAACATTTTGTTGAGCACATCTTTTATTCAAAACCTTTCTAAGGTTTGTTGTACCATTCGATATATACTTGCCTGCTCTGATACCAGCTGTGATAGAACCACTTTGAATTACACCAGCTCGAGTGCGCTAAACATCTAAGCGCACCTCAACCGGTATAATCATTGGTCTGTCGGGTAACATCCCGATATAACCATTGAATATCCGATCGTAACACAAGTATACATCGCGCACGAAGACGAGTTAGAGATACAATATTTCACAATATTTTACATCACATAGATAAGGATGTAAATTACATCAGAGTTTTTGAAGCTAGTAAACCGAAGTTCTAGCTTTTACAAACTTATTCAAAGGAACTTAGAGAGGTTTAACAGTAACCAAGTGTAAAAGAGAAGTTTTGCAGCGGGAAGTAAAACACGACTATACATAAACGTTGATGGGTAGATGTCATGGTAAGCCCGAGCATGACATCATTCAGCCGAGTCATTGCTGGTCGGATATGGTTCCCACTCCATAGACCAGCCAGGAGGTAAAACACTAGGCCAAATCAAACTAGTGTTTGGGTCTTCCAAAGCCATCCCTGAAAGCAAAGTCACTAACCAGATTGAGTATGCTAATACTCAGCAAGATTGATCCGACTAAGGGTATATAGTAGCCCCGTATCTAGACATGCTAGACTTGGAAAGGTTCAAGGGTTTCTTTTGCTGAAAAGCAACAAAAAGTATGTTCTTAACTTCAAATTTTAGCTTTCAGATTCTAGTGTTATTAACCATTCTAGGTATGCACTTATCTATACAAACATGGTAGAGGAAAAAAAATTCATCCAACCAGATTGAGTATCATCTTTGTTCCACTTCTTACTCTATTTCAAAGGGATCAAGTAGTCTCAATTTCCACGAGAAACAGATGATTCTGAATCGAATTTCCAACCTTGCAAAGGTAAACCTAACACACATGCTTGGAGTACTGTTGAGTCACTCCCAAGCAACTGTTGGCTTCTCATTCCGGTTCATGGATCAGTGCCACTCTCCCCGACTACAGAGAACCACCACATCTCTGTACCCATGGTGTTGCAACATAATTTAACTTCCTATCTCTAAGAGAGAGTGGGAGGTATGTCCACATGCCGGGCTGATCAGTTACTAGTTACCGCGTACCATATTTACGGCATGTGGCTAGTACTTTCAAACGCTTAAACACCGCTACCACACATTTTGACCTTATCCAGTTCATTAACACAGACGGATTATAATCAAGAATCTCGTATCCAAATCCGTCTATGGTCCTTATAGTGATTGCAAGAATGTAAACAGTCAACTCCAATAAAGCTCGCGAGTGACAGGCAATCACTCGACTTTTACCGGTCCTATTAGCATAGCATCTATTCGGACTCAGTTTCTATTATTCAATCAATAGGTATCTAGAATTATGCATCTAAGGTTTTTATTCAACTCCAATAACTTAAATGCACAAGTAAATAGTAATAATAAGTTACATAATTTAAAATAATAGGATTATGCACCGGAGCTTGCCTTCAGTGGTGTGTATAGAGTCAGTAGGCTTTGGCTCTTCTGAATTAGAGTTCGGGACTTCAGTAATTCAACAATGTTGGCCTGGGCTTCAGAAATATCCCCGTCTGGTTCCTGGATGAGTTCGTACGTTTCGTCTGCTAGCGGGGTGGCTTCTATATGAAATGCAATAGTTGAAAATAGTGAGGTGTTTGAGTATAGCTTTCCTTCACTATAACGTTGGAATCCAATAAACTAAACATTTAAGACTAAGCTTAATAGTTTTACTTTACTGGGCAATCGTTTATAGAGTAAAAGTGAACACAATAAACTCCATAAAATGACATGGTGAAGGGGTTTTTATTTCAACAAAACAAACAACAAGAAGGATTTAAATAAACCCTTAAGGACAAAAGCAATACACAAAAAGAAATATTTAAAAGTATAAGCTAGAGTTTGGTAATGGGTCTACAAAAATTATAAAGAGCTAGTCATACTTTACACTACACATGGCCCAAAGCTCACTCATACCATGGTTCTAGAGCAAGAGATACAAATAAAAGAACTATAACTTAATCCTATTTTTAGAGCTAGCTACACAAAAATTTAACTTAAGCTCACACATCAGACTTGTAGGGCTAATCAAAAGGAACACAACAAAATTGGTTTGATATTTTTCTGATTTTTCTATAATTTCCTAAGAATTTTCAAAGTTCACCACATAAAATAAAAAGCAGTTATGGTCTTTTGCAGAAAGGACCCTGGAAAGAATGAAATCATTGCAATCGGGTCCTTAGTTCAAGTAAGAAGAAGACAGGGGAGGGGTCGCCGGCGGCGAGGGCCAAGGGGCCAGGGAGCACGAGTAGCCCGAGGCGCACCTGTTGGTGTGCTTGAGGGAGAGAATCAAGGGCTGGAGGGGGGCTCACCGGCGATATGGCAGTGCGCGGCGGAGGGGGCGTTCGTCGGCGACGTGCTCCGGTGAGGGAATGGCGGCGAGAAGAGGCGGGTTAGCTTCACGGGATTAAGGCGAACCTAGCTAGGGGGTTGTTGTGGTCGGAGTAGTTCTAGAGCGGCGGGTCCACTGCGGACAGGGTTCGCCGGAGTTGATGGAGGAGGGCGACGTTGGGGAATGCCGAAATAGAGTTCGGCCATGGCTACTTATAGCCCGGAGATGACGAGGATAAGCAAGGGAAGGAGTCTAGGGGATGAGTTCGACCGGGGAGAGGCGAAATCCGCAGAGCAGGCGAGGTGGCATGAAGGAAATCACCCTAAGCGGCGTGGCGCAGGCCAATGGCGCCAGCAGAGGCGGTTCGGGAAGGCGGCGGCACTTGCGCTCGACGTGTGAGGGTGGCAAGGCGGTTCAGGAAGCCGGTTCTAGCGGCGGTCGAGCTCCCCAGAAAGGGAAGCAGGGGCGGCGAGCTGCAACGCGGCGTGGAGAGAAGAGAAGGCGCCAGCGAGGAGATGTGAGGTCAAGGAGGACCCCAAGTGGCCGGGTGGCACTCCAACGGCGGCGCGGGCGGCCAGTAGGCTTGGAAAACCGGCGGCGACGGCGCTACCAGAGCTCCGGCAAGGCTGGAGGTAGAAGAAAGCTGGGGAGCACTTGTCTGCAATTTGTGAAAAGTTTAGGGGCTTGAGTGTAAACTAAAATTTGCCACTAAACTAGGGCTCAAATGAAAAAGTGCCCAATATGAAAGTTGTTTAGTTTTTCAAGATCTACAACTTTCATGGTGTGCAAATTTGCACTAGATCAAAGGATTTGAAAATATTTTCAAATGTTCAAATGAACTCTAATTTATAAAAGAAAAACACTTTTTTGTAGCAAAATTACAACAATAAAGGACTAAATTGC
This sequence comes from Panicum virgatum, assembly GCF_016808335.1. NCBI lineage: Eukaryota > Viridiplantae > Streptophyta > Magnoliopsida > Poales > Poaceae > Panicum > Panicum virgatum. Next base: position 30,776,161 of record NC_053141.1, on the reverse strand, counting down.
AATAAAGCTGCCAAGTAATGATTACTAGCATATTTGCAAGAAAGCCCTTCACAAAGTTGAATTTGTTCCCTAAGTAAAAAACTATTACAAAAAGGGACTCGTAATTTTTCATAATTACAAAAATACCCCTAATTTTGCACTGAAATTTTTTTTAGCTTTCAAACAAGAACAAACACAAAATTCGCACATTAGACTATGATTTAAAGACTAGACACTGTTGGCACCAACCAACGTCACCACCAGAAACCAGCGATGACGCCCGCAGACGCCAATTGGGGTGGCAGGTATTTCATAAACCACGAATAAATCCGCAAGCGCACGGAATACCACTGTACCATTTTACCCGGGAGTATACCGGGGTGTCATTTATATTTCCGCAGGAAAGGCGGTGAGTGAAGAGATATAGGCTAGTTGATGAACTTTATCTAGATTGGATATTCTCATACATAAACAGGAGTAAGATAATAACATGGTAGGAGGTAGTGTGACACACACACAAACTACCCTCTTGGATAAATATATAAAAGAAAGATAAAAGATGCTCTAGGCTGGGAGCAAGGCAGAAGTTAGAGCTCGAGTCAACTGTGCTAGGCTAGCTATATCTATACTTTCTCATTGGTTAGCTTGTCAGAGATTAAACTACACAACAGGGAGATCGCTATCGAAGCAACGAGAGGAGCCCGTACACCCCGGCGACTTTATGTACCCCCTACCCCCCATACCGAACGTGGAGGATTGCTCGGGCTCGAACAGGGCTGTCACCACCTGCTGGCTACCTCTACAAACCGTGGGTATAGTTGACATCTAGCAACTCTTAGCTAATCTAGACACCATGTCTACACTAGTAAGGGATACTCTAGTGTCCCGCGCGGAGTCCCCACCCTTCGGATGGACAGACATTACACTAGAGCAATCTTACGAATACTGGAGCAGTTGATAGAGTTCTAAGAATGAAATACTAACTATCTCCAGCACAGGGCGATCATACAATGCAAGCATTGAATAATAACGCAACCATATCAAGAAACATATATCTGACATTCAGAACATACTTCGAGCAGATATCGGTAACCATAGTCTAATTCTATTACAAACAACCGAATATTACAAGAGAGAGCTAGAGATGAACCCATACTAGAACTCTCGAGCAACTCCGGTGACTTGTAGACTTCTAGACTTCTTCTAAACTCCACTAAGCCTAAAGACTATGCAAGAGTTGAGTGAGGTAAGGGGTGTGTGTGTGTTCATGCTCTACCCCCCTCCTTGTATTTATAGTAGGAAGCCACGGGTGAGAACCTCTACAACTGACGTAAGGGACCAATGGGGAGACGCCACGTGCCCTGGTTGAGGCGGTGGGGCCCACGGGCCAGGTCGGCCAACCAGGTAGGTCGGTCGGCCTGCCTGGGCCACCAACCACCCCCAACTTCTTCTGGCAGGCTGTCCTAGGCCTCCTTGTCTGATCCACGTTGGGGTTGTCATGTCTTAACTTCATTTGGATTAGTTCTTGGGCTACATTTGGTCCATTTGAGTCTGAATCATCGCTCTGATATTTTCTGTAATTTTATGTCGGGTCAAAGTGTGCTTGCAACCTGCATATTAACTCCAAAATACAACTTGCATTTTCTAAAAGGTAAAGTGTGGTTTATGGACTTTATTGAATAAGGATGTGTGTAAGAAATGCAAACTCTCTTGATTTTCTAATCAAGTTCACACTTGGAAATGATCGTTAGTGAGCGTCAACAGACACCTGAAGTGTCACAGTTATCTATCAAGCACTATTCACTACCGTTAGATCTTGATCCGATGGTCTAGACATTTCTCTTCTCTCACTTCTTTCTTATTCGCATCGTTTCAGAGACACCCGACCTCGATGCCCCCACCGCCACCACCTCCATCCGGCTCCGACGGCCTCCGCGGCAGTCCTCCATCACCGCCCAGTGGTGACCCCATTTGAGACATGTGCCTTTGCTGCCTTGACCGCCCATTGGGGTCGTCCTCCATTGCCCGGCTCCCACGGCATCCGCTCCCCTAACAACTCTTCCACCTCCATCCCTGGCTAGAGAGCCTCCCGATCAAAGCACAATCAACCATCATAAGCATATATGACGATGCATAAAACACCATTCGCAGGAGTACGGGTGTACCCCTTTTAGAGATTCACTATGGGGTGTACCACATATGGGGACCTTATTCATTCGTGAAGGGAAATGCCATTGGAAGATACAAAAGTTTAGACAAGTTCGGGCCGCTATGAATTAATTAGAAACTGAAAATGCACCTATAACAAAAGTTATAGATCTCATCAAAAGGAAACTAACAAATTTTAGTTTGCAGTTTTCTAATTTTATATGATTTTTAGTATATTTTACAAGTTTCCTATTTTGATTGGAGATTAGAGTTCATAGATAGGTCCTTAATTTCTTGCAGAAAATACCCTAGAACTATTGCAATCAAAGAAATGTCGCCCTTACAATGAGCTCGAGCTCCGTTCCGCTTGGGTAGCCCTTACAGGGGCGCGGGTGACGAGGGGAGACAATGAAGCACTGAGGTGGGGGAGGTGGCGTGAGGTGGAGGAGGCCAGACCTCGAGGTGAGGCGGCGCGGAGGAGGCGAGGTACGGGGTTGGAGGTGCAAGGAGCAGGAGGAAGGCCAGAGGTCGCGGGCCCTAGCGCGGAGCGGCAGCGGCGCTGGGGAGGAGGCGTGGCCGGAGCTCGGGCGAGTAGAGGATGAGGCGCGGTGGTGGCGCAGGAAGAAGGTGCAGGCGGGTGTGGATCTTGGGCGCTGGGTGATAGGACAAGCCTACGATGCCCGGATATTTGGCCCAATCTTTCATGGTATGAATGAATTAAAGCTCCCCTTAAATTTTCAAGTAGAATATTTCCAGCCAAAAAATAATATCAACAACTAAAAATTTCTTCTCAGACTAGCGTTTGCAGCAGCAACGCAAATCCACCATAAACAAATATAAGATGTGAGTAGTTTAATCGGCCAACCAATGAGAGAAGCAGGTGATAAATCTCACGCCAAGAACTCACGTCAATATATTTGTCCAAACAAGATAGTGCTTTAAATCAAACCAACAATACAATTCCAGGAGACCAATTCAATAGTAGAAGTAGCAATATATGATAGAGGGCTCGGCTTACATAAGATGCAATTCAAAACCCTAGATAGATCTTCCACCCGCGGCCACGACGAACCATGATCAAAAGATGAGACATCGATGAGATCAGCCAGCGCACCCAGAGACAATCCTAATCACGCAGCTTTTCACAATCCTCGAAATGATCGGTAGCCGTCACCACGGCAAGGAAGAAGCAGGCATGCAGCGCCGCCTCTCGAAGGAAGAAACCCTCGACACACAGTTACCAAATAAAATCCAGTCTAATCCCCGCTTACAAGAAGCGGACTACTCCCTAATATATGCGCGCAGGCATAGGCTAATTAAATGGACTCGGCGACAAGGCCCCCAACATGGTTCGGCCCAGCATGGACACGCTGGACCATGACCAACTAATTGAGCCCAGAAAATATTAAACTAATACGGCCACAATGCTAATGATCTTATTTGGAGACCAATTTAAATAAACAAATAAATCCATGACGTGCTTAGGAAAGCCCAAGTCCATGACGTGCTCAGGTTGGACTGCACTTCATCTCCATCTGCATGGTTCCTCCATACCCTCCTTGTTTGACATTCAATTTCATCGTCTCACGAGAAGGCACAGGACTAGATTGAGTAGAAATCTGCTTGGTTGCTTTTATTTTCTTAAAAAATTTATCTCCTTGAAATATTAACTTGTTCGGCAAAGTAACCATACTGTCTATAATTCCATCCTTTATCATTTGCGTCACATCCAAAGAAAATACACCAATCTTTATAAAAGAAGAAGCATTTAGACTAGGACCCGGCTATATTACAGCCGGCTGTAATATAACCTGTCCGTACGACATTTCTATTTTTTGGAAGTAGTAGCGCCAACCGGTATAACCTTTCTATTTTTGAAAGTAGTAGCACCAACAAACGCTACACGCGTGGCAAAAAATGGGCTCGCTGCCCAAGCGGATCCACCTCCACCATCCAAGACTCGCATTCCCCCTCCCCCTATTTGCCTGCCTGCCAAGCTGAAAAATCACAACACAGAGAAAAAAACAAGATCGATGCAATAACCAAGATTCACACAAAATCCACTGTATTTCTACCCAACCTTCTTTTGTCCGGTGCTTTACATACACATGCATATATGCCTAAAGTTCTTGAGCTATACTACCAGCATAACTGCACATAAGTATTTATTTTGTCTGCTTTATCTATGTAATCTGCTTCAAATCTGCACATATTGTTCTCTCCCCCGTCCTTCCTCCTATGCTGCCGAAGACCTACAAAATAATGCTTTGATTAGAGAACTTGTAGCAGTGCAAAAACAATTAGGTATGAGAGATAAAATTACCTAAACAATTGCATTATTCTACCTTGTTCTTGACACATTGTTGCCTGAATACATGCACGAGTTGCAGATGTGGAAACTCAGAAGAATTGCCCAGTTAAAATGGGTTTGTCATGTTCTTAACACATTATTGCCTATATATATGCACTGAGTTACCGAGATAAAATGCACTGAGTTGCTTACTTTGATGAATTCCTACTTTAATGCATCCTCATACTGCATAATCATATTTTAATGCACTAAGTTGCTCAGAAGAATTGTCTAACCCAGAATATTAATGTGCCTAAACCGAAGCAAAAGAAAAGCAGCCATGGCTTTTACATAATGTCGCGGCTTGACAAGCGTAAATCAGCAACAAACTCTACCAACAGACTGGCGAGTATGATGTTGAATTGCATACATGATGTGCAATTGATCTCTCCCTTTCACCAAAACCAAAGCAATCAAAAAGTACGTTAGACCAAAAAGAAATGTCTTACCTGCAGGCACCACCTTTATTGATGCCAAGTCTGTAGAATTTAAGCTATAAGTTCTCCTCGCTGCACATGAAAAAAAAAGGTTGTAAGGAACATAAGATACAATAGAGAATTTCCGATAGAAGCACTTCAATAGAATTATTAATGTAACAAGAGAAAATTTCTATCAAGACCAAGGAGTTTTTTTAGTTCCTGATTGAATGCAGATTAGAACCTGGATTAGTGATTTTGATGCTGAGTGAACCAAAAACATGCAAGATTTCTCTGAACAAAAAAAATTGATCTGCTTGTATAAAAAATATATTATTTCCTAGAAAATAGTAATGATCTGCTCGTAAGAAATACATTATTGCTTGGAAATAGTAATGATATGTTTGTATAGAAAATACATTATTGCCTAGAAATAGTACTAATCTGCTTGTATAAAAATATATTATTGCCTAAAATAGTACTGATATGCTTGTAGAAAAAACATTATTACCAAGAAATAGTACTGATCTGCTTGTAGAAAAATAAGTTACTGTCTAGAAAAAAAGGATTTGAGAAGCTTCCGGCATGAATGTTGATCTTTGAAGATAAACTTACCCTTGAGAGAGTAGATCAACTAATAAGAACTAAACACAACTGAAAAAAAATGAATGGGTCTGACTAACCTTTATGCACTTTCTCACCAGGAGGCAGCCTTCGTGCTAGTAGCAAAAACTCTAACATTCTCCAGGGATCTTCAATTCACAGCAAACAAAGGCCGAAACAAATGCGAAAGCATTCAGGGATTGGGGGATAAAGATGTGTGAGAAAATACAGTAAAAGTCGAAGATCCACCGGGCAAGCGCGGCTGCGATGCCTGCGGCGGCCATCCGAGGCGGCAGCGGCCGACACCAACGAGCTGTTCCGCACCAAGCACATACCAGAGATCCGCGCGGCGAAGGGTGCCACCCGCCGCGAGATCTCCGCTAAGGAGGATCTCCAGCAGCTCATCGGCCGCAGCTACCACGACTTGATCGACTCCGCAGGCTCCAACCTCCTCATCAAGCAGTCCTCTGACTCCATCTCCAAAAACCTCTCCTGCATCTCAAGCAATGGAAACCTACAAATAAATTCCAGTAAATCGAATATGTTTAATCAATGAATTATTCTATGCTATTGCCTAACAAATACAATATTATTGTTTATATCAAATTACTAAATTGGTATTGAATAATCACTAAACTGCTTGGCTTCAACTTAAATGCTAGAAATCATATAATAGCAAATAATACTGAGTTTCTTTGTCTTGTTTGTGCTCACATTTGCTTATTTGGGATTTTTCAGGACCATCAAGGCATCAACAAGGTAGTGTAGTTTATTAAGCACAACCATTCATGAATCTAATGATTTTGGTAAGTTGAGTTTAGCACCTATGTGGAATTTTTAGCAAATGATGATTGCACGCATAGCATTTACTCCTATGTGGTCAGATCAGGCTAAAAGAACTAGGTTATGTGTCAAATACCAGTGCTAATAGTTATATATTACCTAGTACTTTAGGCAACCGCTGAAAAATATATTATAAATTTATAAATTAAACATTGCTTAATCAAGTAAACTATTTTGCATGGTTCAGAATCATATTATTGCCTAATCAGAACCATGTTATTATCTAATGAGGTATATCTAATGAGGTAGCTAAAATGATTGAGTAGGATCCCCATGAAAGAACACAATAGTCCCACATCGTGCATCAGATGAACCTAGAATGTATTAACAAACACATGTGACTGATAATTACGTGTATTTTGATATCCAAAGATTAATTATAAATTAGGGTTGTGGTTGAAGTCATTGGTTCATTTCATTGAGCAACAAATTAGCGGATGAACTGATATAGCACCTATAGCTACAAAGAAGCAGAAATGCACTATTTCACTTTCCATGCTGAAAGTTCAGAGTCATCTTGCATCTAATCTGCATTAATGGGCTGCAGTACTACTTTTGTTGGTCTGGCACCATACCATCGAGTGTGCTCCAATCTATCATGCAAAAAAAAGATGAACAAACATTACATGTTTCCCTCACAAACCATCGGAACTATCCTGATCTGACATACGAACCATCAAAACTCTCCTGATCTGAAATACAAACCATAGGAAGAGGAGGAGGACGGAAGACCTCACTTGCCGGCGTAGTTGTTGTTGCGGATCTGGAGCACCGGCCTAGGCTCTGCCTTGGCCCATGCGCGGCTGCGCCACAGTAGCCGCATGAAGGACGCCAGGCTCGCCTCCATCCTGAGCATGTTGAGGCAGTCGTGCTGGGGGGCACCGCCAAGGCGCTTCCTCGCTGGGGGCGTGGCGTGCGCCCTTGCGGGGGCCACCGCGACTCCGCGAGCGCCGTCAGGGGCTGCCTCCATGCGCGCCCTCGCCGGAGGCTGCCGCAGCGGGCACCCTCGCCCGGGGCCGCCGCTCGTCAGGGAGGATGGGGCGCCGCTGCTCGTCGGGGGACGGGGCACCGCCGCTCACCGGGGGACGCTGCGCCGCTCACCGGGGGACGCTGCGCCGCTCCCTCACGGGGTCATGGCATGCGCCGGCGGCGGGAGATCCCACCTCCACGGCCTCCTTCCATTTTCTGATGTGAGATATAGAGAGAGAGAGGAGTGCGAGAGAGATGCGGAACACCGTCGATGGTGATGATAATCTTGTGCTGCAGTGCAGAACTGACGGTAGGATGATCCCTATCGTGTAGGGACGGCAGATAGTGCCGGCCGTAGCGAAACAAAAAAAAAATACGGCCGGCCGTCGCGAAGTCTTTACCTTTAGATTATTACCAGATAAAATAATTGAATCTTTGTTCTCATCCGAGAAATTGCCAAATGAATTATTTTGTGGAGCCATGGGCTCATCACTGGGAGGAGGAGGTCGGAGGTTGGGCGGGTGTGGGAAGGCAGAGCTCGGGCGGGCGCGGGGAGAGGAGGCTTGAGCTCGAGCTAGCGCGGGGATGAGGCGGCGTGGCGACAGCACGGGGAGACTTCAAAATTTCGGTAGCCTAAAGAATAGCCAAAATATTGGTATGTCCTGGGCCTCCTCTAGTATATTGGGATCTATTATAGGTGATGTCCCCACCCGCCACTAAAAATTATTTAGTAAATTGATTTAATTAAAAAAATAGTAAAACACATAAAAATGAAATTTGTACCACGAACATACTGGGACACGTAGAACTTCAAAAAGTTATCAAAACCTCATTTCAGTGTATACGTATATAATGGTTAAAATTGTAAGAGCATCTCCAACCGTTCTCAATCTCTCTTCCGGTCTCCATTTTTGTTTTTTGGAAAAAAGAAAAAAATACTATCGAATAATTCTTCATCCTACTTCTCCATCTCCTAACAATTGACTAATTGGCCTCTCTTGTGCGTAAAAATACGAACCGGTTCTCCCCTCCTAGTAGCCCCTCCCCGCATCGTTTCCCGCGGAAGTATCCTTGTGGGGGCCACAACTTCTTATTTTTTGGAGTAAAAATGGAGAACTATTGGAGATGAACTCTCTTTTGCCTCCTCATAGCTATTTGGAGAGTTGGCAAACAACAAATTTTGCGGAGAAAATATTGAAAACTATTGGAGATATGCTCGGTCAAAAATAACAATTATTCCTTATGTGCTCCAAATATATTTATTACAAAAGATAGTGGTTCAAAAATTTCTGAAAAATAATGACCACATACAAAACATCACATTTAAAATGTGTTCCCCACCATCATAATAAAAACCAGTTTCATGTTCTTTGAAGATTGGATCCATGCACATTCACTTGATGGCACATTTGTCATCCATGCATGTTGATTCGCTGCGCGCACGAGCACGCACGCAATGCTAATAAGGCAGGCATCACTGGTTTTCTTTTAGCATACTTCATCCGTCCCAAAAAACAAGTCATTTTGAGATTCAAAATTTGTCCCAAAAAATAAGTCACTTTACCCTATTTAGAAAGTGCATCTGCTTGTAAGAATCAATTACTACCAAATATGAGTAATAAATAGGGGTAAACATGGTCATTTTACCTTCTAGTAAATCTGTCTTAAAATTTCTAGAATGACTTGTATTTTGGAACAAAGGGAGTATGTACTCAACCCAAACACTCTGTCTTGATTCCTCAACAGCCGGGGACTGAACCCTGGTACCCATGAGGCCATGACAAAACACCTTTTTTAGCATCAATGACAAAACATCTTTTTAACAGCGCTCGTGGAACCTGCATGGTACGCAAGTACCCCGCACGCGTGATCATTTGTATATGTACAACCATGTGAAAGCAGGAGCTTTGCGTGTGGTGTGTGTGTCCGTCCGCCCATCCCTCCCTGGTGGATTAAATTAATAATGCCAGATATAGCGCGTGAGCACGCGCCCACAGGGCTCTCAAACCAGCATGACTAATTATACCGGTAAAGTGACCTTGCACGTTGCTACTGTTGGGACCAGGGTTTACAAATTCGACCGGTCCGGTCAAACCGCCGCCCTCCGATAGTGGTTTACTGGACCGGTTTGACCGAAAACCGATTGAATTCAAATCCAAATTCAAAATCGCATGTACAACCGGTTCCGACCGGTATACCGACCGGTTTGACCGGTTTACCGGCCGGTATGACCGGTTTGGGATTTTTTCATTTTTTTGAATTCAAATTTAAATTTTGAATTGGGTCCGGTAGACTGGTTTGACCGGTTTACCGACCAGTTCGACCGGTTTGGGAATTTTTATTTTTTTAAAATTCAAATTTAAATTTTGAATTGGGGCCGGTTTGATACCGGCCCAAACCGTAACCGGGCCGGACCGGTTTCCACCGGTTTCGTTAACCCTGGTTGGGACTCGGGACTGACTGATCAATGAAGCCAGTAGACCTGACGCTGACTTTCCTCAGATTTCTAGTATTAGGGCAGTTACAATCCATGATGTCTATGAGTGGTGTCCAGAGGAAAGAGAGTATAATTAATATACATGCAGACACTACCTATTCAATGCATAGTGTCCATACTAGTTTTTATAGGAATAAAATATTAATTAGTCTTTGCATATTCACCAAATAGAACAGGATTAGATGTGGCAAGCCACGTAACAAGCTAAACAAACTCAAGCAAGCAGCCGTGAAAACTCACTCACCAAGCATGCAAGAGGGTCGATCTGATCAAGGGAAAGCAACACCGTGGATGCTGCGGAGCTCGTCCATGCTGTTCCCCGCTGATATTGCCCATCACGGTACCCGATTAGCAGCGGCAGCTTCGATTTCCACCGTCCGGGAGTCAAATATCCTGCCGTTGAGCATCGATTTTGTGCTGCAGGAGCTTTGATTTGCATTGCAGTGTCGATTCCACCGCGGAGGATTGTTACGCGCCGCTGAACCTTCGAGTTCCGGCGGCATATATCGAAGGCAGGAAGGCCACCGATGCCTGACGCCGCCGCCGCCACAGGCAACTAGAAGCTCGTCGACTGGAGCACAGGATGCTGAAGATTGGAGCATGGCCAGAGACCACACGGACGTAGCGGATCAGGAGCATGGAGAAAGCGCGTGGCAAGGAAACGAAGACTCTGCCCCAACGCAAAAAACGGCTGTTTCCTACGTCTCGGTGCGAGTGTCCACCGGGCTTTGCTAATGGGCGAGCGCGCGCTAGGAGGAAAACTAGCAATCGGCTTCCGACAGCAGTATAATGTCCCTTTCCGGAAATATATTCTTTCCTTTTTACGGCTTGCGACACTTCCGCGCTCACACACGCGCCATCTCACATGCAGGCACAAACCGCAAGGTAATCGCCCCCGTTACTCGCAAGGGAACACTACCGATGGTCCCGTGCCGCGTCTCCGTTACTCATCATAGTGCAAAAAAGAAGCAAAATATTTATATTAATAAAAGAAAGAAAACTCTCTATATATAACTTTTCTTTAAAATATATAATTTTTCTTATAAAAAAAACTTATATATTTTTTTTTTAGAAATAGACGCTCACAAACACGCACACACACTATCCCTATGAATACACGCACGCGATTCCAGCTCTATGAGCACCTCCGAGAGACTGAGCTGCCAAATTCTCGAGATTGACGAAGTCACCATGGGCGCTCCGCTGTCGACGGGAACGTCGCCAACCACTGAAAGCACAAATGTCGTTAAATCCTAGAAAATTCGCTTACACGGGGAGTCAAATCCAGGACCTCAAGTGCTACTGAGGCTCTTGTAACCACTAGGCTACAAGCCCTTTTGCAACAAAAAAAATTGTATATAACTCATGCGAAAGAAGAAAAAACTATATATATAACTTTTCCTAAAACAAAGTTGTGTATATAACTTATGCAGAAGAAGAAAAGATTATATATATAACTTCTCCTATCAAAAATTTGTGCATATAACTCATGCAAAAGAAGAAAAAAGATTACATATATAACTTTCAGTAAAACATTTGTGTATATAACTCATGCAAAAGAAGAAAAATTATAAGATGAGAACATAAGTTATGTATATAACATTTCCATTGCAACACAAAATAAATAAAAAAAGCAAGTGCCTCCGGTCCTTGTCTCCGCCAGCTGAAGAACGCAGCAGCGAGAGGGGACTGGAAATCTCCGCGCCGGCTAAAACAAGAGATGAGAGAGAAGGAGAATGGAAATCTGAAAGGGAGAGAGAAGATCCGTGTGAAACGGAAACTGGATGGATCACGTGGATCTCAGGTGGGTCCCATGCGCGACCGCGCGAGTGGATAGATCGATCGCTCGAATCGCTGCTAGCGATCGACCGCGCAATTGGATTTGCGGTGTCGACCCAGTTTCCTGCATGCGACACCGTTTCTTCATTTTTTTTCTTTTCTTTCTTCTTTAATTCTTACTAGTCACGTTGGCGCGCTACGCGCGCCTATACAAAAAACATTGACCTAAAATATTAATGGAAAAATATTATTCGCTACTATATTCGAAACAACATCGTATCGATGCATTGAGTTAAATCTAAAAATTATAGTAAAACGGCATAGTAGTTTAGAGTCTGAGAGCGCGCCGATCTCAAGCATTTTAGTATAGAGGTACAGACAATTTTTTCTTAGGAATTCGTTTTTTTGTGTGTCAGTAGGTATATTTTGTGAGTTTACGAAGGGAAACCCAAAGCCAAAAAGTAGTAGAACTACCACGTGTGAATATAGTATACAAAGTTTAGTTATTATTTTTATATGTAGGAAGTAATCAAATATATTTTGTATTGTCAAATAATGGAAGGAAAATAATTTTTTAAGATAAAAGGCTCACTTAATAGAACCGTGGGCCCATGTCGGTTTCGTCTGAATAGCACGTGGGTCCCACGTGGGTCCCGCCTGAATAGCGCGTGGGCCCCACGTGGGTCCCGCCTGAATAGCGCGTGGGTCCCACCTGAATAGTATGTGTGACCCGCATAAACAGTGCGTGGGTCCCATGTGGGGCCACGACTCACGGAAACGCCTCACTTAATAGAACCGCGGGCCACGTGGGTCCCGCATGAATAGTGCGTGGGTCCCACGTGGGTCCCGCCTGAATAGCGCGCGGGTCCCACCTGAATAGTATGTGGGACCCGCATAAACAGTGCGTGGGTCCCACGTGGGGCCACGACTCACGGAAATGCTCCGATTCTTGGAGCTTTAGTATATGTACTCAATGCCACATCATATTTTTGCTTATGTGGCACTCTAATAAATTCTATGGACACTAGCTGATGTGGTGGGTTGGGGATGCCCTAAGAGGTTGGGAGGGGGCGAAATCCAATAGGGCGCGTATGCGCTTCGGCTGCTACCATTCATTGCACTTTCAGCTCTGCATTAAATGTTTAGCTCTTATTGACTGCACTTTTCACTCTACATTAAATGTTTGCGGGTCCACCACTTATTGCAGCCGGCAGCGGGTGTAACTATTAGTCTTGCTCTAAGACGAGCTAGGTTTGTGATCCACAGACTTCTGTGAATAGTGTTTTTAGGTTGGGCAGTTTTGACTGTTCAGCTATGTCAACATACTTATTAGTGTTTAATTTGAGCTGCGGCTTATGTTTGAATCATATCTAATCCTAGCTTTGAACACAATTTTGTTGTTTGGTTTGAGAAATATAGTGTGCTGATCCATAACTTCCACCTCACGTTTCTCACGGAACATACATGCTCAGTGTAAACACTAACCACCAAGAACTTTTGCAAGCCCCAGTTCACATAGAATAAATTGAAGACACATGAATATTGTAGGAAATAGTAAAAAATTAGAACCAGAATGATTTGAACTTCTCTAAGCAAATAAACATCATCAGCTCTAAGATTGTGTGTAAACTTTCTTGCCAAATTGGAAGCAAATTTATAGGAATTTCACGTGCTTAGGATGCCTTTGGTTGCGCTTGCAACCTGTTTTTGTTTTTGCAAAATTGAAAAACCAACCAAAGAGTCCAAAAGTCATAACCGCTTTTGTCAAAAGCCAGCTTTTCCCTAGTACAAATCCAAAAGCATCTTTTTCCCTACTTTTACTGGCTTTTGGCACACAATTACCCACTAGTCAGTGATTATATAGATACCGGTTCACGTTCTTTTTTCTTCCGTCGCTCCTCCTCCATCTCACGACCCTTTCCTGGCCAGCGCCCAGGGGCGAGCCCAAGTGGGAGCAAGGGTATTCACTTGAATACCCATTATTTTTTACTAAAAATTTATATATGTAGTATTTTTTAAGTATATGATGAAAAAGAATGAAAAATGAACAGCAAAACATCATGACAGAAGTTCGAAAATGATGCAGCCCACCACCACCACTCTGGTCCTCCCCACCAAAATTTAGTTATGATTTTTCACTTGTTGTATGTTGGTCTAAAAATGTCAGTTGCATAAGTTAGAAGAAAAAACTATATATAATTAGTGTTAATTGATGCTCAATCAATTAGACATGCCAAAAATTAGATCTAGGCTGTCAAAAGATTGCTCTTAAATATTTTGAATATCCATGTTTGAAATCCTGGGTCCGCCTCTGCCGGCGGCGCCCCTCCGCCTCCTCGCCGGCGCTCTGCTCCCAAGCTTCCCTCCGGCGGCGCCCCTCCCCAAATCTGGCAGCGTACGAGGGTCAGCCGTGCCTGCTGGGCGGCCACAGCGGTGGCAGCGGCCCTCTCCCCTGCCCACTCAATGGATGGAGGGAGGGAGCAGTAGGACAGACCTGCACTCCAATGCAGCGGCTACGAGGAAACCAGCCGCTGTAGCCGGTGTGGCCGAGGAATGCGGCAAGGGGGGCCGAGGTAACCTGATAGGCACACGGAGCTAGAATTCCTTGTGACTATTCCGCGGCGAGGGCGAAGCTCCGACGGCGGAGGCGTCGCGGCCAGCCAGCGCTGAATTTGGGCAGTCAGCGCCGCCGCTGGTGGTAGGGATGGTGCGACCCGCCGCACCAAGGGCGAGCTTCGCCGCGGGTGCTACGTTCAGGGATCGAGAGCTCCAGGGGACGGTGTGGGGGAAGAAGAAGATGACGATAGGTATCGTCCGCTCGTTAGTGAGAGAGGGAGAGTTGAGTGGGATGGCTATGGATGGCACGTGGGCTCCTTTAATAGTTTTCTCAAAAGTCACGGCTACGCAACCAAATGATCTTCTGCTTTTCTCACATCTGCTTTTTCATAACTACTTTTGCATAGCCCACAGCTCATAGCAATTTTTTAAAAAACCACAGTTCAACCAAACACGTATCTCCAAAGTGGGCCATTTTGGTAGAATCAGCTCAGCTAATAAATACAACACACAAAACAAACTGCTATTAAACACAGAACTACCCTCTCAATAATCTAAACTGACAGAGAAACAACTAGCAGCACCCAACATACAAGACAAACGGCAAGCAGACGCAGAACTACATACCCTCTTAATAATCTATACTAGTAGACAGAACTGAAACGATCAGTACTTAACTATGCCTCCTCCCCTTGTGAAGTCTGGCCATGACCATTTGGAACTTGTTCCTCCATTGGCAGGCTCCCCTGGTTATTAGCATGTACTGCTCCGCCGCAGCCGCAGCTGCAGCAACGGCGTCTCTGGCGGTACAACCAGACCGCGGCATGGATTGCCATGAAGAGCACAACAAGCCCGGTTAGCGCGATGACACTCTCCCACTCCCTGGTGCTGCCGGCCGCGTAGGCCGCCAGGAGCCCCAGCAAGTCCAGGACGACGGCCGTGTTCGTGGCGACGAGGAGCAGGTCGGGGTTCTCCTGGTCCGGGCGGCGGTGACGGCGACGCCGCAGGATCTGCTGCAGGAGCAGGGCGATGACGACCACGGACGCGATGAAGGACGTGGAGTTGCTGTAGAAGAACACGTGGTAGCGGCGGCTATTGGTGTCGTGGAGCACCGAGCTGCCCGCCTCCCGACGGCGGCCGCCGTTGTTGTCCTGCCACACGCCGCCCGGCGGCGCGAGGCCGGCTTCGTAGGTGACGCTCGCGGCCAGGATCCCGAGAAGCATCAGGTACTTGCGTTTAGCGTACACCTCGTCGCGGTACTCCGTCTCGTCGGCGTTTCTCGGGCCATGCACTTCAGCGGCGGCGCCTCTGCCTCGTTGGACGAAGTCGAACACGGTAATGTTCAGGGCGATGACGGCGATCACTGCGCCCACGAGCACGAACACGACGATGGATGTTCGCGAGCTCCGGGCGCTGCCGGCGGCGTAGGCACCCATGAGGCCGATCAGGCCTGCCACCTGGCACGCGTAGAGCGGGTAGCACCGGATGGCGAGCCGGTGGAGGTTGGGGTTGACGAGGAGGAGGATGAGCGCCATGGACGCCATGAAGCTCGCCGTGTTGCAGTAGAAGAAGGCCTTGAAGCGCCGCGGGTTGGCGTCGAGGAGGACCGCGTAGCCCGCGCGGTGGCCGGCGAGTGGCCCGTCGTCGTCGCTGATCCAGAAGCCGCCAGGCGGGGTCAGGCCGACTTGGTAGGTGATGGTGGCGACCAGGATGGCCAGCAGCAGGAGATGCTTGTGCTCCTTCTCCGGCAACGTGCTGCTGGTTTCCGCCGCGAGCAGCGTGAAGTAGAGGACCTGTGCCACGACGTACAGCAGGACGGCAGCGGCCAGGGCCACGACGACGGCGGAGGTCCGGAGGTCCCGGCAGCTCCCGGCGGCGTACGCGCCGATGAGGGCGAACATGTCCAGCACCATCACCGCCAGCAAGGTGTGGCTCCTAACCAGCTTCACGTTCTGGACCATGACGATGGCGACCACGGACGCGACGAAAGCGGTCGAGTTGCAGTAGAAGAAGGCCTTGTACCGCGCCGGCTGCTTCGACAGGAGTACGGCGTCGCCGGCGATGTGCCCGTCGCGGCCGTCCGGCCAGAAGCCGCCGGGCGGGTTCAGCCCCGCCTGGTACGTGATGGTCGCCGCGAGATTGGCAAGAAGCACCACAAGGGACTTGACCTTCTTTGTTGCTTGATCGATTGTGCCCGATTGCCCGCCTTCTAGCATCGTGTTGTTGCTGCGATTGTTGGCACGGAGGCGGCGCTTCAACATTGGCATGAGCACCATCACCATCCCCATCGCGAGGAAGATGAAGGCGAGGACTGCGCCGAACAGGCTGACGACATAGACGCTGCACTCCGTGTCCCGGCAGCTCCCGGCGGTGTAGGCCGCCACCAGGCCGAGCAGGGCGCCGAGGACAAACACGTAGAGCGCGATGGAGCGCGCCGTCCTCGCGCTGAGCTTCTCTTCCAGGAGCACCACGATGATGTAGAGGGACGCCACGAAGGCGGTGGTGTTGCAGTAGAAGAACATCCTGTAGTGGCCCTTGTGGTGCGCCTCGACGAGGGAGTCGCCGGGGCGGTAGCCGCCGCGCTCCGCTGCCGAGTCCCAGAAGCCGCCCGGCGGGTTCAGCCCGGCGACGTAGGTGACGGCCACCGCGAAGGTAGCGAGCAGGAGCACCACCTTGCGCCGTCCCTTCGCCTCCTCCTCCTCCTCCTCCTCGTCGTCGCGGTCATGCTCCGTCGTCACCCGCTCCGCCGCCGCCTGCGACTGCGAGTGGGACAGCGCCTGCAGGATGTGGAGGCCAACATAGGCGGAGAGGGCGAGCACCAGCGAGGCGGCGTACACGGTGGCGGGCCTCTGCTGGCAGCTTCCGGTGAGGTAGGCCCCCATGAGGGCGAGCAGGTCCAGCACCATGACCAGCCGCAACACAGCGAGCTGGACCCTGGTGGGGTTCTTGAGGAGGAGGAGGAAGATGACGACGACCGACGCGACGAGCGCGGCGGAATTGCAGTAGTAGAAGGACAGGTACCTGGGCCTGTGGGTGGACCGCAGGATGGGCGCGCCGGCACTGACGCCGCCGCCGGCTCCGTCCTCCTTCCACACCCCGCCCGGCGGCTCCAGCCCCGCCACGTAGGTGACGCTGAGGACGAGCGTGGCCAGCAGCAGGAGCTGCTTCCGGAGCTTGTACTCCGACGAGTCCCCGGGCAGCTCCACCACCGGAGCAGCGGCGCTGGGTGCCGACATCTCGATCGACGCCGGCATGGCTCCTTAGGAAGTGCAGGAACAACAGAGAAGAGAACTACCCAGCGAAGTGAGAGTGCCGCCAGCCGGCCGTGTTTCAAGGACCTCCTGGCTGTAGCAGTGTTCCCGCTGCTTCCTCGTAGGCTCGTAGCTACCGCCATGGCCTTGCCCGTGATATCGATCTTGCCGCTGGGGAAGGTGTGTCGTCTCTGCGTGCTCTGCTAATTACAAATTCAATAGTAAACGAGCGACAGAGCAGACCTAGGAAAGAGGTCTGGGTCTCCCTCCAATTGACTAGTGTTGACCTGCATCCAGATCTCACCAGCTCTCACAGCTAAAATAAACACGAGGGGATGGCGTTAGATGCCCATCAGACCACCGGGACGCGAGAGGAAATAGTTGTTGCCACTTGCCAGAACAACAGCAGAGTGATAGCAACACGGTTGTAGAGGAGGATGGGATGGCATTGGGTAGCATACACCAAATAGTTCAATAGTATTAAACTATAATTCAACTAGCAAGATGACATGTACTAATAGCGCGGGTTGCCAGCTTTTTTTATGCTAATACTTTTATGGTCTATTTTAAAGTAAATAGATGCAAATAGTTATTTAGTTCTAACATTGTAACAGAGCAAGGTATGATCTATACATTTTCTTTGGTGTCAAATTCTAAGACATATTTTTGTAGAGACATCGTTTTTAGTATTTACTTACATATACATTTTTATACATTATTAATAGGAATATAATTACTTTTAGATTTTTTGCTTGGCATTGTATATTTTTGTTTGCGAGTTCATTTTTACATAGTAAATTATTCTTATACTTTTAGTAAAAATATCTAGATGAATGTATAGTGGTATTAATGTATACCAGAAGTAATAATTAAGATTGAATTTTGAATTGTTATATCAAAATATAAATGAGTTGCTGACTCTTTAGTTCGTATTTTATCCAAATTTCCTTTCCTTTTTATCTTAAAAGGTATGTATTTTGTTTTTATTTTCCTTTTTTCGATCGTAGTTGTTCATGTATTCTGAGTTGTGTTTTTCTATGGCTGTCCCAAATACTTTTCATCACGGTCATCCTCACAGTCTCTAAATTATGCATTATCTCGTCAACTATTATTATTTTTGAAACGCATTATAGCTCATTATGCCCGCACCATACCGCTGATGATGTTCTTTTCTTCGTTATAATAGTAGCTGAGTGTTAGTCCAGAGAGTAAACGCTGAATGATCGGCCACCTTTCATTTAGTTAGTTATTCAGCCACCTTCATTTAGCATTTTAGCTAGTTATTCAGACTAAACATCCAATTAAATGGATTAAACACAACGTATTAAACAAATATGGCTAGCTACTATGATGATTTGTTATGCAAATTCAAATTGCTTAACAAAAAGCATGAAGAGTTCAAGTAAAAAATGAGAGCATTAATGAAACTAATGAGTTTCTTGAAAAAGGTGCAATCTATCTCTTATGCAATTCCTATCTCTAAGGTAGATGTTTTAACTTCTTGCAATGATTTAATTGATGAATCTTGCTCTAACCCTTGCAATGAGAAATTCTTTGAGGATGTTGTTGTAGAATCATGTGATGATATCATTATCAAGAGAATGATGAGCTCAAGCAAAAAGTAGAAAGGCTTATAAAGGACTTGGCAAGATTGAAGGGCAAGAGTGTGGCAGAACCACGCAAATTAATCCGGCTCAAGTGCGCTAACCATTACCTTAAAGGCCATATGAGTTAACACGCACTTCAACGGAGTAATCCGGCAGCACTGTCGGGTAAAGTCCCGATGAAACCACCTACGCTTCGATCGAACCCAAAGCTTGCATAACACTCACACGAAGGTGAGTCCAGAGATTACAACATTTCATCATTTCTTACATCACAGAGTACATCATAAATTTATTACAAACCGGGTTCCAATTCAGAAAATGCTTTTGAATCATAAAAGATATCATCAGAGTTCATTATTGCAGTGGAAAATAAAAATGATAAACTAGCATCGAAGCAAGATGTCACGATGAAGCCCGTACATGACATCAACCATAACCCCGAAGATAACATGTGAAAGCAAAGCCACAAGCAAGGCTGAGTATACTAATACTCAGCAAGGCTTATCCGTCAACGGATATAACTTAGTCCACTTAACTAGACATGCAAGGCTTTTTGGCCGATGGGGTTTGTTTTGCCGAAAAGCAACTAATAGTAGGTCCTTACTTTCAGATTTTAGCTTTCATAATTCTAGTTCAATTAACCATTCTAAGTAAGCATCTATTTCTATTCAAGCATGTTGGAATAAGCATTCAAAATACATTCATAATATCATCATCATCTTTCACTTGTTACTCTATGTAGCAGAAGTGTTAAGCGGTCTCATTAACCATGAGCGGCGGCCAATTCGAATCGAGTTTTTAACTTTGCAAGGCAAACCTAACACACACGCATGGGGAGCGAAGTCGCCCACACAAAATTTTCCCTTTCTTTCTGGCTCGTGGATCTGGGTCACCCACCTCGACTACAGAGTACAGCTACTCTGCACCCGCATGTTGGCCGCATGAGAACTTCGTTCAAAGAGAGTGAAAGTAAAGTCTACTCCCCGGTCCAATCAGGTACTCTGCTTACCGATTACCATATTTCTCGGCATGTGGTTAGTACGTTCAAACGTTTAACAACTTGCACCACACACAGCCTTAGTACTTTTTCACTAAACCGACAGGGTCTCAACCATAAATACCATCCCATGACCCCGCCCGTAAACCTTATGATTGTAGTATGTGGTAAACCAGTCAAAACCTATAATCTCGCGAGAGGCAGGAAACCACTCGACTTTTACTGGTCCTAATTAGCAGAGCATCTAGTTGAGCTTAACCTCTAGTATTGAAAACATGGGTACCTAGGATCATGCATCTATGGTTTCAATCAACTCCTGTGTCGGTGTCCGGACCTCGCGGTCTAGTACCAACTAGTAAATGTGCTGCGTGTCCCTGTCTCCAGATGGTTGATGCAAGAGGAACACAATGAAACCAAGCTTATCCTGGTTCCGGCCAAGGAGGCCGTACGTCCAGCAGAAAGGGAGGCGCTGTATTACTTGCACCGGGTGCTTGTAGTAGGGGATACAAGCTTGAGCGAGAGAGGGAGTGAAGCTCCCAAGTCCCTGGTGTGCTAGGGCTGATTGAGGTGAGTGAGAGTTCGCGTGTTGGAGTGCGTGTTCGTCTTCATCATTCTGCCTCCGTGTTGAGGGGTTCTCCTCCTCCTTTTATAGACCAAGGAGGGGAGAATTACACGTGTTGGACGTCTACGGGGCCATATCTTCTTCCCCTGATCCGGGGGAGTACAGTTGGTCGTTCCTGTTGTCGAGCACTGCGGAGCATGGCGTCGGGCGTGGTCGTCGTCCTTGCGAATCCTACTGCCCATACCCGAAGCGCGTCCTTATCCTATGGCGCCAGTCGGCGGCATGGCGGTGACTGCTGGGTGCGCAGTGCCTGACGTCGGACGAGGTAGGGCGTCGAGGGTGCCGAAGACTCCGGTCCTGCCCCAGTCAAGAGCCGTATCGCGTTCGAGGGTTGTTGCCCATGCCCGCTGTTGATGGCTCTTAAGTATCAAATTTAGGCCGTCAACTCCTGCATAAATACATAAAATATAAACATCAACATAGTGGTAGGAGTTTATTACTAACAATTTCCATGAGTGTTGGTAAATATTTGTATGCAGGTGAAATAAGGGTGAAAACACACTTCATGAGCAGGGAAACACACTTCTTGGTCCAAGGCAAAAGGCGCCACCAATCAGATCAAGAGATTCAGGCTGAAATGGATCGAAACAAGCCCAAATACCCAAACAAACCAGCAAAGGACAAGCCATGCCCCATGGGTTTAGGACAAGGGACACTAGGACAGCCCAAATATCAAGTTTGGGGGCGGTTGGAGCCCCGGGCAGGCCGGTCGACCCAGCCCATGGGCCCCACCGCCTCAGCTTTAACACGTGGCAGCTCCTCACTGGCTCCCAAGGTCGGTTCCAAGGGGTAGAGCTGCAATCCTCGGCTGAAGAGGCCATGGCACCCCCTATATATATATATGAGAGGAGGGGGTAAGAATCAAGACACACCACCAAGTTGGAGCTTCACACCTTCTCTTGCATTTAGAGTTGTCTTAGAATAGGGAGAGGGTAGAGGTACTCAGGAGGGGCGCCGGTCTTCGGCGCTCTTCTCCATTTTGTACCTCTATGAGAGTGAGAGTGTAGTTCGGGAGAAGTGCCGGGGTGTCGGCTCTCTGCTCCCAGCTTGTACCTCTACGGATGCTGCTACATTCTTCGGTATTTAGTAAGTATTCATGGTTTCTATCTCTAGTATTTTACTTGGTATAGTAGATGCTAGTAGTGTTTGTAGTTGAGTGAGATCAGTTCTCTTACTCGCGGGTTCGTCGCTCTGTATTCTTATAGAGTGCTGTAGTTTACTACGGGAGCTCATATGTAGTTAGACTGCAGTAGTAATCAATAGCGTAGACGTGGTGTCTAGGCTAGGGGTTATCCTTCGTTTGCCTTATATCCCACGGTTTGTTAGAGGCAGGCAGTAGGTGGTGACAGCCCTATTGGTCCTTCGTAATCCTCCACGTTCGGATATAGCGTAGAGCTGTTGGCCGGAGTCGACTGGCAGACCAGTTGTAAGCTGGTGCTCGAAGCGAGTATTGTGCCCGAGAGATCGACCTTTAACTCAGCAGTAGCACTATCTTAGGAATCCTCTCTACCCTTCTACCTATCTTGGTGTGTCCTTAGATTGATTAGAATAGGAGAGAGTTCACACACGTTCCCTGTAGATTCGATAACCCTTGGAATACTTTGAGGTGAAAGCTACAACGATATCTGTGCTTTGCGGATTTATTCGTGATGCTAAAATACCCAACAAGCTTTCTGGCGCCATTACCGGGGAACAGTTGCTGTATCTTTCTTCGAACCTAGTCGTCATTGTATCTTTTTCTTTTCTTTTCTTCTACCTTGACCCCCGCTATCCAAAGAGAAGCTATCCTTGAAAAGCTTCTCTATCCTACGGAATTCATTCCGTATCATTTTCAATTTTCTTCCTGCTATCTTTACCCCCGCTACCCATGGAGAAGCCATCCTTTCACAGCCTCTCTACCCCAAGGGGCGAGTTCAATGAGCCACCATCCTCTTCCACATCCGGCTATGAACCTTGTCCAGACCTATGTTTCGGGAGCTTTTCTTCTGTGGGTTAAGTAGCGAGAACCCAGACCACCACATGCGGGAGTTCGAGCAGCTTTGTTCACGCTTTGCCTCCGCAAGCATGAAACAAGATGTCCTCCGGTGGATGTTGTTTCCCTTCTCTCTTAAAGGGAGGGCAGAGCAATGGTACACGTCCTATACATATACCGGAAAGGGCAGCTGTGACTCCTTGAAGAAGACATTCTCTATCATGTTCTTCTAGCAGAATGAGAAGGAAACTTTAGGCGCAACCTGGGCCAGATTTTCGCTCCTAGTGAAGTCCGACCCTACCATGTCGACACTCAATCCTTTAGTCCTTTGGAAATTTAAGAGGAGTCTCGATAAGGAATCCGCCGATTATCTCAACTCAATCACCGGAGGAGTACCCCTCTAGATGTTTCTGGCTGAGGCTAATAAAATTCTAGATTATATTGCCGAGTATACCTCCTTGTCAGCCGAGTCTGATCCTCTCCAAGAGGATTGTGAGTTGACCCATGAGGATCTTCTAGCGGGTGAACCCAATCTTTCATCTTCCACATCCTTAGATTCAGCTCTAGAAACCTCACCCAAACCAGGAACATCGGAGGGAGAAGAGATTTGCCCCCCGAAGTTCTCTTCTAGATTCGAGGATGAATCAATGGGAAACCATAGAAACACCTCGAATCTCATAAATGCCCATTCAGGGAAGGAACCTTCCTCTGTCCACACCGATCAATCTAGAGATCTCTTGACAGAACCTTCTCTTAGGCCTACAGTACCTCCTTCTCCTCCTGATTCCCGTAATGAAGCACCTCTCGAGGAAGCCATGAAGGAGGATTGGTCAGATGGAGAGAAACACTTTTCTGAAGCAATTTGGATTAGCTCACCCTTCACGATCACTCCTTGCTCAATAAGGGGAACCATCATAGAAGCCCACATTAACCCCATCATGGAGGTTAATGTTTTGCCATGGCACCTAGCGTACACACTTTTGGGCAATGTTACGCTAAAACCATACTACACGCTCTTAAAGAGTTGTCCCTCGGGACACATCCTTAAATGTCGGGGGGTGGCAAGTGTCGTGCCACTTATAATAGACAAGATCGAGGTCAACTTAGATTTCTATATCTTCGATATCCTCGATTTTGATCTTCTCCTAAGCTTCCCGCTTGAAAAACTTCTCACATCTCAATGAAGCCTAGATGTAACGCTTAGGAAAACCGCTTCTGCCACTGCCACCTCTTGCTTAGAAAATTCTTTGGCGAAGCATTTTCCCGAGCCAAACCCGCTCAAGGAAATGATGCATGAATCTCCATTCATACCATCCGAGTCCATTCTCTCTGAGGTTGCAAAATCTACTGCTTTCAAAGAGCACGACTCGGAAGTTACCCTTCACTTTTGTGAAGGTGAACGATCATCATCCCTCTTGAGTGAGTTTAAGCCTCTTTCCTCTGGCCCCGAAAAAGTTGTTCTCGACCACGATCGAGATTCAACTATGCATTCCCACGATGAATCTCTTGAGATGGAGAATCTATGGGCCATGGAATTCTGTGAGGCGCTGACTCTGGAGTCTGATGAAAAGAATTCCATATATGAGCATGGGAGCTTCATCCTAGTGATACCTCAAAAATCATGCTCTTTCAATACCTCTCCAGAGTCAGACACGTATTGTGCCCAGAGCACACACGAGGACTATAACTGCCTTAAGGTCCTCTCTTGCAAAACCTTTAGAAGGCTAGTTCTAGATGCATATTTTTACCGTAAACATTGCAAATTTCGTGGATGCTCTGTGGTGCTAACCTTGCAGCTAAACCTTCATGACACATCAACAATTGGTGATGAAAAGGGGAACACATCATCAATAATAGCTGCAAGAGGATGTTCCCATGGTCGAGCTCATGACCAAAAACAAAGCACTACCGGGAGATAGCCCGGATTATCATTTATTTACTTACTTATTTATTTCCCTTCAATAAAAGCAAGAGCATGTTCTAGGATGTATTTTTCCTTCGGGTATTTTTGGTCGCTAACCTTTCCAGGGGAAGATCAAGAAGAATGACGGACAAGTAACACCTACGAACATGAGAGCTACATCAACTACAACCCCTCGATATGCCTTGATGAAGGAACAACTACAGAAAGAGACTTGAACTCCATACACTTGAAGTTTTGCAAACTCCAAGTGTGGGCGAGGTATGTGAGTGCCCCGAAGTAAGTTCTTTCTCAATCCATATCTTGTCTTTGAATTGGTGCTAGTCCTCGCATCTTGCTCCATAAAAAAAAAAAGAGGAATTGCCATGGCGATAACATTGAGTTTTCATCAATAAGACACCATGGTAAGTGCTCTCAATGTCCTGCTTTTGACATTAAATAAAGCCCTGCCGGGAGGTCGCCCGAGGATCACCAGAGTAAGTCTCATGGTGAGAGTAAAGCTTAGTTTGAATAAATTCTAGAGCTCCCTGGTTCTTAAAACCAGCAGAGCCATTATTTTGTTTCCACCATCTTGTTGAATACAGCACCAGGTACAAGTACAAGTGTGGGGGAGATCTCTCAAGATCATCATTGTCATACACATTCGAGATCTCCCACAGATGCATCGCACAACATTGTCTGCACCAACATGACAAGAGACAAGGCAAAGACACCAAATTCAGCTAGCCACCTAGTGGTTTGGCAGAATCACCATTGCCTTGATTCCCACCTTCTTAAGGAGCGATAGTATGTGCATCCTCTACCTCTCAGCTCTCTTTGATTCATGAGTTTGAATGGTTTTTAAATCTTACTCACTAAAATCAAACTCAAGAATCAGTGTGTTGCTCCTGCTCTACATGTTTCCTATGGTTGGCTTGCATATGTTTTATTCCATGCTTATCATCTTGATGCTTGTGAACAAAAATCCTTAGGAAACCATGCTTATCTAAGTAGTTGATGTTTGAGATATGGTTGGAATGATATGATCTTCGCTCTTTATTGTTTAAGTGCTTGGCAAATTTATTTGAAAATTTGTAAAACCTTTGCAAAGCTCCTCTTTGATATGTCAAAGTCCTACCAAAGCCATATGATGATACTTCTTGAAAACCATATACACATATGCTGCTTGTTTTTGCATTGAGCTTTGTCAAATTGTTGTGACCCTTGAGAGAATTCTTTTCATGCTTTCATGATCAAGATTCACGTGCACACCATATACCCCCTTGCTATGCTTCTTTGAGAAGTTAGCATTGTACCATCCACTCATTCTACAAAATAGATGCTCCACTGTATGTGTTGGTGTCTCTCCCCAGTTTCTGTTAAAAAAAAAAGAAGAGAGGCATGGGCTATCAAGAAAAAAATATGGACACATGAAGGTCCAATTATTGGAAAAAAAGAAAAAAAATGTGGGCACATGAAGGTCCATGAAAAAAAAGAAAAAAAGATAGCCATGCTCTCAAAAGAATTTATATAGGGAGAGAGATCATACAAAAGGAGTTTCCATTCCATCCATCACAATTCATGCACGTGCACATTTTGATCTGATTGTATGACTTATTTTTCTCTTTGGATCCGGTCTTTGACTTTGCAATATATGTAATACAAGTATGCCTTATCCTTCATACCCTATCTTGAGCTCCACATATAGCCATCACTAGAAGTAGGATGAAGAAAAGGCAAGTCAAATGCCTTGGTAAGGACATATACACATTGAGTGATCTAAGAGAATCAAATGACGAGCTAAGCAAGGTTTCTTTTGAAAACTTATTGAAAAACTCCAAGCTACTTGACATGAGGAGTAGAAGTGATTTGATTCGCGACCATTCCATTCCTCAACTACCCAAGATGGCATGATAGACACTTCAAAGTTCATAAGTGCAAGGTATGGTTTGGAATATCTCTTATGTTCGCTTCATAACTTTGGAAGTCATGTTCCACCTTAGTCCTTTATGCTTTACTCGAGGACGAGCAAAGGCTAAATGTGGGGGAGTTGTTGACGGCTCTTAAGTACCAAATTTAGGTCGGCAATTTCTGCATAAATACATAAAATATAAACATCAACATAGTTGGAGCTTCACACCTTCTCTTGCATTTAGAGTTGTCTTAGAATAGGGAGAGGGTAGAGGTACTCAGGAGGGGCGCCGGTCTTCGGCGCTCTTCTCCATTTTGTACTTCTACGAGAGTGAGAGTGTAGTTCGGGAGAAGTGCCGGGGTGTCGTCTCTCTGCTCCCAGCTTGTACCTCTACGGATGCTGCTACATTCTTCGGTATTTAGTAAGTATTCGTGGTTCCTATCTTTAGTATTTTACTTGGTATAGTAGATGCTAGTAGTGCTTGTAGTTGAGTGAGATCAGTTCTCTTACTCGCGGGTTCGTCGCTCTATATTCTTACAGAGTGCTGTAGTTTACTACGGGAGCTCATACGTAGTTAGACTGCAGTATTAATCAATAGCGTAGATGTGGTGTCTAGGCTAGGGGTTATCCTTCATTTGCCTTATATCCCACGGTTTGTTAGAGGTAGGCCGTGTTGGAAATATGCCCTAGAGGCAATCATAGAGATGATCATATTTCCTTGTATTCATGATTAAGTGTTCCTTGAATATCCATGAAAGACAACTTGTATTGATTGACAATTATGTGAATTGTTTGTGAGACTCTTTACTTGTATGGTTATTCTAAAGCTGTTCCTAGTCGGAGTTCATGTGAGGACACACATGGATATTAGACTAGCACATGTATTAGTTGATGACTATGTTTCACAAGTCATGGACATGTAGATGTCAAACTAATAATGTGTGCTTATGTGGGACATGAGTCTGAACTGACCCAACATGAGAGATGGTGATTTCTCATTACACAATATGTACGCTGTGTCCTAAGACCTGAGATCATCGTATGTACTCAAGATGTGAACCGACTTACTTAGGACCATCAAACGCTGCACCGTAACAGGGTAGTCATAAATGTGGCTTTTGGGTCTATCAAGAAGCATGTTGTGAGACATAGTCGGTCAAGATGGGATTTGCCCCTCTCTACAAGAGAGAGATATCTCTGGGCCCCTCGAGTGATTCGGATCAGGAAATGCATGGCCATGCTGGGGTTAAGAGTTAACCAAGGATTCCGAATCACAGGATCGAGAAAGAGCGGTTGGCTTGGAGCTAGACCAAATATCGTGAGGCAAAAGGAACAACATGTATATGATATTGTGGCGGCTCGTCTGATATGGTCTTTGTGTGCGTATAGGAGTTGACATGTCTTGCTAGAGGCCACTGTCTACTATTGGGCTGAGTAAAAGTACTCGGGCCATGTCTATTCGCATGTGAGCCTATAGGGTCACACACTTAAGGGAAAGAAGCCTGATAAGGATGAGATCCGAATTAGACTGGGCTTAGGTGCACTAATGGGCCTTTTCGGCCCAAAATGGGGCACCCAAGGTGGGGCCCAAGGCAGCCCACCTAAGGGGCTATATAAACAGAGGAGAGGGGGGCACCTAAAACCCTAGACTATTTACTATTCATAGTACTGTTCACGTGAACAGTAATGCCGCCGTGGACAGTTGCCACGGCGTGCTACAGTACCTCCCCTCCTTTGCGCCCAAGCCCTAGGTCACCTTCGCGGATCTAGCAATCCGGATCACGACGCTTCTTCCCGTACGTGTGGATACCTTGGAGGTGCTGCATCTGCTGCACAAGGATGAGCCGCATGTGAGGAGGTTCTCGCAATTGCACTGCCGGCTTCCATCTGTTCGACTACATCGACGCGTGATAGAAGTTCCGCATCCGCGCATCTAGTGGTAATCCCGTGATCTATAGCTGCAGTAATCCTGGTTTATGCGGTAGAAAAATTTTTGTTTTTGCTACCCCATATTCCTACAGGCCGTAGGTGGTGACAGCCCTATTGGTCCTTCGTAATCCTCCATGTTCGGATATAGCGTAGAGCTGTTGGCCGAAGTCGACGTGCAGACCAGTTGTAAGCCGGTGCCCGAAGCGAGTATTGTGCCTGAGAGATCGACTTTTAACTCAGCAGTAGCACTATCTTAGGAATCCTCTCTACCCTTCTACCTATCTTGGTGTGTCCTTGGATTGATTAGAATAGGATAGAGTGCACACATGTTCCCTGTGGATTCGATAATCCTTGGAATACTCTGAGGTGAAAGCTACAACGGTATCCATGCGCTTGCGGACTTATTCGTGACGCTAAAATACCCAACACCTGCCGAGGGTCCTGCATGGGGAAAAGGTACAAAGGTAGGCAGCACAGTGGCGGGACGGTGTCAAGCAAGGCCACACAGAGCGCCGCAAACCTGCCCCACGCCGGGAATAGCGGCACAGCGGCGGGCGCAGGCTGACGGGACGCCAGTCATATCTGCTGTTGCAATGTGGTGGCCGACGCCAGCTGATGCCGCTTGACACTGTCTAACTCCTGCCCCATGCCATGGAGTGGTTGCGCAATTATTGTACCTATCCCGTCGAGTGGTTGGGACGCAGCCCCAGCCCACCAAGGGTGGTCTCGAACAAGGTGGAGATTGTGCCCGTGCCAAGGCTCTGCGGAGGTCTCAGCTGAGGGGGCCTCGAGCAAGGTGGAATCCGTCCTCACATCGAGGGGCCTCGGCGAGCGACCCTCGAGCGAGTCAGAGATTGCCCCTCGGCCGGTGGAGCCTCGGAGGGGCCGTGACGTGGTGCTGGGCCGGGGGCCCAGCGCGTATTCGAGCTACCTGCACCGGGATAGGACTTGGGGCGAATTATTTGATTGTGATTTGCGTTATTTGGGGGTGTCTTAGTCCATAATCAGGGTGCCCCTAATTATGGTACCCGACAGTAGCCCTCGAGCCTTTTGGTTGAGTTAGAAACTTGATCAAAGGATCAAATCAACGGGAAACTGCCCCTCGGGGTGACCGGTCAATGCGGCTTTCTTTGTCAGCTGCACGTGGGCGGTCCAGTGGGTGCAGCCCCCGAGACCGTGCATGATTTGACGATTCGTGCAGTGGGAGGTGTGCTTCGCTAGAGAGGTACTCCGGGGTGTGTGCCCCCATTGGCTTTTTCTTCTGTGGCGGGACCTGTCAGCGCACTGGGCAGGCCAGAGCTATGATGACGCTCGCTGCCCCGCTCCTAGTGCCAACATCACGCTGTCCGACGGGCATGGGCTCGGCTTTATCCCGTGCGGTCGCATCGCGACTCACTGACCGAGGGCAGAGGGCAGTGCTATCACTGCGCCACTCGGCAGTCGGGGGTTCAGCTTTGCCCATCTCGTTCTATCATTGCGCACTAACCGAGGTCATCCCTTACTCGTGGCGTGCTGTGTTTTCACGGGTACCCCCAAACTGTGGTCTTCGCAATAGGTCAAGCTTGGTGCCCTTCTTTGGCTATAAATAGGGGTCCAGGGACTCCCTTTCTCCCCCAGTTCTCCCTGCTCTTGCTTCTAGCCTTCCCCAAGTCTTGTAATGTTTCATTCCGTCTACCACCGCCGGCCTCCGGACTGGGCGGTCCTGCTCCCTTGGGTCTTGAGGCTAGAAGAATGCTTGCGAGCGGCGGGCGATAGCTGGAGAAGGAGTGCTGAACATCCCTCAGTTCGGTGGAGTCAACAGAAGAACATTGGACCCGTGGAGGGTCTGCTTCTGTGATGTCCCCCGACCTGTAGGGATGGCAAGGCATCTCAGGCGCGGTGGCGGTGCTAGGTTCCGTCGCCGTTCTGCGCACCGCCCCCGTCGGTGACAAGGTTGCTCTCGGAGAGCTAGTGTCGAGGGTGCTGTCTGCCAACTTGACCCCCGCAAGGTCTTCGGTGGAGGAGAAGCCAGAAGAAAGCTTGCGAGAAGGGCATCCCTTCGGACCCGTGCGGTCTGGGGATTGCTTCTCGTGAATCCCGAGCAGTCTGGTCGTAATGTCGGCCAAAGACTCGGTGCTCTTCGTCGGTGCTCGCTCCTCTCCAAGACAGAAAAGATTGCCACGTAAGTGGCAATGCGTTTGTATCTTTCGATGGCCTCGAGCCGATAGCCCTTTGTAATCTTTGTTTGCAAGAAGTAATAAAGCCTCATATTCCTTTGGCGTGGTTTTTTCTTCTTGCTTGACACTCAAAGGGTTAGTCCCTTGAATTTGTGAAGTCTCTCCGTGGGGGCGCGTCAGCGCACCCGCGGGTGTAGCCCCCGAGGCCTTGGGGGAGTGGAAACACTCGCCCAAGGGCTGTGAACATCATGTTTGCATGGTTGACCGGATGATTTGGCCATTTAGCATTCGTTTCAGCCATCCTCGGCACTATTTCTGCCGGCATCGGCGTTTCTTTCAACTGGCAAGGCAATTGCTACCCTCTGTTAACCAATTCAGATGGTTCGTCGAGCATGCGAGGGGGGCACGCCTATCACGTGGGACTTCACCACCGGGCGGCTACTAGCTAAATCGAGGGCACAGGCTTCTGCCGAGGTGTGCGAGGAGCCCCCGAGCCCTAGCCCATGGGGGCGATAAGGGGAAACCCTCGTCTTTTTGTCACAACCCTTGCCCGGGCGGCGAGCTATGGTCGTTTCGGTGAGCTGTTAGTGGGTGGTTCGAGTGAACATCCGTGCCCCATTCGATAGGGTTCGGCGCATGGTTCGGAGACGCGTTCCATAAAGCACTCGCAAAGGTTCGCTAGGCAGGGCTCGGTCCCATTCGATTGGGTCCGAGGGCTCGATGCTCTCCCTCGATGGGATCCCTCATTCTAGCCGCCTTCACCTGGCCTTGAACACAACATAGGGCATCTCGAACTCGCGTTCGAGGCTAGGTTTTGTATGAGCATGCCCATGTTGCCCCTGACTCAGTCGATTTGAGGTAGCTGTCAAACCCTCAGCGGGCCAGCCTTCGAACCCCTGATCAGTAGGGCTCGGAGCGGCGGTTCCTTAGTTAGTAAGGAATCTCCTCCCCGCGAGGGAATATTCTGTCTCAAATTTCGGTGCAGTTTGTGGAGTTGTGAAGTAATGCGCAGCCTGACGCAGCCCGGCGTGGGTAGAGCGGGCGCGCTTTTTGAGGTGGTGTCCTCGGGTAGACGGAACGGCGCGGGCGGCCGCAGAGCGACGGGACGTCAGCGACAGTGCGCCTGCGCCGCTTCGAAAGCCGCCCCACCGTAATCATTGTGTGCGCGTGGATTCCCGCGGTCATGGGACCCAGCTATCAGGGACGGCGGTATCTACCACATTGAATGCGGTAGATATGGAACCACCGCTACGAATCCGCCTGTTACCGTGGTTAAATAGGGAGGTGTGGTGAGTCCGTTCGGCTTACCTTTGCCGTCGCCTTCTCCCTCCTTTCGCCGTCCTTCGCTCGAGCAAGCAGACAAGAGAGAGAGAGAGAGAGCACCTTCCCCTTGTTCCAGCCTTCTCTCCCCATTTTCCTTCGCCGTCGCCATGGTGAAGCCAGTGCAGCTAGTCGACCCGGTGCCCTGGGGTAGGTCCATCACTGACTGGCCGTATCTGGAGTCGCTGGTCGCCACCGGGCAGTTGCCACCCAACACCGATCCAGCACGCCCGGTGTGGATTCCGTCGAGGTCAGAGATGGTGCTGAAGCCCCCGAGCGGCTACGTCGTCAGCCTAACGCGGCTGCACGAGCGGGACTTCGGCGTTCCTGCCAGCTCATTCATCCGCACGCTCTGCCACCATAACAGGTTGGAGCTTCATAACTTTGCCCCCAACGCCATCTCGCAGGCGGCGGTCTTTGTCACCGTCTGCAAGGGCTACTTGGGGATCTTGGTCCACTAGGACCTGTGGAGGCACCACTTCCGGGGCGAACTCTACACCGAGTCCGTCTCGCTGGGGGTGAGGAGGCCCGTCCGCACTGGTGGCCTGACGTTATAGCTGCACGGATCAAGGAAAGACCTCTACATCCCCTTTACGATGACGTCGAACAACCGCGAGTGGGACCAAGTGTGGTCTACCTTCACAACGATGGCGGGCGGCTCCCGGTGTACACCAGCAAGGTCTTGATGGAGAAGCCAAATGCCTGGGGGTATGGGGTATCGCCCCTCGAGCGCAAAGCCAGGCTGAAGGTGTACACCGACGCGCTCCAGCGCCTGGAGGACAAGGGGCTGACAGCGGCCATCGTCATCGCCAACTTCAACCGATGGAGGGTGCTTCCCCTCATGGAGAGGGAGCTTCCCCTCTTTAGGATGACGGAGGAGGCCCTGTCTGAGGGTACCTGGATGATGGCGGAGCCGCTGTCCGATGAGGCGGCTGCTCAGCGGGCGATACGGGCGGTGTCCCAACCCACAACCAACCTCGGGGACTTTTGGAAGGTCGCGATGCGCCCGACGAGGGGTACATCCATGTGGTAAGCCTCGTTCCCAAGCCTCGGCAAAAATATTGTTTTCCTTTACGAATCCAAGCCCTATTCGCAGGAGGTACGTGGCCACGGGTACATCTCGAACCCCCCACTCCTTGAGGTCCGGTCTGTAAACCAAGAGTTCGTGGAGCGGCAGAAGGAGCGGAAGGACACAGAGAAATGGCGCCGCGAAAGGAAAAGGAAGGATAGGGAGGCAAGCGAGAAGGAGAACCGGGCACGGGAGAAGCAAGGCAATTTGCCCATCCTGACACCAGACTCCACACCGGAGCCGGAGCCCCCACCCTCGGCGGAGGGCGAGGACGACTACTCGGCGCTGCCCGACCCCAACGTGGAGGGGGCCGGCGGCCAGTCGCCGGGCCATCAACACGCTGGCTCCGAGCCTCCGGCGGAGGCCGAGGGCGAGGATACGTGTGCACCATCGCCGGAGGAGAGGTCGCCCGCGTAGCAGAACATGGGGACCCTCGAACGGGTGCCTCCGTCGAGGCACCAGTCTAGCCTGGGCACGGCGCTCGGTGGTCGCTCGGCAGGAGCTGGCGGGTCGGTGCGCACACCAAAGAGAAGCTCGAGGAAGCGCAGGTTGGACGCTGCCTTGGGGTAAGTTTCTTTCACTCGTTTTTCATTTTTCGTCCGTGATCTCGGTTTTTCGTTGGTTCTGATTTCCCCTCCTCCTTCTTGTTTGGCTCAGCCTGAAGGTTGGCGCAGCTCCTCCCCAGCTGGCACCCACCAAGGTCCTCAAATCGGGGAGGACCACAACGCCGGGAATGGCATTGTGGCCCCCGATCGAGGGGCCTCAATCGGTGGAGGAGATCGTCGAGGAGTACCGAGCGGCGATGGCCCGGGGAGCTGCATCGGCTCGCGTGCAGCTGGGCGTAGATGACGCCGGTCGGCGAGACGCCGAGGGGGGAAACAGCCAGAATGGTGCGAAGGGTGAGACCGGCCGAGGCAGCATAGAAGATGCCACCCGGCCGGACGCCGAAGGGGAGGAGAGGACCGACGGGGTCGCACAAGAGCAGCCCATCGACGAAGAGGAAAGAGGAGGCCCCGTCTCGGAGACCACGGGGACCGAGGGCGAGGAAGATTCTGCCCCGAGACCCACAGGAGCCAGGGACGACGGGGCCGTCACGGTGGTGGGGGAGATGCCGGCGTTGGACACGCCGGAGGTGGAGCCGACGGTGCCGGAGCAGCTCGAGAGACCGAGGGGATTGCCTCGAGCGCCGCACTTGGCGAGGCTAGTGCGAGTGGTCATGTTGCGGCTGCCCCCGGGGGTGGTTTCGGGGCTGATCCGTCTGGGCCCCCCGTCGAGAGGGCGAACTAGGCGGTCGTCCAGCGGGGTGTCCCTTTGGACTTCATCCGTGCTGAGCACGAGGAGGAGGAGATTTGGGAGGAGCAGCTAGAGCTTGGCGGTGAGATAAATGCCAACCTCCAATGCGCCGCACAGCTCCACTGGCAGGAGCAGCACAACATCAGCCGGGTAAGTATCCTTCCTGCTCCCGCTCATTCCTTGTAGTGTTCATAGGCTACTTGCTCATGTCCTCTGCCCGCAGCAGCTGATGACCTTGTCGAGGGACAAGAACGTCAAGCTGGCACAGCTGTACTCTCGGTTGGACTGGCTCAAGAGCTATAGCGCCAGCGTAGGGCTGCGGCTAAACGAGGCCGTTACCCGGGCGTCGAGGATGGAGGTGCGCTCCTACGACCTAGAGTGCGAGCTCGCCCGCGCCAACACCGAGCATAATGCGCAGAGGGCGGCAGCTGAGCAGTGAGCTAGAGAGGCCGAGCTACTGGTAGCCGCTCAACGCGAACAAGTGGAGGCGCTCACTACTCAACGCCAGCAACAGGAGGAGCTCCTCGAGGCGTAGACTATCAGTCTCACGTAGGCGAATGCCCTAGTCGAGGGGCAGGGAGCAGCCATTCTCTGTGCGGAGACTGCCCTCAGGGCTGCGCTGGCGGAGATAGACTAGGGGCGGAAGCGCATCGAGGGTACGTACAGAGACTTGATTCAGTTTACTTGGCTTTTGTCGAGACTCATCTTTTGATTCTGCTCAGAGCTGTGGAAGGAGGTGGCAGACGAGACCGCGGCGAAGGAGGCCCTCCAGGTCATGTACACATCCGTTCAAAAGGACTACGAAGACCTGGAGGTAACCGCCATGGCCGCGTGCCGAGTAGTCGAGGGTGAGGGTGGTGTGTCAGGCAGCTCGCTGGCGAGTCGCCTGAGGTCCTTGGGTGATCGGGTGTCCGAGCGTCTCAAGGGCGCCCTCTGCCTCGGTGTTCAAAAAGCCCTCGGTGTAGTCTCGACGCACTACATCATCATTGACTTCAACCAACTGGCGACAAGCTACATTGTCCCTGATGGTGATGATGACGCCAAGATTAGCACCATGGAACAAGCCGACGCCGGTGCCGAGGGTGCCGCCACCACCTTGGCCGGGCTCTTCGAAGGTGACCTCCTCCCCGACACCGCGGATGACGAAGATGAGGGCGAGCACAGCGGGGGGGAGGGGGGGCAGCAGCAACCTGTGAATGACTTGGGCTTCGAAGCCCAAGTAGATAAGTTAGGATTTTGCCTTACTTTTGTTTCGTTGTGTAAAGACAATATCTTAATAGAGTGGCCGTTTGAGGCCTTTGCTTGTATTCGAGTGTTGCTTTTTCTCTACTTATTTTTTCACGCTCTTGTATGCGGCATAGATAAACTTCTGCAAGGATTTTCGGGTTCATAAACTACTTAGGCGCAGGGAGGTGAGTGGGGATGCCATATCCCGGACGCGTAGGCGGTCCCACGGCTCGGCCGATCCCGCGCCAGAGTTGTCTACACCTTGTGTCCATTTTTCTAAGCATTCGAGAGACTTAGGTGTGAAATTTTTTTCAAAAAACCGTGACGCTTTGGGGACATTCGGGAGGTTCCCCCCGTTGTAGCCCCTGAGGGAGGCTCGGTTTTGCCGAGGGCAAAACCGAGGCTCACTCAGTGGTGCGCGCGCATCCGAGCCCCGAAGGGTTCAAATGACTCCCGAGAAATTTATAAGTAGAGCGTACTTCCTTTATTATCTCAGGAAATTTAAGATACGAGTACAAAATATGTACAAACAACTTGAAATTTTAAGGGTAGAAGTGACGTAGCTACTGGATGTTCCAAGCGTTGGTGAAGACTTCGCCCTTCTTGTTAGCTAGCTTGTAGGTGCCGGGCTTAAGAACTTCTGCGACATTGTACAGGCCTTCCCACGGTGGGGTGAGCTTGTGGCACGCTCGGCTATCTTGCCGAAGCCTCAATACTAGGTCTCCCTTTTGAGGTCTCGGCGTCGAACCCTCTGCGCCTGGTACCGTCGCAAAGACTGCTGATAACGTGCTGAGTGTAGAAGCGCCATGTCTCGAACCTCGTCCACCTGATCTAGCGAGTCCTCTCGGGCTTGCTAGTTCTGGTGTTCCTGGTAGGCCCTGAGCCTCGGGGACCCGTATTCCAAGTCAGTGGGAGGATGGCCTCGGCGCCATAAACCAGAAAAAATGAGCTAAAACCTGTGGCTCGACTCGGGGTCGTTCTCAGGCTCCAGATGACCGAGGGTAGCTCTGTGAGCCACCTCCGGCCAAACTTGTTCAGCTTGTTGAAGATTCTTGGCTTGAGGCCTTGTAGGATCATGCCATTGGTACGTTCTACTTGGCCATTCGTTTGTGGGTGTGCCACAGCTGACCAATCCACGCGTATGTGGAAGTCGTCGCAGAACCTCAAGAACTTCTTGCCTGGAATTGGGTGCCGTTGTCCGTGATGATTGAATTCGGAACCCCTAACCTGTAGTCGATGTCGGTAAAGAACTGCACGGCTTGCTCGGATTTGATCTTGGCGATGGGTCGAGCCTCGATCCACTTGGAGAACTTGTCGATTGCCACCAGCAAGTGGGTGTAGCCCCCGTGCGCTCTCTGCAGCGGTCCAACAAGGTCCAATCCCCACACAGCGAAAGGCCATGTGATGGGGATGGTCTGCAGAGCATGAGCCGGGAGGTGCGTTTGATGGGTGTAGAACTGGCAGCCTTCGCACATTCGCACGATCTCTGTGGCGTCAGTGACAGCCGTGGGCCAGTAGAAACCCTGGCTAAACGCATTACCCACGAGGGTGCGTGGCGCCGCATGATGACCGCAAACTCCGGCGTGGATGTCCCGAAGCAACTCCCTGCCCTTGGGAATAGGAATGCAACACTGCAGAACTCCCGAGGGGCTATGCTTGTACAACTCTTTGTCGATCACCACGAAAGACTTGGCCTGCCTGGTGACTCGTCGCGCTTGAGCGCGATCCGAGGGTAGCACCCCTCGGTTGATCCAGTCGAGGTACTGATCACGCCATTCTTGATGAAGCGGGGCCTCGTCAACTTGCATTGCTTCGGCCTCGTCCGCCGAAGAGGTCTCGGTTTCCATGGCATCGGGCTAGTTCATCGAGGGGTTCTAGTTCGAGGGCTCGGCGGGCGAGGCGTCCGACTCCGCTGAATTCTTGAGATCGATGGAGGGTTTCGCGATGTCATGAGCAAATATATTCGGGGGGAGGGGGCGGTGGTCTGCCCGGACGCAATCTTAGCCAACTCGTCCACATCCTCGTTGTACTTGCACGAGACATGGTTGAGTTCCAGGCTGTCGAACCTATCTTCGAGGTGGCACACCGCGTTGCAGTATGCCTCCATCTTCGAGTCGTGACAGCTGGACTCCTTCATCACTTGATCGATGACGAGTTGCGAGTCGCCGCGCACGTCGAGGTGCTTGATGTCGAGTTCGATGGCGATACGGAGGCCACTGAGGAGTGCCTCATATTCTGTCATGTTGTTGGATGCTGGGAAGCGGAGGTGAGCCACATAGCGCATATGCACTCTGAGATGTGAGATGAAAAGCTGGCCAGTGCCTGCGCCGGTTTTCATCACTGACCCGTCGAAGTATATGGTCCAAAATTCTGCTTGGATCTGCGGCGGGGGCAGCTTAGTGTCGGTCCACTCAGCGACAAAGTTAGCCAAGATTTGGGATTTAATTGCTTTTCGAGACGCATACGTGAGGGTTTCTCCCATGAGTTCCACCGACCACTTGGCAATCCTACCCTCGGCTTCCCTAATGCGGACTATCTCTCCCAAGAGAAAAGACGAGACCACGGTGACTACTGCATACAACAGTTTTTGGATCTGTGGATACCATGTCTTGGTTTCGGACAGCACTTCGCGGATGTAGTACACCGGCCATTGGACAGGCAGAGCGTGACCTTCCTCTTGTCTTTCCACAACGATCATCGTGATGACCACTTGGGTCGTCGCGGCTACGTATAGGTAGAGGGGCTCGCCATCCATCGGTGGTGTGAGAATGGGGGCATGAGTGAGTGACGCCTTTAGCTTGTCGAGGGCTTCTTGAGCCTCGGGGGTCCACGAAAAGCGTTTGGTTTCCCTCAGGAGTCGGTACAAAGGCAAGACCTTCTCACCTAGGCGTGAGATAAACTGACTGAGGGCTGCAAGACATCCCATGACCCTCTGCACCCCCTTCATGTCTCGGATTGGTCCCATCCTTCTGATGGCCTCGACCTTCTCAGGGTTGGGCTCGATGCCTCGCTGGGAGACAATGAAGCCCAAGAGCATGCCTCGAGGCACCCTGAACACGCATTTCTCTGGGTTGAGTTTTACCCCTTTGGCCCTTAGGCAATCGAATATGATCTTGACATCGGTTACCAGGTCGCCTATTTTTCTGGATTTTATAAAGATGTCATCGACATATGCTTCTACATTCTGCAAGATATGGTCCCCAAACACGTGAAGCATACACCGCTGGTATGTAGCTACGGCGTTTCTAAGGCCAAATGGCATCGTGACATAGCAGTACATGCCAAAGGGTGTGATAAAAGAAGTCGCAAGCTGGTCGGACTCTTTCATCTTTATTTGATGGTAACCGGAATAAGCATCAAGAAAGGATAGAAGTTCACATCCTACAGTTGAATCGACGATTTGATCGATACGTGGCAAAGGAAAGGGAACCTTCAGACATGCTTTATTTAAACTAGTGTAATCTACGCACATCCTCCAACTTCCATTCTTTTTCTTAACTAATACAGGATTAGCTAGCTACTCAGGATGAAATACCTTCTTGAGGAATTCGGCCGCCAGAAGCTTCTGAATCTCCTCACCGATCGCCCGGCGCTTGAGCTCATCAAAGCGTCACAGGCGCTGCTTCTCCGGCTTGGAGTTTGGTCGGATGTCAAGGGAGTGCTCGGCGACCTCCCTCGGTATGCCATGCATGTCCGAGGGGATCCACACAAAGATGTCGGCGTTGGCACGGAGGAAGTTGAAGAGCACCACTTCCTATTTGCTGTCGAGGGTGGCGCTAATCTTCAACGCCTTGTCGTTCGGGTGGCTCGGTGTTGACGCTCCTTAGCGCCCCAATTTATATACCGCAAGCGTACGGGATCGTGTAGCTTTTCCCTTAGAGTATTCCCCCAAGGTTTATCAATCCGTGGATCGACAAAGAACTATCCAAGGTTTTCCATCTAATCTAACGGATCTATCCTAACATGAAGCATGAATTGCACAAATAGAGTAACCTTTAATAGATATAAGTGTTGTGTAAAGGTTGATCTCATCCATGAACATAGGCGTAACCATAGCAAAACCAAAGACATGACTAGGCCTATTGTCATCTAGTTGTAGTTCAAGCTAACGAGCAAATAAATCATGCATCTCAATCAATGGCATCTTTAAATCCAAAATCTCCAATCCGATCCTTCGATACCCCATCTACTAAAGCAACACTCTGTCACGACGTCGCCCTTTGGACGAAAGCACCCTGAAGCAAGTCGAACCCCCTTTGGTAGTTCCGCCATGAACCTCTAGCCACCATGACTACAAGATCATGATAAGCGACCTATCTCGATAATAGATCTAGGATGAAGCAAACCCAAAGAAAAGAACGAAATCGAAAGAGAGAACATGGTCGCTAAAAGATTCGGAAGACATAATTATCATTACTCACATAATAGATTCGTTTGGATCGTCACCACCGAGTACATACCATTGACGACTCCAACTAGCTCAAGAACTCCACCATGGCACAACCACGCAGGGAGGCCATGGCAGCTAGGGGCGGCCTAAGCCATCTCCTAGACAACTTCGAATACTTGCGGCGGCCGTCGTCTCCCTCCGGTCTTGGCCCTAGGTTTTCGTCGAGTTCTGGATGGATGGATGGATGCTACGAGTTGAATAAGGTGCGAGCTATTTATAAGCCGAGGAAGCCACCGGTCGAAGGGGAGGCCGAACCACCTCGGAAACGGGCTAGGCCGGCCGGCCCCATGGGCCTAGGCCGGCCGGCCTACTCTCTTTCGGGCTCGCCTCAGTCTCATCTTTCGCGTGTAGACTCCTCGCATCTTCTAGAGTTTATGTCCTTCACGATTGCACCCCTTTGGACGTCGTTATCTTGGAGATATCTTCAGGGAAAGGATAGGATAGAGAATCCTTCCTTAAATCTTCATTTGCTTTGCTTAATCCCGAAGTATCTTGATCTCATCTTTGTGGGCTTGGTCCTTTGGGTGCTCTTGGAGGATGCATGTGCATGAATGGGCTTCGAATCAACATGGGCTTTGGTCCTCCCTTTGGGTTTTGGCCATCGTCTTTCTCCGTGTTATCGCTCGATCCCGGGCCTCGTCGTTTCATGCTCCAAAATAGGCCAAAAACCTGCAAAAACAAAGTTCCTCCAAAATATATGTGCAAATGTGAAAATGACCAATAATTAGGCCGGGGTTAGGACGGTTAGTGATTTTGATATTAAATTCATGCCATTATCAAGGATAAATAAGGGATAAAATGGATATTTAAGGAGCACCAACATTCCCCCCATGCTTAAACCTTGCTCGTCCTCGAGTAAGTCCAGGAGCTTTGCTTATAAAGAAATCAGTGTTGCCCCTCAATGTCCTCTCTGCACTTAGTCATACATAACAAGACATATTGCTCTCTCAAGTATTTAGCATTTAAGTTCATATTGTGACTGGCTACTTTTTCATTATGGAAGATAGACTAGCAATTAAAGAACAAACCACAATAATAAATAAATGCCATGCTCTCAAACTTAAGCGAACTTCAAACCTTTACCTTGTTTCATCGTGAAGAGTTTTCAAAAGAATGCATATCAAACATAAGTGAGGTTCTCTTGCAAAAGATCATGGAAATACTCATCTCATCAAGTCGCTCAAGCCTACATTAGATTGTCTTCAACCTATTCTACTCATATATAAAAGTGGAAGGCTTATGTGGAGCTTGGTAGGTAAAAACAATCCTAGCAAAACATTATATCTGAAATATTGTCAAACTAAGAGAGAGATCTATTGGATTTACTGAGACTTGTCAAAAAGGCCATTGGAAAATAATGTTGGAGAGGAAGAAATATGAAACACACACATTTAGATAGGTGAACATGTGCAAGTGGCAAATGGATGATCCCGAGACACAAATGAAGTTCTCGTTATCGGATTGCACATGGTTGGAAAATTTGAGTATGGAATAGTTCTTCAAAGTAACTTGGAAAATTAATGAAGCCAAAAAGAGCTAAGGAGCATTTTATTCTTCTCTTTTTTTCTTTTCTTTTCTCTTTTTTCATTTTTCTATTTTTCTCTTTCTTTCTTTTTTTTCTTTCTTTTTGCTCCTTAGAACTTTTGATAACATAGAATACTTACCCAGCCATCCCCCCATGCTTGAACGAATGCTCGTCCTCGAGTATGAATAGTGGGAGAACCAACTAGCTATGGTAAGTATCTCAAATTCACCTTCTTCTTCGTAGAACCTCTTGAATCTCCGGGGAGCCTTGTCTCCCAAAACTTTTCTTTACATGGTGCCCTTGATTCTTTTGATTCCGTCGAAATGATAATTCATACTCAAATTGGGTTGTGGTCAAGGAGGTAATCATAAAAAGATATTTTTGGTTTAGGGTGGATATCCAGCGAGGTTTGCAAAATTCCCGAAATAGAAACTCACAATACATGGATAAAAAGGCTAGGAGAAAGAAGGTTACACAAAAAAAACGGAATGACCAGCTTCTTAGTCTCATACCAAAGAAATCAATTTTAATCCAACTCATCAAAA
This sequence comes from Panicum virgatum, assembly GCF_016808335.1. NCBI lineage: Eukaryota > Viridiplantae > Streptophyta > Magnoliopsida > Poales > Poaceae > Panicum > Panicum virgatum. The sequence goes on along the minus strand of NC_053141.1, from coordinate 30,734,246 downwards.
TATAAGTTTGCAATCTAAAGGTTTCATCATGAAAGAATATGTATGTATAGGCTTTGGTAGGGAGAACTTTGCAAGAGATTAACAAATGTAGATAGCATAGGAATTAAGTTTTCAAATTAAACAACACAAGGTGTAAGGTCATCGGTAGACTTAAATCAAAGAGCAACATAGAATATGTGGGTCTAGAATTTAGTCATTTAACCTCCACAAATAAAAGAGCCGGTATTTAATCATTTTAATTCCATTTAATTGAGAGCAAAAATGGTCAAGTCATATACAACATAGCGTAGGTAAAACAAAGCAGCAACTTTCATCATTTTTCCATAAGCATAAGGCATTGCCAAAATGTATCAATGTGGTGAGCACAAAGTGATGGTGATCCTACACTTATTGAAAACAAAAACAAAACTATGTTGTCCTCCTAGAAACCATGTTATTATAGGGAGAGATATACAAAGGTTGCATCTATGGTTGAAGGTATATATGTACAAGCATTTAGAAAAAGAGAGAGTTGAAGAAGAATTACCGTCCTTCTCGATGCTCGTAATGAAGTGTAGCGCGGCCTCCCCCATACTTAAGTATTGTGCTAAGCATGGAAGAAGAATCATGAGTATCTTGTGGCAACTATGATTATCTTACTCCATGAGATCTTTCTTCCTTGTCCACGAAATCATCCCCCATGCTTAGCATGATGCTAGGCGTGGAAGGAGAAGATGGACCATCTTGCAATTCTTGAAATTCTTCCCTCATGTGTATGAATATCATCTTCAATGTGTCTTCACCTTTGTTACCTCAATTTCCTTCAACTTCTTCTTGTACTAAGTCATGGTCCCAATCATTGCTTCACATCGTCGTCGCCTCCTTCAATTCCTCGTTGTCCCATTGCTGCCTCATCTTCACGAATTTTTCTTTCAATTTCCAGAATAGAACTTGCACTGAAACATTGCTCCATTGCGAAGTGCACGAATTTTCCTTTCCAATGAGTCCTCATTCGCCCAAAATTGATTCCGAACAAGAGAGTTATGTCCATTTCATCCCAGCGCTGCAATCTGTCCCAAATTTCAGAACGCGCAACGTCCAATGTTCTTACCATATCTCCTTGTACGGGTCTTCAAATTCATTGATCTTAGATGCGTTGGAACGGGAATTTCATGGAGCTTCTGAATATCAACTTTTTCTTCCTTGTACATCTCTGTCCATGTGCAAAATTTGATGAAAACAGCGGGGCTTGCTCTCGAACTTTGGAGATGTCGACGAATTTGATTTCTTCTTTGATTACGAATTCATGGGAACACTTTATCATGCCTGCAAAACAATTAAGTGCACACACTACCCCCGGGGTGACGGTTGGGAGTAGAGACAAATGCCAACAAACCAAGCATCCCTAGACTCAACTTGTTGCATGAACAATGGAATGGATGCAAAGTGCAAATGCAAAGTTAGCAAAAACAAGTGTTAGCAAGGTTGAAAGGACCTTTCGATGTTGTTCCGCAACTAGCTTATTCAAAAACAATTGCTAAGAGTGACAAAAAGCCTTCGCGACACTTCATAAGAAGTGAGGCTTTTGTCAATGAAAAGGTTATTTATCGAAAAGGACCAAGCAACCGAGCTAACAAGGTTTTAGAAGTAGGTTTATGGGTTTCCTATATTTTTTTGGTATAAAATAAAAATTTTGAAGAGAGAGTGTTGGGTATAGAAATTCTATCTAAGGTGGTTTTTAAAAAAAAACTAGAGAGAAACAAAAGTTAGATTTTTTTTTGAATGAAAAACATAACCTATGGTTTTATGATTGCTCTATGAGTGGTTTTCCTAAGGGTTTTAGGATCTCAAAAGTGAGGCTAGTCAATGCTTTTAGAAAAAGTTTTTTTTAATGCAACATGCAATGTGCAATGCAATGCAAGGGTGAGGCGAACAATATGGTATGCAATGCAACACGGGGTGGGTGAATAAAATGATATGACATGATGAGCTGGTCTAAAACAAAACAAAACGTTAGCCTAAGTTAACTAGCCACAAGTTTAGAATCAAAGGGTGGTGCAACACTTCATATTTCCCTCTAAAAGGACACAAATAAAAAGACTCTAAACACTAATGGGCACACAAAAAGGTCTACAAGTTTCCCAAGATCAAATAACAAAGTGCTCCCTCAATAACATTTAGAATGAACAACATGAAGTTGTGGTTTTTGTTAGAGCAATGGTACAATATTACTTGATATTCCGATTAAAGAGTACAATGTAGACGGTCATATTAATATATATAAAATAAAAGATCGGGTTGCCTCCCGCAAAGCGCTTCATTTAAAGTCATAGAGCTCGACTTTCTTACCTTCAAATTGATGCGAAGCCATGGTCCTTCATGCAAGAGGTGAAGGTGTTCCATGCAGCTCTTATTCCATTTCCCATGTTGGACATGATCAGTCACGCTTAATGGAAAATTTGTCCAATCATCTCTCACATCATCGTCACCTCCTTCTTTGTTGTCCTTCGTCGCTACCTTTATTTTCACAGATTTTCCTCTCTGTCCAGATTGGGAGTTGTGCCAACCAATTGATCCAATGCAAGGTGCACGAAATCTTCTTTCCAACAAGTCTTCATTTGCCCAAAACGCATTCCAATTGAGGGAGTTATGCCCCTTTTTCCCCGTCACTGCAATCTGCCCCGTGCTGATTTCAGCACGTGCATCTCCAATGTTTGAGACATAGCTCCTCCCATGGGTCTTCAATTGTATCGATCATGGATGTGTTGAACCGAGGACTTGATGGAGATCCTGAATATTCAACTTTCTTGCATTGTAAATCTCTGAACTTGTGCACAAAATTGATGAGGCTTAGCGACGTCCGTTCTTGAAACTTGAAGATGTTGATGATGGTGATCAAAATTTTGGGCACGGTTTCCCTCCTCATCATTTGAGTTTCATGTCCTGCATGGATAGTGAAATTCGGGGCTTCTTCCGACATGTGCTCTTTTAGGGTCATGAGCTTGACCAAGCGCAAAGCAAGATCGAAATTTGCAATTATTTGTAAACATATGCAACATAATCACATCCTCAATTAAATTTCATCAACAAGGCATGGTGTAATTAAATGCAGCATGTGTTTCTTGCATAGCGCGGAGCTCATTATTAGGCAGAGGTTCTTTAAGCATGAAATCAACATTCTCAAGAAACTCTAGCCTATCATCATGAAAAGAACAAGACATAGAATTTAAACTTTCATTCCGACTATCGGTTCGAGCATGAGACTTTTAAAGATTATCAACAATACCAATAGAAGCTTGAGAATTCAATGTATACCTTAGCCTCGGAGCTTTTTCATACTCATTGGAGTCATGGTGCTTTGTGCGAGATGTCATCTTGATGCACTCTTCGTGGTCCGTCGTGGTTTGCTTCTCACGTCTCCATGTGTTGAATGTTGTGCTCTTGTAATCCGTCGTGGTTTGTTTGCAACATCTTCATTTGTCAAAGGTCGACCGCTTGTGCCTTCATTTGCCAATGTCATTGGGGTTCTTCCTCTGCTCCAAGCCTCTGAATTTTATCATGTACGCTTGATGAAAGCATCGCCCAAGCTCACATTCATTGTTGTCATCGTCATCTTGTCTATCTTGTTCTCATCGCATTGCTCCTGCCTCTTCTTCGTGGAATCTCTCCTGTATACTCAACAGAACATATACCAAAATATAGATCTATTGAAATGTTTATGAAATTACCTTTCCAACGAGTGACCATTCATCTTAAACCGAGTCCAAACGAGGGAGTTATGCCCGTTTCACTTTTGGCGTTGCGTGCTGTCCAGAAATTTTCAGAGTGCACAACCTTCAATATTTTGGCCATACCCGCTTGTAGGAATCTCCGATTAACTTGGTTCTTGATTTGTTGGAACGGGAACTTTGTGGAGCTTTTGAATATCCAAAAATATGCTGCTATTTTCTTCTGAGGTCGAGCTGGACATTGATGAGAACAATATCTTCTTGTGAATTCATCCGAAGATGTCAATGATCTCGATCATGTGGTCTTTGGAACGTAGTGTCGTGCATCCCTAGGCTTCAAGGTCATCACCATTGATTACCATCAAATATCACGGCTTCAATGATGTGTCTTCTCCATTGTTCTTTCTCTACCCAAGGTGTCAGGATTGGAAGATGCTCATGTGCTTCGTGTTGATGATCTGAACGGTTTAATTCCTTGATAGCATCACTCGATTAGAAGTATATCGAGCATCCCACTGGAGAAGATAGGTGGTGTCGTGGTTCTTCTAATCTTGTTGCCTCCAGCTTTGGTCAACTTCAAATCATCATCTTTTGGGTACACAGCCTTCCAATCATCCTTTGACATCGTCATCACCTTCTTCGTCGGTTGCTACTGCCTCTGTCCTCGTTGAATTCACCTTCATCCAGTGCAGAACATGTACCAAACTTTTACTCCATTGCAAGGTGCATCAAATTATCTTTCCAACAAGTGGTTATTTGCCCCAATTGGACTCCGGATAAAGAAGTTATGCTTGTTTTATTACGGCGCTGCAATCTGTCCAGAGGGATTTCAGAACGCGCAGCGTTGAAAGATTTTACCATAACTCTTCACACCGATCTCCAAAGTTGATGGTTCTTGATCCGTTGGAAAGAATACTTGATGGAGCTTCAAAATAATCTATTATTTGCTCATTGTACTTCTCTAATCTTGGACGAAAAACTCATCACAACAGTAACACTTCATAGATGATGATGATCACACGATTTTCCTCGCGGGCATGCTTCATACCTATTGCTTGAACAAAAAATTCTTCCCAAAAACATTAGTCTTTAAAATTAATTGACATGGAGGCGTACCTTATTTATCATCTTTTGCTTTGGGGAGTGGGGACTCGATAGCGGATGCTGGGCCACTAACAAAAGTTAGCACCTACCACTAAAGAGCGAATCTTGATGTTGTTGCCGTCATGTCGATGTGGACGTTGTCGATGTTCCATGTCGAGGCTCCTCGATCATCTTGTTGCCGATTGTTGAAATTTGTTGAAGTGGATTATGGACTTCTCGAAGTCCAAGTTTGGTGTCTAGATTTTTCCACCTGCTTTCAAGGACACAAACAAGAAAACAAGGGTATATGCAATAATAAAAATTAGGGTTAGTCCAAAAAACTAGATAGATCGCCCTAGGGTTCGAGTTGCCGATCCCCGGCAACGGCGCCAGAAAAGCTTGTTGACGCTCCTTAGCGCCCCAATTTATATACCGCAAGCGCACGGGATCGTGTAGCTTTTCCCTTAGAGTATTCCCCCAAGGTTTATCATTTCGTGGATCGACAAAGAACTACCCAAGGTTTTCCATCTAATCTAACGGACCTATCCTAACATGAAGCATGAATTGCACATATAGAGTAACCTTTAATAGATATGAGTGTTGTGTAAAGGTTGATCTCATCCATGAACATAGGCGTAACCATAGCAAAACCAAAGACATGACTAGGCCTATTGTCATCTAGTTGTAGTTCAAGCTAACGAGCAAATAAATCATGCATCTCAATCAATGGCATCTTTAAATCCAAAATCTCCAATCCGATCCTTCGATACCCCATCTACTAAAGCAACGCCCTGTCATGACGCCCCCCTTTGGACGAAAGCACCCTGAAGCAAGTCGAACCCCCTTTGGTAGTTCCGCCATGAACCTCTAGCCACCATGACTACAAGATCAAGCTAAGCGACCTATCTCGATAATAGATCTAGGATGAAGCAAACCCAAAGAAAATAACGAAATCAAAAGAGAGAACATGGTCGCTAAAAGATTCAGAAGACATGATTATCATTACTCACATAATAGATTCGTTTGGATCGTCACCACCGAGTACATACCATTGACGACTCCAACTAGCTCATGAACTCCACCATGGCACAACCATGCAGGGATGCCATGGCGGCTAGGGGCGGCCTAAGCCATCTCCTAGACAACTTCAAAGACTTGCGGCGGCCGTCGTCTCCCTCCGGTCTTGGCCCTAGGTTTTCGTCGAGTTCTGGATGGATGGATGGATGGATGCTGCGAGTTGAATAAGGTGTGAGCTATTTATAAGCCGAGGAAGCCGCCGGTCGAAGGGGAGGCCGAACCGCCTTGGAAATGGGCTAGGCCGGCCGACCCCATGGGCCTAGGCCGGCCGGCCTACCCCCTTTCGGGCTCGCCTCGGTCTCATCATTCGCGTGTAGACTCCTCGTATCTTCTAGAGTTTATGTCCTTCACGATTGCACCCCTTTGGACGTCGTTATCTTGGAGATATCTTCGGGGAAAGGATAGGATAGGGAATCATTCCTTAAATCTTCATTTGCTTTGCTTAATCCTGAAGTATCTTGATCTCAACTTTGTGGGCTTGGTCCTTTGGGCTCTCTTGGAGGATGGATGTGCATGAATGGGCTTCGAATCAACATAGGATTTGGTCATCCCTTTTTGCTTTGGCCTTCGTCTTTCTCCGTGTTAGCGCTCGATCACGGGCCTCGTCGTTTCATGCTCCAAAATAGGCCAGACACCTGTAAAAACGAAGTTCCTCCAAAATATATGTGCAAATGTGAAAATGACCAATAATTAGGCCAGGGTTAGGACGGTTAGTGATTTTGATATTAAATTCATGCCATTATCAAGGATAAACAAGGGATAAAATGGGTACTTAAGGAGTGCCAACACTCGGGTCGAGGGGTACTTCCTTGATACCCTCGGCTGGCTCGAAGCTGCCTGCGTGCCGGTGCGTGGAGTACATGGCTTTGCTTCCCATCTTATCCAAGGTAGCTGCAAGGGCCTCGTCCTCCGCCTGGGCCTCGGCATGCTCGACGCATTCGACGTCGCACTCGTAGGCATGCTCAAACGACATGCCGACGGTGATGACACCCTTCGGACCCGGCATCTTCATCTTGAGGTAGGTGTAGTTGGGAACAGCCATGAACTTGGCGTATCATGGCCGCCCCAGTATGGCGTGGTACGCCCCACGAAACACTACTACCTCGAAGATGAGTACCTCCTTGCGGAAGTTGGCTGGTGTGCTGAAGCAGACAGGCAAGTCAATCTGCCCGAGGGGTTGGACTCGTTTCCCTGGCGCGACGCCGTGGAACGGCGACACTCTGGGGCGCAGCTTGTCCAAGCCGATCCCCATGATCTAGAGGGAGTGCGCGTACAAGATGTTGAGACTGCAGCCCCCGTCCATGAGCACCTTGGAGAATCGGGTGTTGCGGATGATGGGATCCACGACGAGCGAGTACAGGTCTGGATTCGGGATGTAGTCGGGGTGGTCTTCGCGACTGAAGGATATGGTGTCCTCCGACCAGTCGAGATAGGATGGCATAGCCCTGATGACGGAAAAGACCTCTCGGCACTCTCGCTTGCGCTGCTGAGCGGTCATGTTCGCTGTTGGCCCGCCAAAGATGAAGAACACATTCTCCACCAAGGGATAGCCGTCGCCGTCCTTGCCTTCCTCGTCTTTTTCCTTCTTGGCCTCATCCTTTCAGCCGAGACGGTTGTTGACATTTCTTAGCGCAATCACTAGGAATGGTTAATCCCCGGCGATAGTGCCAGAAATGCTTGTTGGCAGTCCTTGGTGCAATCACTAGAAATGAGGGTGCCGAACCCATCCTAGCAACTGCACCCAAGGGGTGCCACTCTCGTGGTATGATCAATATGATTACAGATGGATCCGCAAGCGCACGGATATACTGTTGTAGCATTTCACCCGGAGAGTAAGGGTATCGTTATTTATTTGTGTCCCAAAGGACGGCAGCAACAAAGGTATTGTACTCAACATTAACCATGACATTATACCTCAAGCAATAGGCAATACTCTAACAGGGGTAAGTCCAGATAAAGAATAAGCAAGGGTAATGCGACACAGCACAAATCCACACTCCAAGAGGAAGGAATAAAGGAGAGAAACTATAAAACAAAGGACTACTCTATCCTACGTTAAGTCAGCTGAAGCTTAGGCTAGGTTAGGTGTCCTAGTGCTTCTATCCAAAGCTGGGGTCATGTTAGGACATGGTTAGGACTACAGGTGCTAGGAAAATGGGATAACGGGAAGAAGGTCCCGCACCGGAGTACATCCAGTCCCGTTACCTCTTTGCATGAACTCCTACACCGAACCCGAACGTCGGGGAGTACGCTAAATACAACACAGCTGTTACGCCGGACAGACAGGTCTGTCACCACCTGCCGTCTACCCCAGTCACACCGTGGAGCACGGTCATATTCGAAGGATCCCACATACCCAAGCACCACGCTCGTGTATGAAGTCACTACTCTAGTGCCCCCAGGTCTTCCACCCTTCGGATGGACAAGTAAAACACTAGAGCAAGCCCGAAAGCACATCGAACCTCTATCCGTACCCGGATTATCTGGCCTAACCAAGACCATAGCATAACTCATGAACGAACTAAGCATGGATTGATAAACTATCAAGATAGTAAAGCAACCATGGCAAAACTCTATATTATGAATAGAAGTCTGACAAGCCGGATACAAAGCCATACCAGGAGCCGAGGATTGCTCAACGACCCCGAGGACGACTTGCTCGCTAAAGAGAACTAGCCTAGCTCCACTACCTAGCTAAGAGAGCAAGAGAGAGGAGAACCTTCTTGGAGAGAATGGAATGAAGTGTGTGTGTTGAGAGGGGTGAGAGGGGGCCCTATTTATACTAGTGGAGATCGGTTCCCGCCAAATGCACGTATGGAAGGTAATTAGGAGACTTGGGGCCGACTCCTCCACAAAATGCACCTGGACGGGAGGCCGGCCAGGTCGGTTCCCGCCAAATGCACGTATGGAAGGTAATCAGGAGACTTGGGGCCGACTCCTCCTCAAAATGCACCTGGACGAGAGGCCAGCCAGGTTCGGCCGACCCAGTGGGTCGGCCGGCCCCACCTTGCCGCCTCTCATCCTTATCCTTCTCTGGCAGGATGACATGTGGGCCCTGATATCTTTCCTTGTATGCATTATGTGTGGCGCGCCCGATTGCTCTACCAGATGGGCCCTCCTTGTAAGTGGGTGACGCCGGACGCGATATTCTGCGTAGTTGTATGGCGTCTGCTGTGTGTTTTCGTCTTATTCCGCTCTTGCTCATCTAAAATGTACAAAACTCGAAAACAAATGTGGAGAGAGGTTAGTGATACAAATATGCGAGTAAGGCATGCAGTTTTTCTTTATTATTGAGTATAGTTGACGGGTGAAAATGGCACTTAAGCACTGTCAACAACGGTTGAAGTACTTGCGGAGCATGTCACACTCTTCGAGGGTGTGATTAACCTTGCCCTTGTGATAAGGGCAGGGCTTCTTGAGCATGTCGTTGAATAGGCCACCACCTCGAGGGGGGCCTCGAGAACCTTTGCCATCAGGGGCGACAACGAGGGCCTCGTCGGAGTCCTCATCTTGCCCCTGACTGCGCTGGATCGGCGGGCCCTTCTTCTTGCCCTTCTTGCCCCGCTTGGGCTTCTTCGAGTTGTTCTTGGGGCTGCTGCCTTCTACGGGCACGTCCACCTTACACTCGGTCTTTTCGCTGTCGAAGATAGCACCGACTGCCTCTTCGCCAGAGGCGAAGTTGGTGGCTATATCGAACAGCTCGATCGCGCTGGAAGGAGTGTCCCGTCCCAACTCGCGTACGGGGTCCCTACATGTTGTGCCCAGGTGAAAGGCACTAATGACTTCGGAGTCCTAGACGCTGGGGAGCTCGGTGCATTGCTTGGAGAAGCAATGGATGTAATCCCGCAGAGGCTCGTTGGGTTGCTGATGGCACCCTCGGAGTTCCCAAGAGTTCCCAGGGCGCATGTATGTGCTCTGGAAATTGCCCACGAAGGTCTTGACCAGGTCAGACTAGTCGTGGATTAGGTTGGCTGTAAGATGCTCAAGCCAGGTGCGTGCAGAGTCTGCGAGATGCAGAGGAAGGTTGCGAATGATGACCGCGTCATCAGTTGCGCCACCTAGATGGCATGCTAAGCAGTAGTCGTTGAGCCAGAGCCCGGGATCCGTCTCTCTCGAGTACTTGGTGAGCGTGGTGGGCTGTCGAAAGCGTGGGGGAAACAGAGCAGCGCGGATTTCCTGGCTGAACACACGGGTGCCCGGAGGCTCCGGTGATGGGCTGCTGTCCTTCTTGCAGTCGTAGCGTCCACCACGTCGAGGGTGGTAGCCATAAGCGGCACCATCCTTCTTCTTCTGGTTCAGGATATTGCGGGCGTCGTCGTCGTGGGCGTTGCCGCACGTGTCCTGAAGGCGATCCTTCGCAGGAGTCATCTTGACACGGTCGTGCACCATGGGTTCCATGGCCTCGCCCGCCGGTGGGGTGCGCACTGAGGCCTCATGGTCCTGCTGCGCCGCCCCCTCAGTTCACGCAGAGGTCACTGAGCGCATGCGAGACGCCGAACTCTCGACCTACTGCACTGCGGCATCCTCGAGGAGCGCTCGTGCTTCCTTGCGCAGGTTGCGACCCTCGGGCATAGAGGGTTCGGGCATGGCACGGATTAGAAGTGCCGCAGCAGTGATCTTCTGGTTGGCCCTGTTCAAGGCCAGGGGGCTTCCTTCGCGACCCTCCGCCAGGATCCGCTCTCGGGTGACACGTCCCGCCTCTCAAGCTCTCGTACTATGGTCGGTACATCCCTGCTCGAGCGCGAGGCGCAACTTCTGCGTTTGCCGGCGCTCCTCGTCGAGATTGGCTTCGAGCTCTCGGAGTTGCGCCAGCTGTACCTGCTGTTCTGCCGCGTTTGCCGGGGTGGATGGTCCAGGCACTGCAGTCGCTCCTGTCGCGGCCGTCGTGGCGTGAGCCGCGTCTGCCGCGACGTCGTCGTCGTCGTTGGGCTCTCCTAGCACAGCAATGAAGCATTCCCGAGTCGGGTCGTAGTCCCCCTCGCTGGAGTTGTCGGAACAGGTGAGGCAATAGTCTGCCGTAGCCTGAAATGATAAAAAAAAAGCTTCAAGATCACGGATCCCGGAGTAATCCCACTCCGGGTTCACGTGACCCTACGCGGGGGTGGACCCCTCGTCCGCGGAGTCGGGGTATGAGCTGTCAGGTGTCGACGCGATGAGGTTGCGTGCCGAGAGCAAGTGATGCCCCGGCAAGTCCTCGAACGCGCTCATGTTGGTGCTGACAGATGACGCGTAGACCGCAGCAGAAGCCCGCATCTCGTAAGGGAAGAGCGGTGGCCTAGACACGCCTTCCCCTGTCAGCGTTGCAGTCGGTGGTGATGGTGAAGGGGCAACACACCCCGCCGTAACGTTGGTCCGTGGCATGCTAGCCTCGACACACGCAGGGGGGCTAGGACACGCCACTCTGTGCCGCTCCATGCGCGCTTGCCGCACGCGCCATCTCGAACGCCTCCGGCGTTGTGGCTGCGGTGCTGGGGCGTCGGGGTTGATCCTAGGTGGGAGGCACTCTATGAGATAACCGTTGCCGGTCGCCCTGAACTCGAGGCTCCCGAACCAGATCACATATCCTGCAGGGAACAAATCCGATATGCCCATCAGAAACGGGTTTGATCTGCCCTCCATCTGGAGATCAAATGGAAACAGAAAAGAGTTGTCACGCAGCGCCCCCTACTTGGCGCGCCAGCTATTGGTGTCCGGACCTCGCGGTCTAGCACCAACTAGTAAATGTGTTGCGTGTCCTTGTCTCCAGATGGTTGATGCAAGAGGAACACAATGACACCAAGCTTATCCTGGTTCCGGCCAAGGAGGCTGTACGTCCAGCAGAAAGGGAGGCGCTGTATTACTTACACCAGGTGCTTGTAGTAGGGGATACAAGCTTGAGCGAGAGAGGGAGTGAAGCTCCCAAGTCCCTGGTGTGCTAGGGCTAATTGAGGTGAGTAAGAGTTTGCGTGTTGGGGTGCGTGTTCGTCTTCGTCATTCTGCCTCCGTGTTGAGGGGTTCTCCTCCTCCTTTTATAGACCAAGGAGGGGAGAATTACACGTGTTGGACGTCTACGGGGCCATCTCTTCTTCCCCCGATCCGGGGGAGTACAGTTGGTCGTTCCCGTTGCCGAGCGCTGCGGAGCATGGTGTCGGGCGTGGTCGTCATCCTTGCGAATCCTACTGCCCATACCCAAAGCGCGTCCTTATCCTGTGGCGCCAGTCAGCGGCGTGGCGGTGACTGTTGGGTGCGCAGTGCCTGACGTCGGTCGAGGTAGGGCGTTGAGGGTGCCGAAGACTCCGGTGCTGCCCCGGTCAAGAGCCATATCGCGTTCGAGGGTCATTGCCCATGCCCGCCGAGGGTCCTGCAGGGGGGAAAAGTTACAAAGGTAGGTGGCACAGTGGCGGGGCGGTGTCAGGCAAGGCCGCACAGAGCACCGCAGACCTGCCCCGCGCCGGGAATAGCGGCACAGCGGCGTGCGCAGGCTGATGGGACTCCGGTCATATCTGCTGTTGCAACGTGGTTGCCGACACCGGCTGACACCGCCTGACACTGTCTAACTCCCGCCCCATGCGGTGGAGTGGTTGCGCAATTACTGCGCCTGTCCCGTCGAGTGGTTGGGACGCAGCCCCAGCCCACCGAGGGTGGTCTCGAACAAGGCGAAGATTGCGCCCGTGCCGAGGCCCTGCGGAGGTCTCGGCTGAGGGGGCCTGGAGCGCAGCGGAATCCGTCCTCACATCGAGGGGCCTCGGCGGGCGACCCTCGAGTGAGTCGGAGAATGCCCCTCGGCCGGTGGAGCCTCAGAGGGGCCGTACCGTGGTGCTGGGCCGGGGGCCAAGCGCTTATTCGAGCCTCCTGCATCGGGATAGGACTTGGGCCGAATTATTTGATTGTGATTTTCGTTATTTGGGGGTGTCTTAGTCCATAATCAGGGTGCCCCTAATTATGGTACCCGACATCCTGAAACTTAAATGCACAGATAGATAACATATAACATAGATTGCATAATTTGAAAATAGTAGGCATTAGATGCACCAGGGGCTTGTCTTTCTAGGCAAAAATTAGCCTTGGGCTCTTCCGAACATTGGTTCGGGTCTTCGGCAATTTAGTTAGATTAGCTTGAGCTTCATGAACTTCATTCTCGGACTTGGCACCAACTCGTTCGTTCCGTCGATGAGAGTAGCCGCGTCTATATGAATGCAAAGTGTTCATGTTACAAAAATGACAACAAATTACATATCTTTCCCTCACTATAGAGTTGCAGCACAAGTTTTATTATGAAAACTTTTCATTACATTTTCTTGGACAAAAGTTTATAGAGTAATAATTAACTTGACTTAAACTCATTAAGCAAGCGTGGGTTGTTCATGTTTCTTGATTTTATCAATATGCAGAAATTTCATTTTTCCTAACTAATTACTAGAAGAACAATGTGACACATATAACTAGAGTTATATATGGTTTCTGATATTGAAATTTTTACACAAGGTACACCTCTGAGTTATATGCTTACTGTATAAATTACAATTCATTTGATCTAACAGATTAAACATGAAAAATAAATTAAACAGCTACTACTAGAACAAAGATCCATTTATACAGAATTAACCGTGCCATTATTGGTTCTCAAAATTTTACTGAGTAATCCTAATATGATATCTAGCATGCTGTAAATTATTCACACTTTTCTTATGCAAATTCCAGATGTTATAAATTATACAAACTAAAGCTATATTTAACAAGATCTAATTATCCAGAGTGATCCATAATGTTTATGAGTTCCAAACTTTTACCAGAACCTATTCTAAACATTAGAATGCTTGGGTAAAAATTTAAGATTTTTTTGAGTGCTAGAACTATTTATCTTGAATTAGTGCTATTATTCATGGATTAAAACAAGAGCTAGTGAAACATATATTTACAATGGGTTTCTGGTCATGAAATTTTTATGTGATACTCTACTCAGTTATGTAAGCCTACCATCCAAAAATCATCCTTAGTTCATGTGTGGAACTCCTAGAACCATTATATGCTATTTATTCTAATCTTTAACCTGGATAAAAAATAAAAGCAGAAACTGAACATGTGAGTGTAACAGAAGTTGTAGGTTTCATTCCAAGGATTCCAGAACATTTGATTTTGTATTTTTATGATTTTTATACAAATTATTATTGATTTTACAAGTTCGCAGCTTAAAGTTCATGTACATTTCGCCGTTTCACCCCTGGAATCAAGTTTTAAAATTATGAATAGGTCCCTGGCCGGACTTGGGTGGGGAACAGAGGAGGGCGGCCGGATTTCCGGCGAGGGGACTCGCCGGCGGCGAGGGCCAAGTGGGGGATGAGCAAGAGGAGGTCGAGGGCTACCAGTTCGTGGTCTTGGTTGTGTTGGGGGCCACCAGGAAGGGGCTCACCAGCGTGAGCAGAAACTCCGGCGAGGTGCGGGCGGCGGGCGGCGGGCGGCGGTGGTGCGGCGAGCTAAGGAGGGGGCTGTTGGGCTTGGGAGCTCCAGGGGGCCGAGGGGCATCCGTTCCGAGGGCTAGCTCGTGGCGGGGATGGCCGGGGAAGGGGGCTCCATGGTGAGCTCGAGCTCCGGCTCGGTAGTGGCATAGGCGGCCTTCCTGCGCGCGAGCAGGGAGGGCGATGGCCATTTTTATAGGCGGGCGTGAGAGGGAAGGAGGACCTGGGCATGGCTTGCGTTGCCTGGGGGAGGGCCGAGCGGGAAGGGCGCGGCCGGGACAGGGCGCAGCGACGGGGCGAAGCTCCCCATACCGCAGGGTGGAGCAGCTGCCCCAGCTACCGGCGGAGCCATGGAGCAGACCCGAGCCACTTGCGCACGGCGCAGTGCGGGTCCCGGATCTCCGCCGCCCACTTGGCCCACGGCCGCCGCCGCCTGCCACAGTACTTACCCTCATCCTCCTCCGCTTGCCCACGCCTCCGGTGACGACGCGGCTCGCGGAGCACTCTCCCCCATCCTTGTTGTCGCTGCTCGACCCAGTCCCTACCGCCGCGAGGAGATCGGACCTGCCGGCGCAGTGGCGCACCCGTCCGCCGTCCGCGCCGCACCCGGCGCACACTACGGCAGGAGCAGGAGCTGGAGCCGGAGCAGACACGGCCGGCGGCACCACCTCCACGGTCGGGAGCGGAACCCTTGCCGCCACTGGCCAGCCCCTTGTGGCCTCGCCCCCTGCCCTGCTTCCCCTCCCACCACGGCTCCGTCTGCTGCCTCGCGCTGTCGGTCTGATTCATGAAGGGGGAGGCGGAAGAACAAGGGGGCGGCGGTGGCGACTCGCGTCAGCGACCGCGGCGGCCGGCCTCGTCTGCGCCACGGCGCACAGGAGGTGGCAGTGGGCCGCGGGCATGCCGAGCTTGGACGGGTCGAGCGGTGAGATGGGCACAGCGACGAGCCCTGCGCGCTGGCACGCGAAGATGAGCTTGACGAGGCAGTGGCCCGGCGACGCGAGCAGGAGGACGGTGTCGCCCCTGCTCGCGACGGCGTTGGGCGAGGGCGAGTCTGCCCCACCTAAAATTTCCGGCAAGCTTCGCCACTGGCGACGGCGAGCGGCGTTTGGCGTCGTGGTGGCGCCGCAGCTGGCAGGGGGCGCGTGGCGTGTCTTCGTGGAGCCAGGGATGAATGGTTTGGGGAAAACCAGGTGAGGGGAGGCGGGTTTGGTCGGGGCGCAGCCACGCAGCCGGGACAGGTGTCGCCGGCGTCGTGGGCTGGGAGCAGGAAGCAGATAGAGGAAGAAGATGGACTCAAGGGCATTTTGTAATTAAATCGAAGTGCGTGTTTCTTTGTAAACTCAATTTTTCTCCTGTTTCCTGAGGTCAAATGAAAAACTTTTGAATACAAAACTAGTTCAAAATGTCAAGATCTACAACTTTTGTTTCAAACACTTTTTCATTTGAGCAATGGTTTGAAAATTATTTTAATACAATGAAAAGACTTAATGATTAAAGGAACTTGTCATTTCATGCACACACATATACATACACAATGTTTTCAAAACATATGCATAATTTGAATTGTTCTTATTTATTAAGCATGATTCTAGATTTATTAGGCATGATATCATGTTTAAAATTTCTTGTTTAGCATTTTAAAAACCTGTGACGTCACAAAGAGCATTGTCCAACCTTCTTAAGATAACCGTGAAGACATGGTGAAAAAGCTTAAGAAAAGGTCAACCGTGGCTTGCTTCAAGTGCCATCCAAAAGGCCATAAGTCCAACAAGTAAGAAAGTAGAGGTAATACCTTCACTAGAACTCTAAAGACATAGGAATTTTTTCTATCCCCGCCAACTTATCTCTTGTTTGTCCTTGGATGAACCAATTAGAATGCTAGTTCCTCCACTCCCTGTGCAAATATGATACTCTTGAATACTCATGGGTGAAGTGCTACAATAGTATTTCTGTATGCTTGCAGATTATTCTGTGAATGTTAAGAAATACCAACACTTATTTATTTTCGTGCAAGAGAATATGGTACCTAAGGACTATCAAGAGCAAAAGTAATAATACCCTTTCTTTCTTTGATTGGAACCAGAATACCTTGTCCCTTCCCAAAGGCGGATGCACTGGGGGGGGCGGGGGGGGGGGGGCCTGAGGAGGGCTCCCCTACCTGGAAATATAAATTTATATGTTATGGAAGTACTTCATGATATAAGCATAATAATAATAATAATATAATGCATTTGTACGATTGACTTCAAATAGCTTTTTTAATCCATGGTTAGAATAAAAAAATATTGACTACATTACGAACAAATATCTCGGAAGAAATTTAGACACTATTTGGCATGGCTTAAGATAATTTTGACTTCGTGACTGTAGCGAGCAAAGCCGGGTGAAGCCTCTAAAATTTGGCTTCACCGGCTTCTCACTCCCTCACATTGACTGTAGATCAAAGCAAGATAGGAGAGTTTTGATGAACAGCACCGTAACAGTGCGATACAATAATATACGGCGCTCGTGAAGCTGAAACTGAAGTCGGCCTAAATTATACCAAACGGGTCCAAATACCTCGAAATTCTCTTATGGCCAGTTTTGGGGAAAAATTCGGTGGCGGGCTGCAAACTGCTCTCGGCCGCCTGCACTGAATTTTTTTCGCAGTTTTGGCTCCAAGGGCCAAAGCCCTGAAAGTGCAAACCCCTGCCTTCCCGATTCAAGCCGCCACACCCCCGCCGATAACGCCACCCCCCCCCCCCCCCCCCCCCCCCCCGCGCCGCCGGCCTCTCCATTGGCATCAGCCGTCGCCGCGGATGGACTCCTCCTCTTCCTCCTCCCACTCTCCCTCCGCGGCGGCGGCGCCCGCCCCCGACGCGGGGCGGTACACGTTCAGCCCGAAGCTGCGGTGGCAGCCGGAAGTGGAGGAATACTTCGCCGCCGCGTACGGCCGGGACCGCTTCGCCCGCATCTCCGAGGCCCTCGCGTGAGTACACCCCACCTGCTAGAGGCTGGCTCTGGCTTTACCCCCTTCTCCCTGTCAGTTAATTCCTGCTGATTCTAGGATTGCTGCATTTCCTTTTGCTCCAAGTTCTGGAGCTCTGTAGCTGTGTAGCGTGGTATTCTACTGGGTGTAGCCAGGAATTTATTTTTTTTCCATTGTTAGGGGGGCCAACAGTGTTGATTTATCTAATAATTTGATCAAATATAAAATTTTCAGTGCAAAATTACAGATCATAGGGGGGGGGGGGGGGCAGGCAGTGGTATATCTATATATGATCCGTGTCTTTGTACAAGTTAATCAAATGCACTACGTTTTGTTTTAGTTAATTACGGACTGCTGGCACTTGGGCTCGCTACTTGCTTTTTTCAGAAGTATGAAGTATATGTCCTAGGTGCTTATTTAAGTAACTGACATCTGAACTTCCGTGCAAATTTCTAATCCATGACAACTATTACTGTTCTATATGACTAACTATTGCTTTCCTGCTCAGGCGTCCTTCTCGTTATTCTTGTATTCGTGTCAATACTCTGAAGTCTTCCACTGATGCTGTCATGCATAAACTTATGGACCTAGTATGTGAAAATGGTCTCTCTGATGGAATCTATGGCATGGAGATTGTAGGTGGAGACCAACCACATGAACAGAGCTCCCTGGTCCGGAAGTGCCCCTATGCTGGCCTTGAAAACGTTTTGTTTGTTCAGGGATCAGGGCCGCATGTGTTGAATTATAATAGTCAACCAGACCAATCTGTTAAGGAAGTAATTGTAAGCCGAAAATGTGCAGAATCAGTTCTTCGAGGTGCCCAGGTATATTTTTTCTTTTCTTCAATGTGTGCCTATATGTAGCTGTTAGAGTATATTTGGTGGTATAGGAAATATCTCGTGGAGGCTTCTTGCCTCCAAGTCTTGTACCTCTATATATTCGCCCTCGAGGCTCAATGCAATACAACCCACAATTCATGCGCAATCTATCCTTGAAACATTTGCTATTTTTTACTTTTATATTTTTATTTTGAAATGTGACCATATACCATCTACACAAGTTCATTGCTACTTGAAAATCTGTACTAGTCATTTGATCTCTTTTCTCCAAATTTGCTTTGCCTTCAGGTGTTTGTCCCTGGTGTTTTAGCTTGTAGTTCACATGTTGAAAAGGGTGATAAGGTTGCAGTCTCAGTTGCCATTGAGCAGCCCGTCAAGGATGGTGGGTGGGCTGTGGGTATAACACGAGGAACTGTTTTACAGGGATTGCAATCAGGCAAGCTTTTTTTATTAGAAGTTTAGTTCTTTTATATACTTGTTAAATAAACTGATTTTGTTTCCTTTGTGACTTGTGAGTGTCTATTTTCCCTTGGCATAGATGGTTGCTCTGTGTTCTATTATTTCTATCTTGTGCTGCAAGTTTTTTCCTTGATAAAAGATGCATATTCATAGAGCTATATAATATACTCCATGTTGCAGATGTACATTATGAAGAAAGGAATGGTTTGTACATTGGTCAAGGGACTTCTGCAATGCCGAGGTCTGGAATATTTCGTGTCCCTCATGGGATTGCAGTAGAGATGACTGAAAGGGTATACAAGCTCCCATCTTTCAATGGTATATCTGCATATTTTTTACATTTTTCGGATAATTTTCAGCAGCATATGTAAGCATCTTTCAGTGTATCACAGCAATCTGCATGAAAGAGAGATACAGTCTTACACTTTTTAGTAATAAACTAACGACAAATTATATTGACCCTTGATTCTCCTCTTAATGAAAAACGTGGTCAGGCATGGTCGCTAAACAAAATATATTGACCCTTGATTAGCAAGCAATAGATTACCATTTATCTGAATGGTATTTATATCATTTCACCCTTTAGCTATAATTTGTGCAGCTATCCAAGCTTGCCAAACAGCCTAGCATTGGTTATTTGCCCCGCTGTTCTCTTGTGGCAGCTACCAAGGAATTCCATCTGGATAAGCTCCACTCCTCCCCACTTTCCAAAAAGAATAAGAACAGAACATACCTTAAGTTATGTTTGGGCTTCAGTTCCATTAGAAGCACACGCACAAATCACTTCTGTAAAATGGTGTCAAATGTTGACACATGCTTAATTTTGTTACATGCATGCCAACTTTTGAATTTTATTAATCTACTTTTCTGCGGTTAGGATTGTCAAATCAATACTCTAATTGAGTTGATATAAATGCATCAACTACTGTATTTCACTATTTTTTGTCATTTTCTTTTTTTACCCCTTCAAATCATTAAGCTTAATTGTTGATTCATTTTTTCATTAGATGTGCTTGAAGGGGAGATATTTCTTCAAAATTTACCAAGTGTTGTGGCTGCTCATGTCCTTGGTATGATTTTTTTTTCTCTCGCTGCTTAATGTTTGATCCAATATTATCATCTTTGCCGTAGATTGATACAAATATCCAACATGCATTACTTATATAGATTGTGTTCGTTTAAACCCAGGTACTGAAGTATAGAAAACCAATTATCATGGCTGAGAAAATTGAATTAGCTGAACGATTATTTAGAGGATGCTTCAAATAATATGAAGGACTCGTGATGAAACATGGACATGCATATTCAACTTTTTTTTTTGTTTCTGGAACAAATTCCATGTTCAAATTGCACATGTTAGAAGAGATCATTGCATCTATTGGCTCCTAGTCGAGAGAGAAACTAGGGCTTCCTTGAGTTTGCAGCTTTAACCAAAACCATTTTGCTAAGTTGTTTTAAAAATCACATAATCTTGCTAGAAATAAGCAGTTGAATCATGGGCTGTAATGATTCTTACCTCTGCATTTGACTAATTTTTGCATGTTGTACAGTTCATTATTTCGTACTGCGTTGCTAAAAGATTTTGGCCTGATCTGTATTGTGTGTCCCATTTATAGATCCCCAGCCAGGCGAGCGAATACTAGATATGTGTGCAGCTCCAGGAGGAAAAACAACAGCAATTGCTATCCTTATGAGGGACAAAGGAGAAGTTGTTGCCCTTGATAGATCTCACAATAAGGTGAATTATTCCTTTCAGATCAGACCAATATACCTGGGTCAAGGTTTGAGTCTCTTATATAGTTTCACGAACACATATATCCTTTCATAGCAAAATGCCAGGTATAAGTGGTGCGTGCAGTTTTTGTTCTGTGCAACACTTTAGATGGTGTGCAGTTGGAGCAAGGGGCACTCATTTGCATTCAACCTAGCCTAAATTTTCTTCAAGGGGTTAGGCAGACAAAGTGGAGGTAGTAAAATGGATTTTTTCCCTATTACTTAGGGGGATTCGCCCTTATAGACACAGTTGAATCCTGCTTTAATGCAATGACATGCAGGTGTCCTGCATGTTTGTTCAGAAAATTTATCCTACATGTTTAAGTACAGGAATTTGTAATTGTACATCTCTAACATGAAAGTAGATACCAGGTGATGGATATTCTGAAGTTGGCTTCAGAGATGGACTTGAATTGTATTAAAGCTTATAAACTTGACGCCCTCAAATCTGTACGGAAGACTGATGAGGCAACAAATGTTGGCATGGGTGAAGCAATTAAGACACTGGCAGAGGACTCTGGCCCTTGCCATGTCACAGTAGATGTCAGAGCTACTAATGTAAATGAAGAGAGCTCAACAACAACGGTGGTGGTGCAGTCTGGTAAGGAGCATGCAAATTTGCACCCAGTCTTTGTATGATTTTCATCATTATGCCAGCTCATGCATTATGATTCTGAGTCCTTATGGGAGACTGCTCAGTTTGCAAGTGTTGGAGATTTGATCTTGTTTAAAGTGGCATTCTTGAACAGCGACTGCAAATATGTCGTTTTAGGATTTTTGTTATTAAATTTTTTTCAGTATCAGTATATAAAAGGATGCATGGATTCAGAAATCACAACATATTCTTGATGTTAAAAATATTCAGGATGAAGACTATTTCAATAGTATGCAACTCATTTGACTTAAAATACTATCATAAAAAATGCTACTCAAAGTATTTCAAGCAGTTTCTATGTCCCAAACAACTTCTATTTGGAATGAGAGGGAGTAAAAAGTCTGATCATTACACAACCTGTAGACTAGATCACTCTAAATGAAGTCTTTTCCTGATACAGAAACAGAACAACTATTTTCAGTAGATGACAAAAACCCAGAATCCAGAAAATATGTTAGCAAGGCTGAACTCAGGAAGAATTTACGGCGGATGAAGAATGGACCAGGAAGAAATAATTGCTCTGGTGGTAGAGTTGAAAAGTCAAAGGGATTTTTCCCTAACAGTTTTGATCGTGTCCTCCTTGATGCTCCGTGCTCTGCACTTGGCTTGAGACCTCGGCTCTTTGCTGGCGAGGTAAGTTTCACCTAATCTAGTGACTCAGTGCATCAGGTCCTTCAAATTTCACTTCTGCATTTTCTCCCTTTGTATGTTCATCCTATATAAACAGGAAGCACAGAAAAGTCAGAAAACAATAACTCCTGGTCCTACACCTACTATATTTTATATTAGCAAGAAACATACATGATTGAGATCTTATCAAGCTCCATGGGACTTTTCAACAATTATGGTGTCCATAGTTCAAGTACATAGTACATATAGACTCAGGAACAATCAAAACACAAGGGTGTGTACATGGTACATATAGACTCGGGAACAATCAAAACACAAGGGTGAACATTGTAGGGATGCTGTGTTTAATTAGTGTTTACTGGATATAATGGGAGTTAGTTCCATTCTTCTAAAAAATACTTGGATTTCTATTCTTCATAAATTAAAATATTGGGCTCATTGTTGTGAATTTATAATTTGAGAAAAACATTGTGATTAGAGAGTGGACAATGCCACTATTTTGCCCACCTGCAAAGCAATCAACTCCTGTAGCAGTATATGATATGCACTATTGCAGTAGCCTCTATATAGTATTAGAATTTAACATTCTCTGATGATACTCTTTTGAATATTATTTAATCCGTTGTGTATCTACTGTCACCTGGATTTATGAAACTCCTGAATATCATTTTTTTTGGGGGCAAGTATTTCATGAGGACAAGGATTTTTCAAATTGAGCTTGATGTCATCTGTTCCAGTTAATAGCTTAGATGTGCATCTGCATGCACCTTGACACTTTAGAATATTTGCTTGTACTATGACATGGAAGTTTCTTTTTTTCAAATGCATTGCACTCTGACAGGAAACTCTAGAGTCACTGAAAACTCATGCAAAGTATCAGAGGAGAATGTTTGATCAAGCTGTCAAGCTAGTTCGCCCAGGTGGGGTGATTGTTTATTCAACGTGAGTTTCTGTTCAACTTTTATACTTCAAAGAACTTGTACAAGTAGTTACTTTAGCTGGTAGCTTGGCAACCAATGCTCCTAAGGTCATATTATTTGCCTGTCCAAAATTGAACATAAAGAACAGGCACATGATACTACAGTGCAGGTAGTGATTTATTGCCTGAAGTTCATCGTAATTGCTGCATGAATACCACTATACCAGACATAAATCTAGTCATAAATTTACATTTTGCCATTACCCATGTAGTGAAGCAACCAACTAGTTCCATGTTGATATATTTTAGTAACTATCCTTGATTGCCATTTGATCGAAGAACTGAGTATTAATCCTAGTTTGTGCACAAACAAACAGCTAATTTACATGGTTAACCATCTGCTATCTGCATGCCATACAATACATACTGGTACTGTGGTATATGTGGCCCGCAATTCAAAGGAGAAACAGGAGAACTCAGTGAATAGTCTGTTTATTGGTACTTGTCTTTTTTTCTTCTTCTTTGCAGGTGTACTATAAATCCAGGAGAGAATGAGGCCTTGGTGAGATATGCATTAGACACCTACAAGTTTCTGTCACTGGTATCACAGGTAAGTTCCATTATTTGCAAGATAGGCTGAGCAATGGATCAGTGGATTAATTTGTACATTGCTCAAACTTTTCATCACTGTTGTCATAAACTACATCATGACTCAGGTACTGGAAAGTAGATTGCAAAGTAAGAAAGGAAAAAATTAATAAAGCTGTTCTCCATTGAAGAAAAGAAAGGGAAAACCCTAGACCTCAAGGGAAGACACCCCCCAGGCATAGCCAAGTAGGTTACCAGGCTTCAAATGTGGGCTGGGATGGGTGGTTTCAGTGACCCCCCAGAGATACCACTCTAGCCAGTATAAATCGCGAGAAGCTGGTCATAGATTACAAAACTATGTGATATATAACTGTTTAATCTTTTTTCAAACTGTGCAATGAGGCTGAGTTTCTGAGGAACTTGATTTGATAGTTTTAAACTGATAGCATGCCACTTTAGAATAAAATCTTGTACTTTTGTAGATCTCCTGTCCTGTCTTCACATTATTGTTCAAAAGCTATATTTTTTCGCTATTTGTTTCAGACTACTTAAATTTTCCCACATCAATTTCATTCTTTTTTTTCAGCACCCAAAAGTTGGAGGGCCTGGTATTGTTGGTTCGTGTGAGCTATTCAACAAGACATATACTGAGTAAGATCGTTGTTAGTTTGTTTGGAATTCATAGTCACAATCTCATTTCATTATAATGTCAAATATTGGCAACTGCCCCTAAAAACTGGACTAGGATAGTTCATGTAATTGCTGGTAATCTGGTGATTTCAGTCCACAAACTGGTCTGGATTGTTCTCAGGGTGCATCCTGAGTACTTTTCCTGTCGTCAAGCTGGACAGATATTTCTATTTCAACTTCATACGCAGCTTACTGAAATTTGCTCTTCTAACTCTGAAAATAAAATTATGCCTCTATAGGGAATGGTTGACAGAGCATGAAGCTGAACTTGTTCAGAGGTTCGATCCATCGTCACCAGTGGATACAATTGGTTTCTTCATTGCGAAATTTAATGTTGGAGAGAGACAGGTCTAAATGGATGGGATGGTAGTATTTATGCATCCGATTTCAGATGTTTGACCGCTGCAAACTCATGGCATGGATGTCAACTTTCAGCTTCCTGTCATGTAGATGATGTCTGCCAAGTCCCAAGAGCATACTTTTGGACAAGGGAGATTATACGGCTATACCCATGGAGGGAACTGCAGCTCTTACCCCCTGAAATTTTGCCAGGTGTTCAAAATTCACTGTTGTTCCAGGAACCATTGTTCATTATGATGAGATGATGAGGCGACTAAGATTTCGAATATTTTGACATGATGCTGATACATTGTCGCCGTTTGAGCATTGGCATGGAAAGGGAGATGATGTAACCTCTAAAGAGGTGACTGTAACTGAATTTTCGGACTTTCCATTTGAAAAATGAAAATGTCACTCCCTCCGCTTCGCAATAGTTACCATTCTAGTTTTGTCCTAAATAAAACTTTTTTTGGTCTCTTTAACCATCAATTTCGAAACATTCGTATAGTATCTGAATTGATAATCAAAGATAGAAATATTTTACTTACAACGAAGCTAGAATGGACTGCTCCGTGTACTTTAAACGGAGGGTATAGCTCAAACTGTGAAATGCTAAGACAGAAGGCGGCACCAGCTCCATCCGGCTTCGAGCTTCGAAAACATTGAAATTTGAAGACCGTTGGGAAATTGGTCCTGTTTGGTTTCCTGGTAATAGTTGTACTAGAGAATTCTCTAACCGCGTGATTTAGAGGATGGTACTGTAGCATCACTGTAGCCAATCATTAATTAATTACTATCATTAGATTCGTCTCGAAAAGTTATAACTATTCTTAAAAAAATTTACAAATAAACTTTATTTAGCACTTTATGTATACGAGATTCTTTTCTCATGTTGCATGCACTAGGAAACCAAACACGGCCATTAGCTGAGTGGACTAACAGGTCAACGCACTTCCTGGGGCAGTGGGCTAAACCATGTGCAGTCGTGCAGAGGCCCGCCAGCTCGGCCCACCCACAGCCCCTCCACTTCCTACCCCCCCCCCCTCTGCCTGCCTTGTCTTGTCCCCTCCCGAGGATCCCTCCACTCCATCAGCTGCTCCGTCGGTAAACCCTCCACTCCGCGTTCCGTCTCCTCAACCCCCTGCCAAACATTCCGGCGAGATTCGCTCTCTCGCAGTCGCTGCTCCCTCCCTGCTCTCCCAATCGCTGTTCCCTCCCTGCGCAGCAGGCCCGTGCAGGTGCGGGGGCCAGGGACGGACGGGTCACCGCAGCTCCGCGCCGGCGCGGAGGCTGGGGGCGCGGCCGCACTCCTCCGGCGCGGGGGGTCAGGGCGGGCTCCCCCCGTCGGCACTCGATCCGCTAGGTGCGCTCTCTATCCCCTCTCCCTCCCTCCACCCCCTTCTCTCTCCTCGATTCATGGTTCTGCTCCGGCGATGTATGGTCCGCCGGATGCAGCCGGCGGCGCGGGAGTAGCGGCGATCCGGAGACTTCCAGGCCATGGCGCGCGGAGAGGGCAGGGGCGGCGCAGTGAGAAGGCAGGGGTGGGGGTGGGGGTGGGGGCGGCGGCGGGGCGGCGCGAATCCGGGAAACGGCGTATAATCGTAAATCTGCACCTTATCCCCTTCCGAGTTGTCCTATTTATCTCGTCAGGACTATTGTTATCAATGTCATGCTAAAAAAAAGGACTATTGTTATCAATGTTCATGTAGCAGCAAATTAATTTCGCAATTCTCTTCGTCCGTTCATCATTTTAGTGCATCGATAGATGTATGCTTACTCGCAATGATGGTTCATAGCTCTACTAGATAGTCTGGTATCTCATTAGTCCAGGTATCCAGGAGCAGACTGGTTGATGCCATCTTTTTTTTTCTTGCGAGGATGCCATCTTGTTCCTGGATGAATCTAGCGTCAGTAATCACCTTCTGTTACTTCCTGGTATTCCACTTTCTGATTTACCCCGTGAATTTTCAGGTCAACAAATCCCAATCCATGGCGAAGCAAGCTTACGCAACGAGCAGCCTGGTGATTGGCTATGCGCTGTGCTCCAGCTTGCTTGCCATCATCAACAAGTATGCCATCACAAAGTTCAGCTACCCTGGCCTCCTGACTGCCCTGCAGTATCTGACATCAGTGGTTGGAGTCTGGGTGCTCGGAAAGCTTGGCCTCCTCTACCATGATCCCTTCTACTTCCAGACTGCCAAGAAGTTTGCTACCTTGCTACCTCCTGAAGCATGCCAATGTCGACACCTTCATAGTATTCAGATCCCTGACACCGCTTCTGGTGGCTATTGCCGACACCACTTTCCGGAAGCAGCCGTGTCCTTCCAAGCTCACATTCATGTCCCTTGTCATTATTCTGGGAGGTGCAGTAGGCTATGTGATGACAGATTCGGCGTTCACCCTCACCGCATATTCATGGGCACTCGCTTATCTGATCACCATAACTACTGAGATGGTGTACATCAAGCACATGGTGACCAACTTGGGGCTGAATACCTGGGGTTTTGTGCTTTATAACAATCTGCTTTCGCTGCTAATGGCACCGGTGTTTGGGCTTTTGACAGGGGAGCACTTGTCAGTATTCAGAGCCATTGAATCAAGAGGGCAGAGCTGGTTTGAGCTTGATGCCTTTGTGGCAGTTTCATTGTCCTGTGTGTTTGGTCTGCTCATCAGCTTCTTTGGTTTCGCTGCAAGGAAGGCGATATCTGCCACGGCTTTCACAGTGACAGGGGTGGTCAACAAGTTCCTTACGGTTGCGATCAATGTGATGATCTGGGACAAGCATGCAAGCGCGTTTGGTTTGGTTTGCTTGCTCTTCACTCTTGCTGGTGGAGTGCTCTATCAGCAGTCAGTTACAACAAAAGGTAATTCTCCAGCACAGCGAGAGGCGGCAGCTAAGCAAGGTAGAGAAGATGACACGGCCGAATTGGATGAGGAGAACCAAAGGCTGGTTTCATCTCCAAAGGTTGTCTGAGGTATATGGCCCCTAGAGATATCAAGTTTTGTTCGTCTGTCTGCAGTAGGCACTGTTTCTAAAGGTCATATTACTCTAGGAAAGTCAAGAGGTAGCATTGTTGTTGTAGAAGAAATTCTGGCCTGAGCTCACAGTTGCATGTGCACTCTCAGGCACTGTGTATCTGTATACCAGAGTCACTATGTACAACCTTCCTGACATTTTACATATTTTAGCAGTGCTATTAAGCTTCATGGTTCTGGTATGAGATTTTATGATTGCCTAAATCTTATATGGAGGCCCATTTGTTATCAGAACAGGTTAAATATACTAAGTGGCGTTAAAATTTGGACATCTTCAGGACGTATTTCTTAGGATCGTTTGAAATATGGGCATCCGAAGTATTATTCTACAAAACGGTGCTGACAGATTGTGTACTTTTAGCTCATGATGTATCAGATAATCATTCAAGCTGTATTTTTTTATAAGAATGTTGTAGCTGTTAGCAGTTGCTGGTTTTTTTTATGTTGTCCGATATTGCTGGGTGATTCAGAAATAATTTAAGATCGGATGACTATAGTCATATCATTTTGTACAGCAGTTGATCTAATTGACAAAAACAATCATTCGATCTAAATTATTTCCTGGAAAACGATCCCACCCCAAAGACTCCGCAGTAGCCAGACAATTGAACAAGCATAGAATCAAACAAAGCTAAACCGCACAAGCCAGATCCTAAAAACCAAATACTGAACTCAAAAGGCAACCAATTTCTCAAAGCTTGCCAATAAAGAGTCAACAAGCAAAGAGTGACTCCACCTTTTGCAGAGCTTGGTTCTACTGATCACTTTTGCAGAGTCAACAAGCAGATACGCATCAGCAAGCATACTGATATTTTATAACCAACAACCTTTTACGATGGGAATAAGAGTTATGCATCAACAGGGAAGAACCAAGTGAGAAATTGTGGTTTGCTCCGCAGCTTTGACATCACGGCTTCCGGCAGTAATGCCGTGATTGTCCCATCTCTCATGTTGTACACACCAGAGTCAGCAAGAGGATCCATAGACACACCGAACAACTCTTTTGACAAACTGTCGAAAACCCTATGCATGAAGTAGATGGAATCCGCTTGAACACCACCTGCACATCTGCTAGCGGGTACTGACTTGGAGCACATTGTATCAAGGAAGATCGCACGGCCGCCCAAGCTGTCCACCTTGATCCACCGGCCAGGGGCAGTTGCAAGGTCCGCTTGGAAGACCTCAAACCGGACTGTTCTGTCGTAGCTACCCAGCTGAGCATCCGGTGGAACGCTCATCCACCGCCTCACCATTAGTAGGTTGCCATCTGATTCTGCAATGTACCTTAGGACCAAGTATCTGTGATTATATTCGCAGTTGTATACTTCCTGCTGCTTGGGGTCATCAGGGATGCACTGAAGAAAGCCCGGTAATGATTTCGTCTCAATGAGGTCACCAGCATCAAGTTCAATGACTCGAAGTCCTTCATGCCTGGTGAGAGCATACAGCTTCCCATGGAAGAAGGCAATATCACAAATCCTTTGAGAGCCACAAAACCTCTCTGACCTCTGCTCCGGAGACATGCTGAGGCTGACCTTTGCAGAGACCAGGGTCCTCTTTCGACGCATACTGATGCTGATGGCGTCAGGCTTCTTGCAAGAAGAGATTACAATGCTGTTTCCCTCCATAATTATGGTGGCGACGAGGGGATCCAGTGCCGAATCGAGCGGCGATGCCGACAGTATCACCTTCACATACGCGCTTCGTATGTGAGATTGATCATAGAATGCAGACTCGTCGAGCGCCCGGCCCACGGCAGAGGCCAGCTTGGGGAGATGGAGCGTCATGCCGGAGAGAGGATTCATAAGGGAGCAGGCGCCGTCTCCGTGCACGAGGCAGGCCAGGTTGTCGACCGCGAGGTAGCCAAAGACGCCCTCGCGGACGATGGGCGCGCACCGAACTGGAGCGCCCTGGAGGTCCACCAGGCCGCCGTCGCGGAGGGCGAGCCACGGGAGCGGCGGCGGCAGCCGCAGGTGCCTTCGGGCGGCGCCGCCGGTGCGCCAGGGGCGGCAGACCGCGCGGAGGCGGACGCGGTCGGCGAGGGAAGGAAGGTTCTGGAGAACCAGGCCCAGGAGGTCCCCCGGGAGCTCCTCCCACGACGACGGCGCCGCCGCCGCCGCCGCCATCTTCAGATGCTCCCGCACCAACAACGAAATTTCAGCATCTACGTTATCAAGTTTACCAATCTAGAGATTTGGGGTAGAGCGTAGATTAGTCCATGTACCTGGAACTCGTAGCGCCTGCCCGACGGGAGGTTAGAGGTTGGAGCCACGCCGCGGCGGCCGGCTGTAGGGTGGAGAGAGGGAGTTTTTTTTTTACTAGGGGTGGAGAGAGAGAGTTGTGCTGACTGCTGACGGGTCCGGTACGAAGGTCCCGCAAAACAATATTTAAAGCTCACAATTTAATACAATTATCTATTGTAAATATGTTCAATATTTTGATAGATTTAACTCAATATTTTGTTCAATATGTGCAACATTTGGCTTTCAAATGTTGAAACGATAAAGAAGAAATGTTGAAATTGGAAACATGCACTAGTACTTTTCTCTTCCACCAAATTAGCACATTCACCGGCTAGCCAGCAGTACTTTTCTCTCACAGCAAATCAGCACCAGCCGCACGGCCATGCGAACAGAGTGATGGAATGTAGAAAATATTAAAATAAAAATGTTGAACAGTTTTCTTCTCCGGCGAGCTGGGCGCTTCTTCCCCAGCGGCGGCGGTGTGGGCGCAGCAGCTCCGACGAGCGCGAGGGCGTGGGTAGCGTGGGGGCGTGGCGGAGCACGAGCGGGTGGGCGCGGCGGAGCTTGAACGGCGGGGCGCGGCGGCACGGCAAAGCACGGGCTAGGGGAGTCGGTGGCGCGCATGGTGAGGAAGGAGGCAGGGATGTAACACCCCGGGTGTCTGCACAGTAATTAAATAGGTGTCTGTACAGTAATTGTGTATGTTTGCTATGCATCATGTGCTTGATTTGCTTAAAAAGGATCTTTTTGTAATTATAAAAGGCTATATGTGTAATTATGATTTTATGCAAGGTCATTTCTTTAGTTATTTCTGTTTATAGCTTTTGTGGAGGGTGTTTTTGCAAAATTTCAGTGCATTTAATGCATGGCAGCAAAATTTACTTTTAAGTCTATGTTTGAAGTGAATTTGCTTTGAAAAAGACAAAATTCCTAGAATTCAAAATCCCTTCAATGATTTTACTTTTAGCTCTTGAATCTTTCGTCAAATAAATTTTTGCACAACATCAAAGTTGTAGATCTTGAAAAGTTGAATAACTTTCATGTTGGGCACTTTTCCATTTGAGCTTTGGTTTAAAAGTTATCGCTATTTTGCAGTGAAACTTTTATGGTAGTTTACTAATGTGACACTAGCTTTGCTATAAAAATTTCATGATCAGTTCTATGTTGTAGCTATTTATTTGATTTAATCCTGGTTTAGTCGACTTTAATTATGGTAATTAGTTTCTGCTCTTGTTAAATCCTGAAAATATTCCTGAGTGTTCATCTGGAGTATCTTAGCTTGTCCTGGAAGTTTGAGCTTCAGTTCATGGCTAGATCAGGAGCTAAAAATATATCTTGCTAATATGTTGTTCTGTTTTGTTTTTTTTCTCTTATTTATTTGTGTGTAGATAAAATCATGAAAAATTCACTGTAGTTAGTTCATTTCTGTATCAATCTCTTGTTAAATTTTGAGCTTCTACTTTGCTCTAGTTTGACCTGTATAATTCAAGCTTGATCTAGGTGTTATCTGAATGAAAGAATTGTTGTGATTAATTGACTACATGTCTTGGCATGATTTTTGCAGGCTAGCTTAGTCTGTTCATGTTCTGTTTAGGGTAATTTGTTCTAAATTTATTGTTGTTTGTGATCTGAGTTGTTGATTTAATTAGCAAACCTTGAGTTAAATGCTATAGGAATCAAACACCACTCATTTTATGAAGTTAGTATAACTTGCTTGTGCTGTTGATCATGATGCCTTGTGTAGTTAAATTTGTTATTTAACTACTCTATAAACGTTTGCCCATGTCTGTTTTTAATGTTGTTCTTGCATTACATATAGACACGACTGCCTTATCGGACGGGACGTACGAGCTGATCCCAGAATCTGACGGAGGTGATCTCGAAGCTCAAGTAAACACTGCTAAACTAACTGAAGCCCCGGACCAAAGTTCGGAAGAGCCTAGAGCTGAAATAGTTAGCAACTACCGAGAAAGCAAGCCCCGGGCATAACCTATATTTCAATTTTATTATCATTTACGGTTGTTATTTGCTTATGTATTTACAGTTCTTAGGAGTTGAATTGAAAACCCTAGATGCATGATCCTAGGAACCCCTGTACTGAATACTAGACTTGAGTCGACTACTTGCTAAGCTTATAAGACCGGTAAAAGTCGAGTGATTGCCTGTCACTCGCGAGCTTTATAGGAATTGTTTGTTTACTTTCTGTTATCAATATAAGGACGACAGACGGGGTTGTGATCGATATCATGACTTTATGTGAGACCCCGTCTGTGTTGATGAACTTGCTAAGGTCGCGGTGTGTGGTAGTGCTGGTTAAGTTTTTGAAAGTACTAGTCACATGCCGTCAATATGGTACGCGGCAAGCCTAGTAGCCGATTGGACCGGGGAGTGGATATACCTCCCACTCTCTCTTAGGGATAGGTTTTATTTTATGTTGCGCAACACTACGACTTCTAGGGACAAGGTTCGGCCTTGGAGCCCTGTAGTCGGGGAGAGTGGCACTATCCACAAGCCGGAAAGAAAGGTTAACGGTTGTTTGGGAATGACCCGACGGTGTTCCAAACGTGTGTGCTAGGTTATCCTTGCAAGGTTGAATTTCGATTCAGAATCGTCCGCCTCTCACGATGAAATGAGACTGCTTGATCTCTTTGCCACACAGAGTAAGAAGAGCAACATTACTTTAATTAATCTTGATGTTTGCTTAGATTTCTACCATGATTGGATAGTAGTTGCTTACATAGAATGGTTAATCAACTAGAATCTTGAAAGCTAAAACTTGAAAGTAAGGACATACTCTTTATTGCTTTTCAGCAAAAGGAAAACCAGAGCCTCACAAAACCTTGCATAGTCTAGTTAAAGTGGGCTACTTATACCCGTTGACGGTTAAGTCTTGCTGAGTATTAGAATACTCAGCCTTGCTGTTGAAACTCTTTTTCAGGTATGAGTTTTGAGGATCAAGTCGCTAGCTTGACCTATCCTTGCTCGTTGCCTCCTGGCTGGTCCGTAGAGTGGGATACGTCTTCGACCGGCAATGACTATGACGAGTGATACCATGCTTGGGCTAGCCTGGTATCATTTTTACGACGTGTTGTAGCCGTCGTGTTTTATCTTCCGCTGTTTAAACTCTGAACTTACACTTATAGTTTGTATAACTGCTTTACTTAAGTTGGTTTTGTAATAATGGTTTGAACTGGTTTGTAATCACTACTGAACTTGCCTGTGTTGTAAAATTTGTGGTTGTAATATCTCTGGACTCGCCTTCGTGCGGGGTATGCTTGTTCGATCCGAGAATCGGTGGTTGTATCGGGACGTTACCCGACAGACCAAGAATTGTTCCGTTTGAAGTGCGTTTAAGCTAATGTTGCCTTTATGGTGATGGCCTGCGCACTTGAGCCGGGATAATTTAGGCGGTTCTGCCACAGCTGGTATCAGAGCTACAAGCGTATACCAGAGGTATTGGAACCTTAAAAATCGCTTTCCGTATAAAATTGGAACAACAAGGTATTTCGGAAAACTACGTTGGAATCGTTAAGGGTTGTGCATAGAACGTAAAGTCCTAGGGAATTTTACGGGTATTACTAGGTGGTTATTTATGTATGGTTTATGTTATCTGACTTCCAGCACTTTACATTTTTGTCAAACCATACTCACAAGCAACTCTTAATTCCTGTAACGACGCACCTACGTTGAAGTAAGATGGTAAGGATCCTCAGTCAGCTGAGGGAGTCTGACCTTCCCGTCGGTGATGCGAGCCGAACGCTGCCCTCAAGCAGTGGCTTACTTGAGGTGCTTCCAATATACCGACTATTAGTTGACTATATTGGGAGTAAAGTGTACTCAGTCAGCTGAGGGAGTCTGACCTTCCTGTCGGCGATGCGAACCGAACGCTACGCTCAAGCAGTGGCCTACTTGAGCTGCTGCCAATATACCGATCTCGGTCGACTATATTGGGAGTAAAGGAACTCGTGAATACGCCACTAAGTAGCGTATGTTAACGTTGGCCATACGGCGGGAATTGTATGGCTGCCGCTTCTATAGTGAGCGATAATGTTTGGGGACGCTTTCATGAATGCTGGCATGAAAGGTTCAATGGATATATATATATATATATTCTGTCAATCTTCTGCAGGTACACTAACCGCGATTTGATAAGATAAGAACGGTTAGAGTGTATCAACTAGCTATATAGGGAGAGCCGTATTTATGTATACCACCATGCTAACCACGTAGGCCCAACGATAGTTGGCAATTGTTTATCTTGTGAGGAACGAACAGGACGTGCATGCATATTTGGTTGATGTTCTAATTGATTCCTAGTCTTTGAAGTTGTTACTTGATCTTTTTAAAGAATTCCTAGTATGAATCCTCATAAGATAAGTGTTAGTGTGCCTAAACTATAAGTGGATTAGATTTTGATTTTAGGAGCATGCGTGTTAAATGCTTAGATTATCTTGGATGAAAAAGGTGGTTTTGAGTCATGCCTTCATCCTAAGCCCCATCTTGTTGTGTTAAGGATCTTTTACTTCCTTAGAATCTCAAATGATGAACCAGTACCGATTGTGGTTTATTATTCTTTGAGTTTGGAACCATATCATCTTTTGATTTAGAATCATATTTGTTTTTCCGCAGTCCTCTTAAAGCTTTATTTGAGAAGTCTTGAGATAATTATATTACTCACATTTGAATCCTTTTTGATTCAGATGGCGACTTGTTCCCAGGTCTTTTGGGATGAGGAGGGAAATGCTCATACCGATTGTCTGTACTGGGAGGGTTTTTCGAGGATTCTTTGGGATTCACTTCGTATCTTCCACTACCCAGATCCACCCCAGTACACGAGACGCCAGTTTTCTGAGGATGGAATTAAGAAGAACAGAGTTACAATGACCATTCCTCAGCACCCCACCTTGGAGTGGCCACCGATTGAGATTGAGGTGATTGGGTACCGTCTTGTGGATGCTTTTGAGAAAGCAGCTCTCAACGCTATCACCACTTTTTGTGAGCACCATCCCGAGGAGGTAGCTGCATATCCTATTGGTTTGTTTCCAGCAGTCAGTCCTGGCAATGCAGAGTGGCTGTTCAGGGTCACACACTTTGGGCACTTGATTGGAGATGTAGCGGATGAGACTATCGAGGCAGTAGTCAGATATATGAATGATCAATCTCACTACCAGATACTTCAGCAGCGACACATGGACCAGGTGATAGACTTGGCCCAGAGTTTTCAGCGAGGCCTTCGTTTGAGGGATATTCAGATTCAGGGACTTCAGGATGCCGTTGCTGGGAGGGATACTGCCATTGCACAGTTTGAGCATCAGGCTATGGAGTATGGTGCTGAGTTAGAGCAGCGCAATACAGTTATTGGTTTCCTTCAGGGGCAGGTGAATGAGCTGCAAGCAGATTGGGATGATACTTTAGCCCATATTGGTGTGCTCCAGGGGCAACTACATGCTCCAGCTGAGCCTGCAGCAGCAGATGAGGACCCCGAGGAGATTGAGGGAGTTTCTGATCTAGATTCAGAACACGCACTTGCTGAGCCTAACCCTCAGCCGGACGAGTCTTCTTCCGGCAGTGCCTCTTCTGTGGGCAACCTCGACGACTTCTAGGCGTCTTAGACTTGTCCTAGATAGTTCGTGTTTTCTCTTGTTGTAGCTTGTACATAGGAAAGAGATGTTGTAAGAGAGCCCTAGGGAGGAGTACCACTTGTTGTATTATATGTGGTAAGGGTGAGTGATGTTAGGTTGTAAGAAAAATGCTGCTTTGGATGTAATATAAGTAGCGACTACCAGTTTGGAAATCAGGATCTTCCTACTTACCAAATCTCTTCATTTGTGCATTTTCACGCCGTTTGATGAATACTAAAGATGTTGCAAAATTTTGTGGCATGTGTGCTCATCAAATGTTAGCCTGTTGAATCTGTGAGACTAAATTTTAGTCCAATCCCTACTATGATCTCTATTGTTTAGCAGCATAGCACATAGCGATGAAGGGTGAATTGTTAGATTATTTTCTTTACCCTTTGCTCTCAGCATTGAGTATCAATACGATGGAGCCTGAAGCTATCTAACAGCTGACCTGTTCTGAGTGTTGTGGGTTGCACAGTTATGTGTTGTGCATCTTGTGCTACACCGCATCTAGTTAAATTTTGCTGATTTTGTTTTATCCAATGTATGATCATTGCACGTACCATTGATTTTGGAAGCGAGAAATATGTATCTAATGGATGTCTTCCATAATTACAGATGGTTGGTCATACTCGCGGAACGCCTGATGGCTTCGGTTGTGAAGCTGGCAGTGGATCTCAGCAACCACCGCCACCCCCGTCGAATCTGGCCGAGTTAATGGCCATGCAAACAGAGTTGCTTCGCCAGCTAGTCCAAGGGCAACAAAATCAACCACGCCAATAGTATGGAGGGCGGGAGGCACAACCAGCGGGTTACCAGGAATTCTTTGGTACCCAACCTCCGCTTTTCAGCAAAGCTGATGACCCACTGGACGCCGATGCTTGGCTCCGTACCATCAATTCCAAGTTTGCTTTGTTAGCAGTACCATGTGTTGATGCAAACAAGGCCCACTTTGCCGCTCAGCAACTTCGCGGTCTTGCACGTATATGGTGGGATCATTATTGTGCAATGCAGCCTGCTGAACATATCATATCTTGGGAGGAATTCAGAACTGCCTTCAGATCACATCATATTCCGGATGGACTAATTGAAAGAAAGTTAAATGAGTTCTTGGCTCTAGATCAGGGAACCCGCACTGTTCTACAATATGCACAGACCTTCAATCATCTGTGCCAGTATGCGGGCCATCATGCTGATACTGATGCCAAGAAACGTAATCGTTTCCGTCGTGGCCTCAATACCAAGCTCAAGGAACGTTTAAACTTGGTTCAGCCCAATACCTATAATGAGCTGGTTAATATGGCCATTACGCAAGAGGACTGTATTGCTGCACATCGTGCTGAGAAAAAGCGAAAGGCACCAACGGGACCCTCGAGTGCCCAGCCGCCGAGGTATCGTCTAGTGCAAAATACTCCACCCAGGCCTCCACAAAGAAATGCCCCAGTGGGCAGGTTTGTCTTTAGGCCGCCTCAGCAACAAGGAGGATTCAGACCTCCAGTGCCTCAGCAATAGCAACAGCAGCAGCAGCAGCAGCAATTTAGCCCAAGGCCGAATGCCCCACAGTTCAATAGTGGGAATAGTAATAATCGATGTTTCAACTGCGGCAGTACTTCTCACTTTGCCAAAAATTGTCCGCAGCCCAGAAGGAATAATCCAGGGCAAAACTCCAACCAGAACAACAACAAAGGCAAGGGCAAGAGGCAAATGGTGCAAGTCCGGCAAGGGCGAGTTAACTACACCACTCTTGCAGACCTTCCAGAAGGAGCACCAGTCATGACGGGTACTTTCTCTATACACAATAAACCCGCAGTCATATTATTTGATTCTGGTGCAACTCATAGTTTTATAAGTGCCAAATTTGGAGCAAGAATATGATTGGACTTTTGTCATACCAAGGGATCTTTTATGATAACAACTCCTGGTGGGAAGATAGCTTCCAATCAAATCACTAGATGTGTGTCAATTAAGCTGGGTAGCAAATTGATAAAGACAGATTTGATCTTGTTGAACTTAGAAGGCATGGATATTATTCTGGGCATGAATTGGATGACTACACATAAAGTACTGTTAGATATCTCTTCACGAGCTGTCGAGATAGATTCACCACACCAAGGAGCCACCATACTCTATCTACCACGACAAGAGTGCTACAACTCTTGTGCCTATGCCGCAAAAGAACTTAAACTTGAAGATATCCCTGTTGTGTGGGAGTATGCGGATGTATTTCCAGATGATTTGCCTGGAATGCCCCCTGATAGAGATATCGAGTTTGTTATCGAACTTCAACCCGGTACCGCCCCTATTTCTAAGAGGTCGTATCGAATGCCTCCAAATGAGTTAGCAGAATTGAAAGTCCAACTCCAAGACCTTCTTGACAAGGGCTTTATACGTCCAAGTTCTTCACCCTGGGGATGTCCTGCCCTGTTTGTGAAGAAGAAGGACAACAGCTTAAGGCTATGTGTTGACTATCGACCACTCAATGCGGTCACTATTAAAAATAAGTATCCTCTTCCCTGCATTGATATTCTGTTTGACCAGTTAGCTGGAGCTAAGGTTTTCTCTAAGATTGATCTTCATTCTGGCTACCATCAAATAAAGATCAAGCCTTGTGATATTCCAAAGACTGCTTTCTCTACCAGATATGGACTATATGAATATCTGGTTATGTCTTTTGGCCTTACCAACGCCCCAGCATATTTTATGTACTTGATGAATTCAGTCTTCATGCCGGAGCTGGATAAATTCGTCGTGGTTTTCATTGATGATATTTTGATCTACTCCAAGAATGAAGAAGATCATGCTGAACATTTGCGTATCGTTCTTCAACGATTACGAGATCATCATCTTTATGCCAAATTCTCCAAGTGTGAATTTTGGTTGGACAGTGTGAAATTTTTAGGTCACACTATCTCCAGTGATGGTATATCTGTTGATCCAACTAAAGTACAAGAAGTGATGGATTGGGAATCTCCTATTTCAGTCCATCAAATTCGCAGTTTTCTTGGTTTAGCTGGATATTATCGTCGATTCATTACTGATTTCTCCAGAATAGCCAAGCATATGACGGAGTTATTGAAGAAGGGAGTGAAGTTTGCTTGGAATGATAAGTGTGAAGAAGCTTTCCAAACTCTCAAAGCACATTTAACTACTGCTCCAGTATTGGCTACACCGGACAGTACCAAACCTTTTGATGTCTATTGTGATGCTTCGGGTACGGGACTTGGTTGTGTGCTTATGCAGGATAACCGGGTTATTGCCTATGCATCAAGAGCACTCCGGAATCATGAGAAGAATTATCTAACGCATGATCTGGAGTTAGCAGCTGTCATTCACGCTCTTAAGATTTGGAGACATCATCTTATGGGGACTCACTGTAATATTTACACTGACCATAAGAGCCTCAAATATATCTTCACTCAAGCTGATCTCAACATGAGACAGAGACGCTGGCTAGAGTTGATAAAGGATTATGATCTAGAAGTACATTATCATCCAGGAAAGGCTAATGTGGTTGCGGATGCACTCAGCCGCAAGTCACAATGCCATTGTCTATCTGTAGAACCATTCAATGAAACTCTATGCCAGGAAATGATGAAGTTAAACCTAGAAATGGTACCTCAAGGAAGTTTGAACCATATATCCCTTGAGCCTACACTTCATGATGGCATCATCATGGAGCAATTACATGATGACGGTATCAAGATCATCAAGGAAAAGTTATCACAAGAAGAAGCAAAGTATAAATGTTTCCGAGTGGATCATAGAGGAGTTCTATGGTTCGAATCTCGACTGGTGGTACCTAAGGATCCTCAGCTTAGAAAGCAAATCCTTGATGAAGCACATCTATCGAAGTTTTCGATTCATCCTGGTGGTACCAAGATGTACCACGATCTTAAACAAAATTTCTGGTGGACTCGAATGAAAAGAGAGATCGCCAGATATGTTTCTGAATGTGATGTTTGTCAAAGAGTTAAGGCTAGTCACTTGAAAGTAGCTGGTACTCTCCAACCTTTACCCATTCCCTCCTGGAAATGGGAGGACATCAGTATGGATTTTATCGTTGGTCTACCCACTACTCCTCATAAGCATGATTCTGTTTGGGTAATCGTTGATAGACTTACCAAGACCGCTCATTTTATTCCAGTACACACAATTTATTCTGCCAAGAAATATGCAGAAATTTATCTCGATCAGATTGTTCGTTTGCATGGAATTCCTAAGACAATTATTTCTGATCGTGGGCCTCAGTTTATAGCACGTTTCTGGGAGCAAATGCAAGAATCCCTTGGAACAAAATTGATTCGTAGTTCAGCTTATCATCCACAAACAGATGGGCAAACTGAACGAATCAATCAAATCCTTGAAGACATGTTGAGGGCATGTACTATTCAATATGGCAAGAACTGGGTTAAGTGACTAGCACTGGCAGAGTTTTCATATAATAACAGTTATCAATCCAGCTTGCAAATGGTACCCTTTGAAGCCTTATACGGTCGAAGGTGTTGAACTCCTTTGAATTGGTCACAAGCTGGAGAACGGAAAATTTTTGGGCCAGATTTAGTCTCTGAGGCAGAGGAGAAAGTCAAAGTTATCCAAGTTAATCTTAAAGCGGCTTAATCAAGACAGAAAAGTTATGCAGACAAAAGAAGAGATCCTTTACAATTCGAGGTAGGGGACTTCGTATATTTGCGAGTATCTCCTACTAAAGGTGTTCAACGCTTTGGCGTAAAAGGAAAATTAGCACCCCGATACATCGGACCATTTGAAATTATCGAAACTTGTGGACCCGTTGCCTACCGACTTCGTCTTCCATCTCAGTTGGCTACCATTCATGATGTCTTCCATGTATCACAACTCCGGAAGTGTACCAGGGTACCTACTGAGATCCTTGAACCACAAGATATCGAGATTGAATCCGATCTATCTTATAAGGAGTATCCAATCAAGATTCTTGACACCAAAGAAAGAAGTACTAGAAGAGAGAAAGTTAAAATGTACAAAATCCAGTGGAATCAGCATACTGTAGAAGAAGCTACATGGGAGACTGAGAATTTTCTCCAACGAAACTTTCCCGACTTTCTTAGAACCAATCCAGGTACCAAGTCTTTGCATCCTTTCTTCCTGTAATCTCGGGACGAGATTCCTTTTAGGGGGAAAGCTGTAACACCCTGGGTATCTGCACAGTAATTAAATAGGTGTCTGTACAGTAATTGTGTATGTTTGCTATGCATCATGTGCTTGATTTGCTTAAAAAGGATCTTTTTGTAATTATAAAAGGCTATATGTGTAATTATGATTTTATGCAAGGTCCTTTCTTTAGTTATTTCTGTTTATAGCTTTTGTGGAGGGTGTTTTTGCAAAATTTCAGTGCATTTAATGCATGGCAGCAAAATTTACTTTTAAGTCTATGTTTGAAGTGAATTTGCTTTGAAAAAGACAAAATTCCTAGAATTCAAAATCCCTTCAATGATTTTAATTTTAGCTCTTGAATTTTTGGTCAAATAAATTTTTGCACAACATCAAAGTTGTAGATCTTGAAAAGTTGAACAACTTTCATGTTGGGCACTTTACCATTTGAGCTTTGGTTTAAAAGTTATCGCTGTTTTGCAGTTTAGTCCCTGGAATTTTCAGAAATTGCAAAATGACCCTTATCCCCATCTCCCACCTCCCTGCTCTGCTTCTCGTCGCCGTCCACCAACAGCGCCGCCCGCCGGCGCCGTGGAGCACCTTCCCGGCCATCCCGGGCATTAATTCGCCGCGCGCTGTCACCCACGCGTCGCCCCGGAGCTCCTCCCCCTCCTGTTGCCTCGTGCTGGAGCCCCCCGGCCGTGCCACGCGTGCCGCCGAGTCCAGAAGCGCCCGCGCCGCCGCCACCTCGCCGTCGCGGTGGAGAGCCCGCTGCAGTGGCCGCCGCCCTCTTCTAGCGAGCGCCCGAACCCTACAAATCCCCCAGAAACCGATTCCTACCGCCCTTTTGCTCTCTCCTCGCTCCCACACCGCAGAACACAGCTGCCGCCCCGCTTGAACGCCGGCGAGCTCACCCCGCCGCGGAGCCGCCACCCCAGAACCGCTCCACCCCAATAGCCCCCACCATTAGCCGCGCCTCGTCCTCGCGCAACTCCCAGGCCGCTTCCCCTCGCCCAACCCTCACCGGAGCACCCTCGCCGTCGGTCGCCTCCGCCGCCGAGCCGCCCTGCTCCGTCGAGCCGCCGCTTCCGAGCCCCTCCCCGCACCCCAAGACCACCCTGTGGTGCGCCTTGAACCCGTGGAGCTCTCACACCCCTCCACCCTCGCCGCCGGTGAGCCCCTCGCCGGGAAACGGCCGGTCAACCGCCGCCTCCCCTCTCTGACCCGGCCAAGGGACCTCGGGTTGAAAGGAAAGAAAACCCAGGGGGTTATTTGAATAGGCCTAGACTCAGATAAATAGTGCCTTAGGGGCTGCTTTGTAATGATTTTCAGTGATCTTTGAAATTCAATATCAATTCATAGAAAATTCGTAAAATAGCAAATCTTGATGTTTTGGAATCCTCTTGAAGAGCTATATGCAGTAGAACCATAATATGTTAGGCTTTAGTTGCAAGTTTTTTTGCTGTAGAAATTGATTTGTGTTTCTAGTGCATAAATATTAGTTGTTTTCATCTTTTTCTTAACTACTGTATAAAGCCATGACTTGCAGTGAAACTTTTATGGTAGTTTACTCATGTGACACTAGCTTTGCTATAAAAATTTCATGATCAGTTCTATATTGTAGCTATTTATTTGATTTAATCCTTGTTTAGTCGACTTTAATTATGGTAATTAGTTTCTGTTCTTGTTAAATCCTGAAAATCTTCCTGAGTGTTCATCTGTAGTATCTTAGCTTGTACTGGAAGTTTGAGCTTCAGTTCATGGCTAGATCAGGAGCTAAAAATATATCTTGCTAATATGTTGTTCTGTTTTGTTTTTTTTTCTCTTATTTATTTCTGTGTAGATAAAATCATGAAACATTCATTGTAGTTAGTTCATTTCTGTATCAATCTCCTGTTAAATTTTGAGCTTCTACTTTGCTCTAGTTTGACCTGTATAATTCAAGCTTGATCTAGGTGTTATCTGAATGAAAGAATTGTTGTGATTAATTGGCTACATGTCTTGGCATGATTTTTGCAAGCTAGCTTAGTCTGTTCATGTTATGTTTAGGGTAATTTTTGCTAAATTTATTGTTGTTTGTGATCTGAGTTGTTGATTTAATTAGCAAACCTTGAGTTAAATGCTATAGGAATCAAACACCACTCATTTTATGAAGTTAGTATAACTTGCTTGTGCTGTTGATCATGATGCCTTGTGTAGTTAAATTTGTTATTTAACTACTCTATAAACATTTGCCCATGTCTGTTTTTAATGTTGTTCTTGCATTACATATAGACACGACTGCCTTATCGGACGGGACGTACGAGCTGATCCCGGAATCTGACGGAGGTGATCTCGAAGCTCAAGTAAACACTGCTGAACTAACTGAAGCCCCGGACCAAAGTTCGGAAGAGCCTAGAGCTGAAATAGTTAGCAACTACCGAGAAGGCAAGCCCCGGGCATAACCTATATTTCAATTTTATTATCATTTACGGTTGTTATTTGTTTATGCATTTACAGTTCTTAGGAGTTGAATTGAAAACCCTAGATGCATGATCCTAGAAACCCCTGTACTGAATACTAGACTTGAGTCGACTACTTGCT
The DNA here is from genome assembly GCF_016808335.1 of Panicum virgatum. Taxonomy (NCBI): domain Eukaryota; kingdom Viridiplantae; phylum Streptophyta; class Magnoliopsida; order Poales; family Poaceae; genus Panicum; species Panicum virgatum. The sequence continues at coordinate 30,691,471 of NC_053141.1, read as the reverse complement.
AAGCTTATAGGACCGGTAAAAGTCGAGTGATTGCCTGTCACTCGTGAACTTTATAGGAATTGTTTGTTTACTTTCTGTTATCAATATAAGGACGACGGACGGGGTTGTGATCGATATCATGACTTTATGTGATACCCCGTCTGTGTTGATGAACTTGCTAAGGTCGCGGTGTGTGGTAGTGCTGGTTAAGTTTTTGAAAGTACTAGTCACATGCCGTCAATATGGTACGCGGCAAGCCTAGTAGCCGATTGGACCGGGGAGTGGATATACCTCCCACTCTCTCTTAGGGATAGGTTTTATTTTATGTTGCGCAACACTACGACTTCTAGGGACAAGGTTCGGCCTTGGAGCCCTGTAGTCGGGGAGAGTGGCACTATCCACAAGCCGGAAAGAAAGGTTAACGGTTGTTTGGGAATGACCCGACGGTGTTCCAAACGTGTGTGCTAGGTTATCCTTGCAAGGTTGAATTTCGATTCAGAATCGTCCGCCTCTCACGATGAAATGAGACTGCTTGATCTCTTTGCCACACAGAGTAAGAAGAGCAACAATACTTTAATCAATCTTGATGTTTGCTTAGATTTCTACCATGATTGGATAGTAGTTGCTTACATAGAATGGTTAATCAACTAGAATCTTGAAAGCTAAAACTTGAAAGTAAGGACATACTCTTTATTGCTTTTCAGCAAAAGGAAAACCAGAGCCTCACAAAACCTTGCATAGTCTAGTTAAAGTGGGCTACTTATACCCGTTGACGGTTAAGTCTTGCTGAGTATTAGAATACTCAGCCTTGCTGTTGAAACTCTTTTTCAGGTATGAGTTTTGAGGATCAAGTCGCTAGCTTGACCTATCCTTGCTCGTTGCCTCCTGGCTGGTCCGTAGAGTGGGATACGTCTTCGACCGGCAATGACTATGACGAGTGATACCATGCTTGGGCTAGCCTGGTATCATTTTTACGACGTGTTGTAGCCGTCGTGTTTTATCTTCCGCTGTTTAAACTCTGAACTTACACTTATAGTTTGTATAACTGCTTTACTTAAGTTGGTTTTGTAATAATGGTTTGAACTGGTTTGTAATCACTACTGAACTTGCCTGTGTTGTAAAATTTGTGGTTGTAATATCTCTGGACTCGCCTTCGTGCGGGGTATGCTTGTTCGATCCGAGAATCGGTGGTTGTATCGGGACGTTACCCGACAGACCAAGAATTGTTCCGTTTGAAGTGCGTTTAAGCTAATGTTGCCTTTATGGTGATGGCCTGCGCACTTGAGCCGGGATAATTTAGGCGGTTCTGCCACAAGGGAGGAGGAGGAGATTAGGGTTGAGTAGATCCATCAAAGGTAGCTCTTTGCACGAATCTTAAAATACTAAAAGTTAAGTTGGAAAAAAAACTTTCGGAAGATAGGTAAGTTTTCTTCTAGTATGAGGGAGGCGATGCAAGGCAGATGGGTTGCATAATAATTCGACAAGGGTTAGCCCAAAGTAGTCTTCATTTAATTGCCTAGTTACAAAATGAACAAATTTCTTATATACCATTACAAAATTACACGTTCCCTTGTGTACAACTACAATTCTACACTTACCTTCAACGCTATCAGGGCAAGGGCAATGGATGTTGCCCAACAACACCTTAAGGTGGGATCCAGAAAATGTTGAACATAGCTATGACAAGCTTTACAATGCTTATTGTTTGTCTTGAAAATTTAAAAAAAAACATCTATCTACACCTGCTCACTATTATATTGTGTGAGAGAGCAAAGGGGAGAGAAATTATTTTTTATTCACTATGGCTTGACCTTAAGCTTAAGGTACACCATAGGAATCTTTTGACTATTGCTACTTGCACAATATAAAAGGTGCACCATATAGATTGCATTTATGGCTTAAGGTCACCTTTTCGAGTATATTGGTTGTCCTCATATGAAAATTACATTGCCCTTAATTTCATCCCTTTCAGTTCCGTAGCAAAATGTCACTTTTCTGGATGTGAATGCCGTCAAAGTAAGATTGAAATATCATTGTTGCCCCTCTTCCGCTAATGACTTTTTTTTTTGACGAAATGCCCAAACTTTATTTATAATCAACAGTACAAGTAATGTTGATCAGGCAACAGGGCCAGTTGGACAATCTTGGATGCGCTGTATGAGGGTGCATCCATCAATTTGATGAGCACAAGAGAAAGTGAGAGATAGATGATCCCCAAGGGCAGTGTAAGGCTGTTTGCAGCGGTAGACTCCAAAATTCACCCCCTAAAACAATATTTAGAGGCTCCTTTAAAAAATTTCATCCTCCAAATAATATTCTATTGCAACAATGGCCTCTAAATTTCCACCCCAAAAAGAATATTCCAACTCCTCCCACCCATCCCCGTGGTCGCACCCTAAAATTTTCCATCCCGTGCCGCCGCCGCCGCCGCCCGGACCCTCGCACTGCACCTGCGCTCGCCCACATCCTCGGCTCGTCGCCGTGCACCTCCACTCCCCCTGCACTGCAACACGCGCCGGTTGCCCCGCCGAGCCGCCTCCGTCATCGACGCGCCGGGCCGCCGCCGCATCGCCGAGCGCCGGAAGCCGGTCGGCCCCTCCTCCCCCACTCCGGTGGCCACACCCCCTCCTCTTGACGGTCGTCTTCCCGATGGAGATCCAGCTTCTGTGCAGCACCATGGGCTTGGCCTCGGCGCCCTTGAGGTCGAGCGGGATGGTCGCCTTCCCCAGCAGCCACCCGGAGCTCACACTACAAGTGCTCCTCTTCCGATCGGCGTAGACCACGACCTTCAGAATGGCCTCCCCGCGCGAGGAGAAGAGCGACGGCTTCCCATTGAACCACTCCAGGTCCGCCTTCGACAGGTGGAACGCGGCGGCGAGGCCCCCGACGCCGGCGCCTGCTCGCCGCCGTCGAAGGGCACTAGCGGCGCCGGGACGCTTTGGGCTTGCATCTTCCCGCGCCAGATTTTGCAATAGCACGGCGACGTGGACGGATGGACTCCCGCGCCGGCTCCGGTCGTCGGCGGTGCCACCAGCAATCTGAGCACGAGGTTGCCGACCAGCACCCGCACGAACGGGCACGGGTCCATGGCCGCCGCCGCCACTGCTCCACCCCGCGCGCGGGTCGATGGAGTTGGGGGAGGGAGGGCGGAGGGGGAGGCGCCGAGACGGCGACGGCGAGATGGATCGATGCGTTGCAGTGAGATTTGGCGGATGTCCAAGCCGCCCCCAAAATTAGGGGAAGGACAGGCTCCCCTGGAATATAGCGGACCCTTTTGAGGACGCCGCTGCAGCGTATTTTGGGCACAGGAACCGCTACTTTAGATGTTGAGGATTGTTTACAGACTATCATTGCAGATAATCTTAGTGGCCAACTTTGCAGTAGTAGCTAAAACATGTGCTCTAGAGTTGGAGCTTCTGCTAATTTTCTTGAAGATACAGTTGATATTCAAAGTGTTCCTATGAATTTTTGAAATAAGTGGTCGTAGCCTCTAAGGGATGTTTTGGTGACACTGGTGGATGAAGGATACAGACAGCTGGGAGTCTGTATATAACAGGACATCCATGGCCTACAGAAATTGGAGGATAGTTGTGGCTAGTTGAATTGCTTGGAGTTCAGCTTGGATGACTGATTCTGCCTCAACAACTTTCGAGTGAGGCGGACATCTCTTCTGTCCCTGTAAGATGAAGAACAATTCCTATTCCTGTTTCCCTGTTTATGTGGCCCACCTGAAGATTGTCAGGCGTGACTGCGGCATCCGTGAAGCATGTCCAATTATGATTTCCCTGAAGAGTGAGCTCTATAGGGTCCCTTTGCAAAATAGGTGCATTGGGAGAGTCTTCCTGTGCCTGTGAGAGTTTATTGTAATCTGCTAAAGAGTTTGACCCACATACATCCTAAAGCCCCGTTTGGAGACCACCGGATTCTCAAAATCCATGTAGAATCTGCAGGGTCTCCAAACGGCCCGATTTTGGGACTGGATTTTGGCCGGGATTATCAAAATCCAGAATCCATGCGTGACTAGCTTCTCCCTAATTTTGGAGAGCACGGGCTGCGTGGGGCCCGCTGCAACCGCCGCTCGCAAATGCCTCCGCCGGCTGACCTCGCTCCTGCTTGCCGCGATTCAAGCGTGCGCCGAACCGTCATCATCGTGCCGCCGACCTAAAGCCTGCCCCTTCTCGCCAAGACCCAGGGGAGCCTGCCCCATCACACCTAAAGCCTACCCATGGCTGTTCCAAGCGCACAGGCAACCTAGCATCGCTTTGTCTCGGTCACGCTTGGTCGGGCCCGGCAACGCTTGTGCCGCAGCTCCTCGCCCGCGGCCGGCCAGGCGGGGTGCGCACGCAGCCGCATCAGAGGCGCAACCCCGCTGCCATGGGAGCGCGTCGTCGCGGAGGGGAGGGGGGTCACCAGAAGCTCAGAGGAAGAGGGAGGAGAGCAATGCGCCGGCGGCAGGATGGTGGAGGCAAATGAGGAGGAGGAGGAGGGAAGCCATGGTGGCGGGATGGTGGAGATAGAGGAGGGAGGAGGTGTGAGGCCACGACAGTGCAGGAAGAGAAGAGGAAGAGAAATTTTGGATTTTAGAATCTGTTACCCAAATGACATCTATAGATTTTAGATGCAATCTAGATTTTACATTACCATTTAAAATCTGGATTTTGGATTCCGGTCTCCAAACGGGGCCTAATTCCCCACCGAGGTAAATCAGACATCCAAATCGATCCCCATCCGAATCGAGCACAAACCTTGGAGACAGCTCTTTTTCAAAAAAAAAAAAAACTTGGAGGCAGCCCACGCCGGTGGCGAGTGAAGGCAGGGCTTGCGCGTGGGGCGCCGGCGGCGGAAGAAGGCTGCGGCTTCCCTGTCTCCTTTCCATGTCTCCATCCGTATCCCTCACGTAGAGACCATCCGTTCCTCCCCTGCTCGAGCTGGGCTTTCGTTTTTTTTTTCTCCGTCCACACGACCACGACATATCAAGTGGGGATCATGGCTGTTATATAGCGTAGTGCATCATCAAGGGATTTTCTTCCCCATCAAATCTATTCTGGTTCTTAGTCTTGTGTTCCTTTTTTTCTTCTAGAATATGCACTTTCATACTTCCAATATGTTGAAATAATTCGTCCAGAAAATCAAATTAGATTAGTTGACTTTGTCGTTAGGCTGCGGACGGAAATGTTACAGGCCCAGCTCTCGGAGATGAGCGAACCAATGAACTAATGAACCAGAAGCTCGCGGAGACACGATGGAGACATAGAAAGGAGACACACAAGCCGCAGCCAAAAATCTTCTCCTTTCTGTCTAGAAATTGTTTGGGACGATCTGTAGTAGGAATTATTTGCACGTGTACATTTTGATGCCAACTTGATTTACAAGATGGACCCAAAGTCAAGTTATACTAACATTTATGCCAGATGTTTGTTGTATTCTATTTCTCAAGAGCTAATAAGATTTCAATCTGGATATAAAACATAAGTTATTATTTATATTAATCTGATTTATTTAAAAAAAATTAATTTATTGTGCTATTTGTCATTTATGTTTGTCTATATATCAAAATTCCCAATGAATCATTATTGAACCACAATGGCTGTGGACGGAACGAGCAAAATTCTACTTGTTCTTACGTACAAGAAGAGTAAAAGCGTCATTTGCGTGCCACGTTAACCGCAATCTAGCAGACTACTAACGGTAATGGCAGCAATAAGGGGAATGTAATTTTCATGTGGCGGCAGTTGGCAATGAAGGGAAGTGTAGAATTTTAGTGGCAGACAAGGGAACGGGTAAATTTTCAATAACATACGGGGAATTTGCCCTTACAAAATACAGCTCTCTCACATCAAAACAAATTCTGTTCTAGTCTACATTTTAAGACCCTGAGGCCTGAGCCTGGATTTTAAGATGCGAAGAGAATCAAACAACTCAACAAGTTACGCACCAGCAGGGAATTAACAAGTCAGAGAGGGGAGTTTGCTCTGCAAACCAACAGTGTAGTGTTAACTTTAATTTTGGCTAAAATTTCTCTGGTTGACAAGTCTGAAATTCTTAGAATTAATTTTGCCGAACTTTAGAACCGTGCTCGTTGGTACTAGATCATCGTGCTCCCACTGCAATGCCAAACGGGGTCCACGTACGTAGGAATCCAGATACAATTCATAGCCACCCACTTGCACGAACATTGATTCCAAATTGAGAGTATCAGCGCATGGCGGCGGTGGCGGCGTGGTCGGAGGTCCAGCCGTCGGCCATCTCGAAGCCGTTCTGGCGGCGGCGGAAGTCCTCCCGCGCCTGCTCCACCTCCTCCCGGGTGTTCATGACGAAGGGCCCGTCCCGCACCACCGCCTCGCCGTGAGGCCGCGCCGCCACGAGCATCACCCTCGCGCCCCCCGCCGCGGCGAGCCCCTCCGCGGCCCGCACGTCCACGCCGTCGCCGTCGGCGCCGAACACGACGAGCGTGCGCGCCCCAGCGGAGGCGTCGCCGAACACGGCCTCGCCGGCGATGACGTAGGCGCACGCGCTCCACCCGCGCGGGACGGGCTGGCGGAGGCGCGCGCCGGGCCGCAGGGAGACGTCGAGGCACAGCGCCGGGGTGCGCGGCCGCAGCGGGGAGCGCGCGCCCAGGCACTCGCCCGCGATGACCTTGACGGAGACGCCGCCGTCGCCCGTGGCGGCGGCGGGGATGTCGTGGCTCGCCAGGTCCTGGTACCTCGGCTCCATCCTGCACGCAGCGCGGCAGCCCAGCTGATCAGCGACTCCAAGTCCCAATGCAAGTCTCCCAAACCCCAATAATCCAAGAAGCGAGGAAGCATGGCGGCGGGCGACTGCGGCACTTACATCTTGTCGTTGGCGGAGAGGTTGACCCAGATGTTGATGCCCCGCTGCACGCCATTGCCGGCGGGCACCTCCGCGTGCACGACGCCGCGCCCAGCCGTCAGCCACTGCATTTCACCCGAGCACGCCGGGTCAGTTGACGACGACCATAGATGCTAGTGCTACATGTCAACTCTCTTGAGGTCTGACCAATTCTATTCTACACGCCGCTAGCTTTTTCTTGAGTGGAGTATGACTGGCTCATCATGGTGGTCGGCGTGAGGCCAGGGTGAACAATGGAGCCGCAGATGCACCTGTTCCTTTCACAAGCTGCTGCTTTTTATAGGGTATCTGGTAAATGTTTAGGCTTGAGATGCGCTGCTTTTTCTTCAGAACTATGCAATTTACAGTTTTTTTTCCTTTTTACAATGAACAGAGTCCCTATAGTCTTGTGCGTTCAATGCTGCTGTGGATGGGAGACCTAACCTGAACATCTCCTTCTTTGATGGTGCCCTTGTGCCCTGAAAAGTCATGGTAACTGACGCCTCCCTGAAAGCAACACCGGAAGACAAAACATTTTGTCAGCAATTTCACTTTAAGAAAAAAAGAAATATTGTTCAATATACTAAATCAACCTTGCAACATATAAAGTAGGATTCATAAGGATCATATGAAAAATCTCATGAATTCTTACCTTGAGCATATAGGTGACGTTCTCAAACCCTGATGACATACCACGCAGGAAACAAAGAAGAAAAATAAACAAAAAGTCAGTTTAATTAGAAACGTTTACTTTGCTCCATTTATAGAAAGTATAAATATTGATTTATTGGTATTGCTAGAGGGGGAGATACAAACCTCTGTGGGGATGGTCAGGAAAGGCAGCTGGTGCAGAAACTGAAAAGACAAAGGAAGGAAAAGAAAAGGAAAATTATGAAAGAATTTTGGATTCACTGCATATATATACTTCGTATTTAAGTCTACCGATGACCGATCCATGATGGCGCTCGAAACTTTTATGTGTTTCCTTCGAGTTCAGTGGGTGCATTTATAATTACTTAAATGTTTATGAAAACATATATAGGTGACAGCTAGACTTTTGATAGAGATTATTAATAAGTTTGCCGTGGTACATATCAGACATGTTTAAAGCTACTTTATCAGTTGCCATTTTTGCTTTGTGCATGAACAAGATCGATCACCAGTTTCTTGTCAATATCGTCTTTGATGTTAACAGAAAAAAAATCCTTCTATTTTTTACTGCAAAAAAAAAACACATATCACCCGGCCGGGAATTATTCTACGTACACTCGAACTCGTCGAAAGAAAGGATAGGATCCAACTCTGGCAGCTCAGGCCTGCATCAGTTAGAAACAAGTTATGTGCCGGTTAATATCAGGATTATCGCAAATGAACTGCAAGAACCAAGAACCTATATATAGGCGCTATGCTGAAGATGCGATGGCGACGATGGATTGTTACCTGCCGATGCTCCGCCAGAGCGCGAAGCCCTCCACGTAGGGCTTGCGCTCGCACGCCAGCGTCCGCACCACCGCCCGCGGCTCGCTCATCGTCACTTCGCCATCGCCGTTGTCCATGGCTCGCCGCTGCTCCTCGCTGCCATGGCTGGTGATCAAAACATTTTACATGGTCGTCAGCTCAAGCAGGAAGAGAAAAAAACAGAAGGCACACAGGAGTATCGGAGCCCGCCGGTAAGCAAGCCGGGCGTCATGCACGCGAGCGTTAGTTGCTCATGGCCTGGACTCTGCTGGCTGCAGCTATCTAGCGAGGAGCCGAGCCGATCGGTGGAGGGGGAGAGAGTTCACTAATAATAATCATCAACAAAGGGATCCGTGCGGGTACCTCTGAGTCATGTCAGTCTCCATGCCACCGGGCTTCCGCCTCTCGCCGACCTCGGCGGCCGCCATTGCCGGCTTCCCGGTCGATCCCTGGAGAGGAGACGGAGGAGGGACCAGAGGCATGCAAGCGGTGGCGGCAGCAGACATTATGGCGGCGGCGAGCGGATATATATATATGGTGTGTGTACGGAAGAAAGAATTGCTGCGCCGGCCGCCGTCCCGTGGAGCAAACGAACAACGGAGGCGGCGCTGGTGGTGGTGGCTGTGGCTCTGGTCGTCGCCCCGGCCGGCGTTTAAATACCCGCGGCGGGAGGGCAGCAGGAGGCGATGGAAGGAGCGGAAGATGGGGGCTGCGTGGAGACAGAGGAGAGGTGTGAACGCCCGTCGCGGGTTGGGACCCGCGCCGGGTGGTCCCGCTGCCGCTGCATGTGTGGTGTGGTCCCACCGCCGGCCGCCTCTGACGCCGAGAGCTCGCGCACTAGCTCTCTGTCCCGTCCCTCCCGTGTGAACGCGGGCTTTGTCGCGGCAACAGCATCGTGTCGTCTAGTCTCGTGATTAGGCCGTGCCTGCCTCTGATCTGGCACTCCACCATATTTGGATTTAGGGAAAATTCGATTCGTGCCACCACAACTCCGTGAAATTGGGTGTCACGTTCAAAATCATGCCACTCAATGGCATGATTTTGAACATGAGATCCAACTTCAAGAAATTGGAGTGGCATGGATCAAAATGACCCTTGGATTTAAGGGTCTTGTTTGGTTTTTCTAGCGCATACGTGCCGAGAAAAAAATCTCATATGCATAGAGTGTTAAACAAAGTTTATTTGCAAAAAAATTTTAGAGATGTGTATAATTTTTCGCGATGAATCTAATGATGGTAATTAATTAATGATTGACTATATTGATGCTATAGTAACCATCTTCTAATCGCGCGGTTAAAGGCCTCATTAGATTCTTCAGGGTTCCTAGCGCAGGGATTCTAGAGTTGGTTTTGTAAACTGGCTTTATTTAACACCATAATTAACGGTCAAAATTTTTTAGTACTCCCTAGCGCAGGGGACCACCGTTGACTTAAGATGGTGGCGGATGCTAATTTGATGTGAAAGAAAATTACTGCTGACTGGTTGGTGACTGATGGCTAGTGTTGATTTGGTGTGAGAGAAAAATAATATTGCTCGTTACCAGCATTATTGTTGTTATGGCACCATCTTCTTGTGTTGTTTTTTTTAGAGCAAAATCTTCTTGTGTTGTTTTGCAGGCAGCGGAGCCCACAATGCGGAGAGGAGAAGCACGTGTACGGAGTCAAGAAAAAGTCCTTTCCCATTGCGAATGTCCGAGGCTCGTAATTAAGGGCATGCAACTCCAACCCAATAATTAAGATGGTTTCTATAAAATTAATTCATTTGTTACGTAAGTAATTTGGTGATAAGACAAGAGATTAATTAAAGAGAGAAATGATTTCTCACATATATAAGAAACCATAGACGATACGAGAGATTAGAGAGATGGTTGGATATTAGTTTATTTTAAAGAAATTATCCATTATGAACATAATTTTTATGTGTAGTATACTGCCTCCATCCTTAAAAGATATTCTATTACCAAATTTAGGACACATTAGTAGTGGTGATAAATGACCATTATGTTGACCCTATTTATTCAGAGTAATTGTGATTCAAAGTCTTCCTATTTGTTTAATTTTCTAGATTCTGAATAAATGCACGGAAACCAGCAAAATAACATCAACCAAACCATTTACATGCATGGATGGAACCAGCAAACTAATATCAACCAACCATTTGATTGGCTCTATACATTTCTCAATATATAATTTTTTGTTGTTGTTGTGGGTGTTGCTTTAATTAGATGATCAGTCTTATTAGAAGCTAAAGGTGCAATCTTTGTGGGACAATAATGCTAAATGAATAATTATTTAAAAAAGTATAAATTACTCCCCTCAACTATAGCCAAAGTCCGGATATCCCTCATTTATCTTTTTCGTTTCTTTATACACAAGTTGAATTTTAATTTCAAAGTTTGCAGGATAGTGGTGGATATCACAATGAATATTTAAAAAATTGTTAGAATTTTTTCATCGTTATTTTTCATATAATTTTGAACTCCAATGATTAATTTATTATTAATTATCCTAATTTATTGAAATAATGATAAAAAATTATGATGTATTTTTTCTAACATGTTTTATGATGTGAACTATCATCTTCTAAAATTTCAACTGAAAACTCCACCTATGCATGGAGAAATAAAAAAGACAAATTGTATTAGGGGGTAATTGAACCAAAAGGCACTGGTTGAGAGGTAAAATAAACTAAATGGTAGTTAGAGGATTATCCAGACTTTGACTATAATTGAGGGGAGTAGTTTAGACTTTTTCCTAATTATTTTAGAATGTGGAGAGTACGTGCTATGACAAGCTATGTATCTAAATTTGCCAAAATGACGTACAAGCTGGAACGAAGGCACTAAGGGAGTATTAAGGAGGGTGGTTGTGTGGAAGAACTTCGAGAATTTTGAAGGGAAAGGATACAAATGGCTTTAAACCCCATCCTTGCTTCATATAACTAGTTTGAAAGCAAGGAGGCAAAAGATGCGGCCAGTGTGTAGGAAGTCTCATCATCTCTTGCTGTCGCTGGCGCTGTAGTATGAACGCACTTCACTTGTTTGTCTCCGTTGGTTTGTTTGCAAGTTAGGTTGGAGCCAAACCAAATCGGTCCAGCCGAGCTCTGCGTGCCACATCAGATATGGGTAGGTAGTACTTTATCAGGCACGGCCTAGTGCTGCTCTTCATTCCCTCTTTTTTTTCCCCTTTTAATTACTAGCTTCAATAACGGTTTACACATATATTTCAGAAGGAATCGATTTATACTAGGAGCAGGGACCTCTGAGTAGTCACGGTGAGAGGAGCCGGTAGTCACAAGGTGAGAGCAGTGTGAACCCCAGTCCTCATGAGGACAAACGATAGATCCGGCGTCTAGTCTCCGATGTCTGTGATGCATGTGTAAGATCAGTCTCAGTAGAAGTTTATGGGCATAATTATTTAGATTGAGAACTAGGTAACTGTGTCAGATGAGTTTTATGGTGATGAAACTCTCTTCATATCCCATAAAACTCCATTCTTCTCACATTGCTATGTTAGCAAAATTGATGATATTTAATGTAATGAAACTCTCCATGAAACTCCATTGAGACTGGCCTAGTAAATCATGCCTCCTAAAATTATTCTATTCTTTACCATCATCTGTACATGTGCAGAGAGTCGAAGCAAATAATAATTAATGGAGTGTTTGTGAAGATAACGAGAGAGTGTGAAAAGCCTTGGTGGATTTGTCTTGGTTGTCCTCGCTAGCTGGCTATACGTGCCGACCCATCGATCGTTACGGTTGTTGAAACTGTTCATACCACAAAAATGTCACTTTCCCCCTTCTTTCCAGGAATTTTTTTTCTAGCATCTACAAAAGAGCAACACGAGTTGCCAATATTTGTATGAAAAGTGCGAGGATTAGGCTCCCATCACCAACACGTGTTTATCCTCCATAAGTTTAATTTGAGCTTATTATTGTGTTACTATGTTTTGTTTTGGTAATAATTGTGGCACGCCATAGATAACTCCGTGATTGTTTATTTGAGAGTGGGTTGGCCTTTTAACGCATGTAGTCACTTCTTTTCACTGGTACCGGAATGGTGCCTATGAGCGTGGGACTTGAGCTCGCGCGATTGTAAAACTCTTTTCGTCTTAATACAATGATACGCAGCTCTCCTACGTATTCGAGAAAGAAAAAAAAGCATGTATTATGAGCCAGCGCCTATATATACTTTCTGTATTTTGTAATTTTAATTTCTGTTGGAATAATTCATAAATTCTTCCATATCACTCGGACAAAGCTAAACTTTGTACAGAATATGTAGGTTTCAATGAGCTCTACAAGTAATTAATTGACTGCAGCTTTAGACAACAAATGAAAAAAGAACCTTATTTTCACATGAGGGAGGTCGTGGATTAACCTTGAAACCGTATGTGTGCCTATTTGGGTTAAAAAATGGTGGACATATGAGTGTCTCAGGGGTGACATCTTTTTATAGATTTTTTTCCAATTTTTATTTGACTATATATCTGTGTTGGCACAAAATTAAAACTAGCAAAGATGAGAGTATAGAGCTGGTAAGGATAGGGGTTTTCTGTAGTAATATGTATATATGTAGTGTGGCAAGTTATACTACTATAGAATCATTATTTGTCCCCGTTGGAAAACTCCTGTTGTCCCGGTTTCCCAACCGAGACTACTAATCCGGGACTAAAAGAGATTTTTTAGTCCTGGGTTAGGCACCCAAGACTAAAGGCAACCTTTGGTCCCGGTTGGTAAGGCTGCCAGACCCGACGTGGCAGGCACACCCTTTGGCTCCGGTTGGTGTTACCAACAGGACCAAAGGTCCAATTTTTTTATTTTCCCTCTTCTTATTTCCATTAATTTCTTTTTCATTTTCATTATACTTTTATTTTGGAATTCAAGCTAAGTATGAGCTTTTCCGTATCTAAGTTCACATAACCATAGTGTAGAAGTTTCACTTTTTTGATTTGTTCTACTCTATTTAAATATTTAAATGAATTTTTGGAATAAAATGGAAATATATTTTTAAGGATGGGTCATGGCCTCACCCGCCGCTACAAATCGATTTTAGAGATAATATAAAAAATAACTTATCCTATAGAGTCACAAGTGACTGTGTGGTGCAGTGTAGAGGAGGGTACGCGCAAGGCTTTGGCCTTTAGGTAAATGCTTCGAATCTTGGTTTATGTAATTGTGCATATCTTGTCAAAAAAAATTGTACTTGAGAGGGGTTGTTGTGGTGGTCAATTAGCAGGGATATTTTTTGCTTTTTAATTTTGTTGCTTTTGAGTATTTTTCTAATTTTTTTTATCATGTTCTGAAAAATAATTTGTATGAGCGGGTCATTGGCTCACCCGCATCTACAAATCAATTTTTAGCTACGAGAACTAGGAACGGGTATCGCACCCATCTCTAAAAATACGTTTTTATCCACCCCTAAAAATATCTTTTTTTAAGTAGTGCATACTACCTGACCTCTACCATCTAACACACATAAAAAACAAAAATGCCGTATCCAAGTTCTCCTGGTGTGAAACGAACTTCTGTCATCGCAAATATTTTCTTTGCCCTGGCCTAGAAGAATTCAGGATTTAAAGGTACGTTTTTCTTCACCCATTCATTAAGCATGCCAGGTCGCATGGTCACTTGACAACCAGCAAAACATGGAGACTTAGGTCACCTATTAGAATTTTTCTATTGCGATGGAATAAAAGGGTACATATAATAAGCTCTACTGATCGAGCTGGGCTGTCAGTAGCTTTCGCTGTGTGAACACCCGGCGCAAGGTTTTCAGCACTGCGCGAAGCAGTCATAGTAAATGACAGAACGACACATCACAACTAGATTGGTGTGCATGACTGAATTCTCCAAGACCAGCTATATCCTTTGGCAGACAGTACAGCTGCGAAGGGACAGAGAAGTGCAAGTTGGACCAATGTTTTTCATGACTTCATATGAATATATATGTAATGGCTAGTAAAATTATATTTTGGTGAAAGCATTTTTTAGGACATATAGATCTATTCAACTTTTACGAAACCAATTACCATGATGATATAGAATTAAAAATCATAATGCTCAGAATTTTGAAAGTTTAATGGCATATATGAACTTTATTTAGAACATCAAATAAAAAAGATAGAGGGAACAATGTTTATAAAAAAAACTGTACTTTTCTTGGTGGAAGGGAATGAGGGAAGTAACAAACCTAGCTAGATTGTGGAAGTGAAACAATATGAATCATGCATGTTTTCATGAAATTCCAACAAATTGAAGCATAGTTCCTTAATTGAGAGAGCAATAACTTCATAGGCAACGTATATAGTTCTATAATCTTGGGACACCCTTGATTGTGTGAACACGACCGGGGCTACAAAGTCGTAGTGTACGTATGAACTCACAACGCATTAAACTTCCCGTTTGGTCACCCTATTATTGAGACTCTGTTTAGTTCCCACCCCATAAACCCCGTAAACGCAAAAAAAACGTCACATTGAATATTTCGACACATGCATGGAGTACTAAATGAAGTCTATTTACAAAACTTTTTGCATAGATGGGCTGTAAATCGCGAGACGAATCTAATGAGCCTACTTAATCCATGATTTGCAATAGTGATGCTACAGTAACCATCTGCTAATTATTAATTAATTATGGATTAATTAGCATCGTTAGATTCGTCTCACGATTTACAACCCATCTGTGTAAAAAGTTTTGTAAATAGACTTCATTTAGTACTTCAAATTCGCAAGATTCCATCGCAAATTTTTTTTGCAAAACATCTAAACACGGCCTGACTCTACTGTGGTACAGTGACTAATGATATACTTATTGGTACTACATTATTAGTAGTTCAATTTACCAGTATAATTAAGCTAAATGAAAGTATGAAGTAATGTGTGCGGTCGTATCCGGTAGGTTATTAAGCCAAAAAAAAAGGTAAAACTGTACAGCATGAGGCCGATGCAGATTTCCTTTGCACCAAACAGTTGAGTTCCCCCGGATTTCGTATAGGCAGTGCTCCTAATTCCAATGCAACAAATTGACCTGCTGTTAACTCACCAATACATATCGTCATGGAGTGTCGCCCCATTTGTGCAGGATTTGAACCAGTCAGTTCTTAGCGTTTGGGCAGCGTGGATCTAGCCTTTTCCACAGAATCTAGCTTTACGAAATAATAAGTGCAGCGCGCGGGAGTGATGCCTGTACAATTAACAATTAATCGAAGTATTTTTTTTATATTTCTGTCTCAAGTGTATTTCGCATCTATCCAACAATTTTGTTAAATCACCAACAAAATAATTTGTCAAAATAGCCAATATCGTCCCTGAAGTATCACCCGAAGCTCAATTTCAACCCTGAATTACGAAAATGATCATTCTCATCCTCAAACTATCACAACCGGCTCAATTTCGTCCTTGGTCCGACGTGAACTGCCACGCTGGCTCGCCATGTCCTCACCCAGTCAGCTTGTTTAATGAATTACCGTTTCCACCCTTGGCCTATCTCTTCCCAGAGGCTTTTACATGTATACCATTACAAAAGATGGCATCGGCGTCCATACCACTAAAAAGTTTGGAGACACCTCTATATCATCGCGTTTTTTCATTTTGACGTCTCTACCATTTTGGACGAATGGAGTGCTAACGGAGGGTAACAGAGCTGCGAAAAGACCATTATATCCTTAGATGCCAAAAATTGCTTAAACTCTCTCCCCACAATGACGAGTGGGCCCCACTTGTCATATTCTTCTTCCTCCCCCACCATTTTTTCCCTCTCCCTCTCTCCCTGGCTCGCACGGGCGGCGGCAGCGGCTTGCCCTGCGAGGGGAGGCCTGCCCGCGGCGAGGCCTGAGCCGGCAGCAGCCCGGACGAGGCGGCGCTCACGCCAGTAGAGGCTCCCGCCGGCGGAGGCCCGCTCGAGGCCTCCAGCGCGCAGCCGTGTCGGCGGAGCTTGGGGAGGGACATGGCGCGTCGGCGGCGGGCTGCGGCCTTGACGGGGGGGGGGGGGGGGGCAGCTGCGACGGCCCGCACCAGCGGCGGAGCTCGGGGAGGGCCATGGCGCGGTGGCGGCGGGCTGCGGCCCCGACGGGGAGGGGAGGGGGCATGGCACGGCTGCGAGCCTCGTGCGGCGGCGGCGGGCTGCGGCCCTGACGGGGAGGGGAGGGGGGCATGGCACGGCTGCGTTGCACAGCCCCGACGGCAGAGGAGCAGAGGAAGAGCTCGCGGCGGAGCAGGATGTGGTGCTCGTGAGAATGGAAGGGCAAAATGGTCATTTTACTTGGTTAGGCCTACATGTCAGAGCTCTAGATTGTTAACTTCTAACGGATGGTGGATGGAATGGTATAGACGTCAAAACGAAAAAACACGATGTTACAGAGGTGTCACCAAACTTTTTAGTGGTATGGATATCGGAGTCATCTTTTGTAATGGTATATATGTAAAAACCTCCTCTTCCCGGACCCCATCCGGTCATCCGCCCTGGCTGCGCCCGCTGGACCTCGCGGTCCTCGCCCTCCACCTCGCGGAACACGGCGGACCTCTTCCCCGACCACGCCGCGCCACGCAGACGCTGCCGGCCGCGGGACCTCCTCGATGCCGACATGACGAAGTCTCCCACTGAGGCCTTGCTCGTCATGCGCACGATGCCACGGCCTGCCGTACGTGTACAGGAGCGGCGACGCTGGCGCGTGCTCGTCCACATCTAGTCGTCCGCCGAGGAGCCCTTGCCGCAGCGAGGCCGTGGTGTCGTTGAGCTACTTGAGGGGGTATTGCCGAGAAGCAAGCAAGCAAGCTAGATATCTGCGTACAAATTGAATTATAATCTCACAAATCAAGTCGTCAATTGTACAAATTGAAATTGCTCTCCACTCAGAACAACGTTGGAGATGCCCTTGCCGCTCCCGGCGATCTCAATCGCGGAGTTGATGGCGTCCGCGACCTTGGCCTCTGTGGTGGTCAGCACGCGACCGTTGCTGTACTTGAGCTGGAGCTTTAAGGAGTCCATGGAAGGGGCATCTTGGAGGCGGCATGGCGAGGGGCATATGCCGGCAATCCGATGGCATCAGGGACTGAAGCTTGACCTGACTCGGCCACGCCGCCCGCCCCGCCCGCTCGCGACTTGCCGTTGGGCCCTGGCCGGCCACTGCCGCTCCCGCATGGCCTGACCGACGCCGTTCGTGCTTGTCCCGGCTACTGACCAGCCTGGACGCTCCGTTCTTGGCTGTACGCCGCCACCCACGCAGGCCTGGCTGCCTCTGGGGGCCGGCTGGCGCCGCCCAGGTCGTGGCTACTGTGGATGAGGCCTGTGGAAGAGATAGGCCAAGGGTAGAAACCGTAATTCATAACTAGGTGACTGGGGGAGGACATGGCGAGCCAGCGTGGCAGTACTAATCGGATCAAGGACGAAATTGAGACGGTTGTGATAGTTTGAGGATGAGAATGATCGTTTTAGTAGTTTAGGGACAAAATTGAGCTTCAGGCGATAGTTCAGGGATGAAATTGGCTATTCCGCCAAATAATTTCTAGTGTCGCTGGAAGTTGAGAAGGGGAAGAAACCATTGGCAAAAAAGACTTTTCGCATTAGTATTATACTAGTATGGAGTGCTAGCTACATCAACATAATAATGAGTTTGACCTAAAAATGAATGATGAAGAATTAGATTCACTGTTTTGAAAGTTGAAGGACGAACTTGACCCAGCAGTGAAAGTTCAAGAATAAGATTGCCTATTTTGCCAACATTGTTTTAAAACATTTGTACTGTTTTTAGTTGGTGGAAGGGGATCAAGAAAGTAACAAGTCTTGGTTTTGGAACTAAAACTTTTCACACTAACCACAACATCATATTGAAATTTTCCTATTTTTCTGAAATGACCAAGAGTTATTGCTGTTTTAATTATTTTTTGTAAAATGGTAGAGGGTTTGAAGTCTAATTGTGACAATTTGTGAGGGGAAAACAAATCCCCGACCAACAATCTAAACCTAATAAAAACATTGTTTCCTTAGAAAATAACTCCAAAAATAACTTAAGTAGACCAAAAATCATTGACTATTTTAGAAAAATCCTAACAAAGACAAATAACTATCAGTCATATGCAAAAAATATTCCTGGTAAATGTTTTAAGTCTAGTACGTCCTGAACTGCCCACAAATATTCAGAAAGATAGCCAACATTTTAAGCGTAATGGAGGAAGAGAAAATGTGTACATGGGACAAAATAAATAGGGATATAACCTTGGACAGCCTTGAGCGTTTGAACGCAATAGGGATATAATAGTCACCGTGTATGAACTCAAAACCCATGAAGAAACTTCCTGAGCAGTCTCTCAAGTTTTGACTCTAGTGTCGTACAGTGACTAGTGATGTAAACTTGGTCGCAGCTCGCTAGTATCATCTTGCATGGGTGGTGTATTTGTGCACCATTTGAATAAGTCAGCCCCTTTAAGCCAGCCTCAAGGAGTTTCATTGGCAAAAAGAGAGAATGATAGAATTTCATGAGATGTGAGGAAAGTTTCGTCATCATAAAATTCACCTAGTACAATTATCTAATTCTCAGGTAAATGTGCCAATAAAACTTCCACTGAAACTGATCTAACAGTAACAGGCTAACATTTGGCCAGAGGAACCGAATAACTAGGTGCTGATCATGTTTGGTCCACGCATATATGAAGGTGCTCTACCACCTAGCTAGCCTTTATTATTGAGAGAGAGAGAGAGAGATAATGGTTGTGAAAACGAAAGTGGCGGCAGAACGGGAAAAGGCCAGCTGCCCTGCCCCAGCCGTTTTGGTCATTTCACACTACATACCGGCAGACCTTTCTTTTATATATATATCGCTGCAAATAGGAAAAGGTCAGCAGCCGCAGCCGATATCAATGCATGATTGGAATAGAATCGTTTGCCGGCAGGCGGTGACTGGGTTGGATCCAGTTCCTGTGGAATAGCACTTCTCTTAGCTTAGCTTTTGTGGTTTGGTAGTTAGTTGGATCTAACTGAAAGCAAACAGCCTTTCTATGGGGCTCTGTCCACATTGCATTTTTAAAATACAGTACAAACGTAGATGTTATGCACGTAACTCTGACTCTACGAGCATCTCCGAGAGACTGAGATGACAGATCCTCGAGATTGACAAAGTCACCACTGACGCCTCAATGGGCACGTTGTCTACCACTAAAAGAATAGCGCTGGTTAAATCTTAAAATAATTTAAGAAAATACGAGCACAAGTGCCGAGTCGATGACTCGAACTCTGGTGGGTAGGTTCCACCACCACAAGAAACTTTATCAGCTACTTTCAGATTGTGTTCACATTGCATTGAGCTGTCGGCATCGATGTATACGTGACATCTACCACTAATCAACTGGATGTAGATATAGTAGGTTAAGCTCGTAGTTGAGAATATGAGATCGATCCGTTGACTACTTCTAGTGGGAATCAGGGTTTTAGAACCACCTGTTTTTTTTTTTTGAAGCAAAGAACCACCTGGTTTTTGGTACGGTGTTGCAAATAAATCGGATCGGAGCCAGCAATTTATTGGCACAACAGCAGTACCATTTCGACTTTCTGTTACTCGTTCATCCCGAAATTTTAAGGAATTGGTTTCAGATTCAAATATTTACGCGATATATAAGATAACATTATCTATTTTCTTTATTGATAGTTTTAGAATAAAATCGTTATACATCTACAAACTAAAGTATAATAGTATAACATAATAGCTAGTCTAAAATAGCTTATTTATCAACAGATATTTTAATACAAAAAATACATAAAAAATATAAGAATCAAAATATATTTCAATAAATATGTAATTTTTTATTAATATAGAAATAGAAGATATAAAAGTAATTTCACCCATAAATAGATAAAAATAAGAATATCTAAAAGTAAATTTAATCTTCTTATATCTTTATTATAAAAATTAATAAAAGTGATTATAAGAAATGAATATGACTTTCTAAATAGTTTCAATGAAAGCGGATACATATAGTGTCGGATATTATCGAACGCGGATGTGAAATCGGATAGAGAAAATCGATGAGATTAGACCGGAGTTATCCAAAATTTACTACCATATTAAATTTGAATATGGCTATCTATATTGATGTTTAAGCGGATACGGATATCAGATATTTTAGAAATCCATATTCCCATTTCCATCGCTACCTAAGACGACAACAATCACTTTGTGTACTAATTAAAGAGTGGGCCGGGCCGGGTTTAATTTTTGCCCACTCATCTAAGTCGCTCATGGAGATACCCTAGCTTCAATTCAAAAATAACTTTGCATTGCTATATTATTTCTCTCATACACCATTGCGCATGGTGTTCAGTGGCAGAGCCACTAGTATGGCGAGTCGTGGCGGCAGCCATACGTGCCACACTTAGTGCTTGTAGAATATATTTATTCAATCTTCACTTACTCATGCTTGATATTTACATACAATTTCAACTCACAAGCCGATCAGTAATACATTTATGCATATTTGATGACAATGTCTTTATTTTATTGCATTGTGACCTCTTGTCACATGTATGTGTTTCTTTAAACAAACTAGTAGCAGTAGATTCATCCTAGGTAGATTCTGATTCTCGCGCCACCACTAGTGGTGTTTACTTTCTACAAGGCACGGGCGGATACAGGGATGGCCCTGGTGGGCTGCCCTCCCTAAGATTCGGCCTAGCGACACCCACCCATCTTTGAATTTGTTTCTACTAACTATTTTCTTATGTATAGCCAATGATACTTTAATTGAGAAGGTGAAAAATGAGAAATTATAGCTTTATAAGATTTGATTTACTTATTCACTAAAATATAAAATATTTTAAAAATTATTTCATTGGACCAACCTAACTTTTGAAGTTCTAGAGTCGCCACTGCGATGCTACAAGGCAAGATACAACAAAAAGCGACGGGAATCACTTTACGAAAATTGGCTCCGGCGCCTCTCCTTTCGGAGACATGCGTATGATTTTTGAACTCCAAAAGGCCAGAGAGCTACCTCTGATCTCCTTCACTCAGGTATGTATCAATGTGAAAAAGGAAGCATCTTGTCTTCCTGAGAGCTGCATGCTATACATATAACGATATATGACAACATATCAAGGTTTTAAATCTCCTGCTATAGCTTTCGCTATAACCCGCTATACCTGTTTGAGGCATAGTACCACTATTTAAATTCATGTGTAATTTAGCCGTTATAGTCTCATTTAACCCGCTATTAGCAATTTTTTTATATCCAGCCTTTAAACTCCCTAGCCTGCTATTAGTCACGCGCATACCAGACACCCCTGCAGGCCCACTTTGGGATCTTTTAATAGTACAGATCCAATTTTTTCATAAATTAAAGGCACATCACTACTACAGAACCGTTGATTTGTACTGGTTGGAACCCTTTGTTGTCCCAATTTCTCAATCGGGACTGCCAGGCCGGGAGGCCGGAACCTTTAGTCTCGGGTCATGCAACCGGGACAAAAGAGTACATTTGTGTTCATTTGCTTTTGAATGGGGAAAAGGGCATACTTTAGAAATAAATATAGTTTGCAACCACTGCAGAGTTTATATAAAAAGGGAGTAAATTAATCGTCATTGTGTACTTCAAAACTTTTTCAGATTAATCTGTTGAGACACAACTTGCAAAAAAAAAGAGGCGAGGTACCATACACAAGAAGCTTTTACTCCGGGTGATCTCGGTCAATGGCAATCACCAAATCTTATTGATATTGATTGCAGACGTTCCACTTAAAATTATTCAATGCAGAGCCTCACCAAAAGGTACTTACTCAAATTATTACATGTTTAATGAAACCTCATGACATAATCGGATTTCTGTGTTCAAGACATAAGTTAATTCCAAAGTTCAGCACTCTGCTGCCATAGTGGCATCAAACTTTTTACGCACCAGCTTCGGCACCTACATTCTCTGATGCCAACTCAACCCCATTACTTGAAAGCAGAACTGTAAGCATGACATTGCAAAAACAACAATCCAAAAACCATAATTGCACGCAGGAATATTTCAATCAGCATAAAAGATACTCACTGAATTAAAAGTTTGTTCTCCATCAGACTCTATGATCATCTAATGGCAGCAAACTAGCTTACTAGTATAACCCAGATGCAGTCTGTCAAAAATCATTGAACCAACAAGGAAATAAACAATAAGTTTTGTACCATTTACATACTTGGACAAATCTAATAAAACCATTGGCAAACTGAATTCACTTTATATCATTTCAGTCACCAGTGATGTGAAACATAAAGGGCACCAACTTAGTTTAGAAGGTATTGGTGATGTATCAATCCTAGAAGGATTGTCTTCCGTAGGGGGCTTAATAAATATTTACACCTTGTAATTCCTCTATGAAAAATTGAAGCGACAAAACAGCGTCATTTCTAGCAGACCACCACCATGTATAGTCTATACTAATGTGTAAATATGCCACCGAAACAAAGCTTTAGATGAGAGGACTGACAATTATCGTGGGTACAATTTTATAGCAAATAAGATAAAAAAACTAAGAATGTTTCCATTGTATAAGAAAAATATTGTCCTTGACAAGAAAGCATTAAGTTATCAAATGGAAACTTCTTGTGCACATGGAAACATAGAATACAAATACACTTTTCCCAAGTATTAAGCTGATGTGGGCTGATTATCGATACTAGAATAGCAGGATAGATCGGCTAACTCGCCCTCCCTCTAGAGGCTCTGAGCTGTTTTTTTGATCTATTTTCTGCTTGCCTAATCCTAGGACTCATAGCAGCCTTTTATAGACAAGGCGTCTAACAAACTTGACCCTTAAATAATCTAATCTCTAGACTCATCCTAAACCCTAACCTATGGCGGAGGTACAGTACCGCGGGTACTGTTCACGCGTAGTACTTGTGGGCCTAGGCCTGTGGCCGGCCCACTTGCCATAACACTTCTCCACCCCTCGAAGACAGCTCGTCCTCGAGCTGGAAAACCAAGGAAGGGAGAGGTCATCGGTGGAGACAATGACGGTGCTGGTGGTGGTAGCTGCAGCAGAGAAGCAGAGGGGATGCCACGGCGAAGATGATGTCGAGGTTGCTGTTCAGGCCACCTGTGGCCCATGTTCTCCTTCAGGACGGTCACCAGCATGTGCTCGAGCGCTTCATCGGCGCCAGACAACACCAAGGTGTCCAGGAAGCAGAGGACGCCTTCGTGAACGTTGATGGCAAAGTCATCATCGGCCTTGCCATAGATGCGGTAGGAGGTCGCCGCCGATGCCGAATCCGAGCCCGAAGCGGAAGGAGCTGAGGGTGGCCCTGACGCCGGCGGGCGTGCTCTTGAACGTGAGCCAGACGCGAGGGAGTAGAAGGCCATGTACAACAGTGTCCTGCCATTGACGCTGTTGCGGCCAAGCCCGTCGCCGAGCCAGCCGAAGAAGAACTGGCCGGCGAGCGCGCCTCAGAGCATGACGCCGTTCGCAGCGTCGGCGGCGTTGAGCGGCAGCGTGCCGTGCTCGGGTTGGCGAGGTCGGTGTAGTAGATGCAGCCGAGCATGGCCAGCACATGCAGCTGCTTGCTTGCCTGCGGGGTCTCGATGTGCCGCGTTTGGTGTAGGGGCAGCCAATGCCGTTGACGGCCGACGGAAGACGGGGCACCTGGTGGGGACGGCGAAGCGTTTGTGGCCCAGGCGTGCTGAATGCATGGGGAGGACGCCGACGCGGGCGACGAAGGGAGCAGGTGAGGCGCCAAAGCCAACAGCGAGGAAGCGCGCCCGCAGAAGCTGAAGACAGGGCTGCAATCGCCGCGGTGGGCACGGCCGCAGCCGCTAGCGCGGACTGGGTCGCCGGGGCCATGGCAGGCGATGGAGATGCCAAAGCCGAGGCCGCTCGTGGCGCTGGAGAACCTCTGATGGGCGGCAGCAGGTGGATGGACGGCCATGGACGCTCGAAGGCGCGCGCGGACGTGTGGGCGGCCGCGTATGGGTAGAGGCACACGCGGACAGCGTGCGGGTTCGCCAACGACGGAGGAGCGCGGACGGCGCGCAGGCGGCCGCGGACGGGCAGCCGCAGATGGGGGGCGGTGGGCGGAGATGGATCCACCGCGATGGAGGGCGGAAGCCGCGACAGACGGCCCTTGGAGGAGCGCGGACGACACCGCGACGGACAGGGCAACCGGATCCATAACGGCCGGAGATGCTGCCGGCAAAGATCCGCGCAGACGAGGGCGGCCTCGATAGGCGGCGACAGGTCGTCGGCGATGGATCCTTGACTGGCAGAGGCTGCTGCTCCCCTCCCACAAGTGGATCGATGATGGCGAGCGGCGCAACTGGTGGTGCCGGTGGCTGTGGTGTAGGCGACGCCGGTAACAGCGTCTGTGGTGCAGGGTTCGCTGGCGGAGATGGTGTGGGCGTTGACGGCGCGGGGATCGTTGGCATGGATGCCGGGGAAGATGTCGTGGGCAACGGCGGAGGCATCACCGTCAGGGCCCCCAGTGGAGATGGGGTTGGTGCCGACGGCATGGGCGCCACCGGTGCAGGTGGGAAAGGTGCGGTCGGCGGTGGTCCAGGAGGCGATGCCGGTGGCGCAGCTGGTGCTGGGACCTGCGCAAACCGGCGGCTGATTTTGTCGGCAAATTGCTCCCACGTTGGCATACCACGGTTCCTCTCGATCTTGCAGTACCATTGATAAGCCACGCCCGTCAATCGGAGTGTGGCAAACCACATCTTGTCCTCTTCTGTAGTCTTCCGTGCATCAAAGCATTGGTTGCAGCGGTGCAGCCACTGCAAGGGATCAAAACTACCATCAAAGTCTGGGACATGGAACTTGGGAACTCCCATGGTGGTTGTCAAAGTTGACAGCAGATGCGATCTAGGGTGGAATTAGATGAAATTCGTGGAAGAACAGGGGTGAAATCGATCCAATCTGGGCGCAAGGGAAAGGATCGATGGATGGGATTGGGTGGTTGCAGGAACGAAGGCTCTTGATACCAAATGATGTGGGCTGATTATCGATACTAGAATAGTAGGATAGATCGGCTAACTCGTCCTCCCTCTGGAGGCTCTGAGCTGTTTTTTTATCTATTTTCTGCTTGCCTAACCCTAAGACTCATAGCAGCCTTTTATAGACAAGGCGCCTAACAAACTTGACCCTTAAGTAATCTAATCTCTAGACTCATCCTAAACCCTAACCTATGGCGGAGCTACAGTACCGCGGGGTACTGTTCACGCACAGTACTTGTGGGCCTAGGCCTGTGGCCGGCCCACTTGCCATAACAAAGCCCTAAATCTCTCTAGAAATTACATAAAGGGGGGGGGGGGGGGGGGGGCAGAACAAAGACACAACTGATACTCAGTTTGAAGTGGAGAACAGACTGACATGTTCTATCTCATTTATGAAACCGAATCAATCACAGTGTATACCAAGACCGATTTAACTTCCAAGAAATAAAGAAGCTAAACAAGAAAGAACACCTGACCGTATTTAAAGCATCCATCCACTTTCCCCTGTGTGAAAAATGTTACAAGGGAATCTACGAATCGGAATCCCTATGAAACCATAGTACGATCACAAGAATTTACAATGAACGAATATTGAATACAATGAACGAATATTGAATAGTGAGTAGACTTGAATTTACAATACAATATATCAACGAACGAATAAACTAAATATATCCAGAGGGAACACTCAAGGATTAAGTATTAAAGAGGTAAACAAGAGACTATATTATGACAGAGTTCAATGCATCCATCCATTCTCCCATGTAAGAACAATCTAACAACCTGGGAACTGGTATCCATGTGAAAATACAATAGAATCAAAAGAACATAATGCAATCATGAGCCATTCAATCATCATATGAACAGTGAGGAGAAGCAGTACAGCCCACATCAAATGGATCTTCCGATCCACAACAATGCCAATACTGGAACACTTTGCCTGAATCCGGGGTATCCATGGTTCCACCAGCATAAACACTCTCAAATTTTCTCTTTGTCTCTCCTGGCATGGAAGAAAAAGGGAAGTGATGAGTCGAAATGTTTGATGACAAATACCTTGGTTAATATCTCTCTCTAATCAGATTGCTAAGCTGTCTCATGAGGACGTGAATTACTAGTATGGGGCTAAAAGAACCACCGAGATTACCTTTTTTTTTTGAGGTAACAGGAGGAGTGTGATCCCCTACTGGTTATATATTAAAGAAAAAAAAAGAGAGTAACACCACTGACTGCTTACAAGAGAAAAGAAAAAGAAAAGAAAACCCACTCGACACCAACAACTAAGCTTGTGATTGTAGCCATTGTACAATGTTTGGAAAATATTTTTTCTTTGCTCTTTGGATAACCAAGGCAAATTCCTTTATGAAGGCATTTTTGGTCCCTTGAATTGAGAAGGCTTCATTCTTGAATATGAAGTTATTCTGTGCAGTCCAAATACTCCATGACATGAGTGTTATCACTTCCATGAAAAAAGGTTCTGCAATTTGCCTTCGTAGATCTTCTAGGACTGCTAGGGGACCCAAATTAGATTGAATATGCAACCCAATACTGATCCAGCACTGTTGAGAGAAAGGGCAATTCAAGAACAGATGTGTAATTGTCTCATCGTCTTGACAGGTGCAGAAAACACAAGTATAATCATCCAAATACATTGTCTTTCTTCTGAGCATTCATCTGACATTTAACCTATCTTTCAAGAGCAGCCAAAAGAAGATTTTATGTTTAAGTTGGCTGCAAGAACGCCAAAGCCACTGGAACGCAGGATGAATGTCTCTATGACCTTTCATGTATTGATAAGCTCTTTGTGAGCTGTAGAGAGGACTGAGACCTAGTAGTGCATCACAAGGAAATCATATGCTTTTCTAATGTAAAACTGGAAACGGCTAAACCAGCTCATGATAGGAAAGCCCACACAGTGAACTTAAATGTGTGTGCCCCCAAATTGCGCAGAACAGCTTCGAAATTGCGCACCAAATTAGCTAATCATTTTTCATTTTTTGAACAAATAATTGCTCCTATTCTAGAATCTTGACACACGGGAGATAACTCTAACGAAAAGTTAATTGAATATGAATAATCTTTCTACAAAACAGCTAACTTATTTCTTCAGATGGTATCTTTCTTGACATCCCACCTAAGCCAATTCAGCATATTTGGCCTCAAATTACTCGTATACTTCAAATGATTACCTCCGAAGTGGGCAGTGTGGTAGCGGCAGGCGGAGGGGTGGTTCGCCGTCGGGTCGTACTGCTGCTTGCAGTTCTTGCAGGTGCGGAGCACGGACCCAGCCGCGCCCCCACCGCTGGCCGCCGTCGCCCGGAGACGGCCGCGCGGGGCTAGCCGGACGGAGGGAGCGGGGCGAAGTGGGGCCCGCGGCAGCGGCGGACGTGCGAGCGGCGGCGCGGCCATGGGTAGGGACGGGCCCGGTCGGATCGGGAGGCGGAGGCACTCTCAGGAAGGAATGGGATTGGTGGTTGCTTCTCAGTTTGGGCTGCGTTATGTGTAACGCTCTGGGCCGGGAACCAGCTAATGGCCTGGAGAACACCGGACAAGTCGCGATTAAAAAAGAAATAATAATTCTATTACAGCCGGCCATATTTTATTAAATATAAAATCCATATTGCTTCCCTTAACTTGTCATCGACTTTAAAGACCCCTCTTAATTCCAAAACAGTACATTCCACACCCTGAATTCTTGAAACCATGTGATTTAACACCCCCCCCCCCACACACACACACAAACCACCCTGGTTTAGCCACGACAGAGTAGTTTTTCCTTTTTTTTCCCTCAACCTCCAACTTTTCATAACAAGAAAAAATAGTTAAATGAGTCTAGAAATTATGAAATCTTTTTACAAAGGTAGAGTAGGTGATAGGAAAACTATTTTGAATATTATTTTTAGTTGGAATGCAAAAGATTTTGAAATATAAATATTTGAATA
This sequence comes from Panicum virgatum, assembly GCF_016808335.1. Taxonomy (NCBI): domain Eukaryota; kingdom Viridiplantae; phylum Streptophyta; class Magnoliopsida; order Poales; family Poaceae; genus Panicum; species Panicum virgatum. Next base: position 30,663,288 of record NC_053141.1, on the reverse strand, counting down.
TGGGTAAAATTTAAGTTTCATTGAATTTTTTGAGCATAAAAATGTTCTCTAAAATTTACCAAATTTGAAATTTAAGGTCCATTTTGAATTAGTTTATCATGTTAATTTTATTTCACTCATGTTCCACAGAAATTTTCAAAATTCTATTAAAATAATCAAATTTGGTGCAAATTTGCCCTCTACGAACAAACATAAAATGTTGCTACAGAACATTAGTCAAATAAAATTAACATGACAAACTAAATTGAAAATAAACCATAGGTGTCAAATTTGGTAAAATTTGGAGCACGTTTTGATACCCTAAAAATTCAACGAAACTTAAATTGTACCCATATTCAAATATTTATATTTCAAAAATATTTGCATTCCAACTAAAAGGTATACTTAAAATAGTTTCCTTATCACCTACTCTACCTCTATAAAAAAATCATAAACTATTTTTTTGCTATGAACGTTGGAGGGAAAAAAAGGAAAAAAAACCGCTCTGCTGTGGCGAAAACCAGGGTGGTTTTGCTCTCGGAGGGTAAATCAAACTGTTTCACGAGTTCGAGGTGTAGGATGTCCAGTTTTGCAGTTAAGAGGGTTTTTTTAAACTCGGTGACAAGTTCAGCGGGCAATATTGACCTTATTCATAATTTTTAGACTCGTCTAACTATTTCTTTTCTTGCTATGAAAGTTGGAGGGAGAAAAAAAAAGAAAAACCACTCTATTGTGGTGAAAATAAAGGTGGTTTTACTCCTAGAGGGTAAATCAAACGGTTTTAAGAGTTCAAGGTGTAAGATGTCCGGTTCAACTCCAAGAGAATAGCTATCCTCTTAACTAAATTTGGAGTTTTTCCATCTCTATAAAAAAATAGAGAGTCTCCTAAATGGTGGAGAAACCAAAAGACTAGGTAAACCTTAAGAATATAAAATACAAATGAGGTTCTTGGATTTTGCACTAAACACCCTAGGAAGAACGTGGGGCTTACAATGTAGTCCCCATGCATGGCTGTAGCGGTGGAGGTGAAATTCCGACGAGCGGAGGGCTTGCCGGCGGAGGGGAAGTGGCGGGGGAGGACGAGGGGATCACTGGCGCTCAATTTGAGGCAAGAGCTGGGGTCTTCTTGTCTTCGTCGAAGGAGGCAGTCGCCTTTGGCCCTCGTGACCAAAGAAAGAGTCGCTGCTGTAACACCCTGGTGTTAATTTGAACGCTAATCTCGTGCTTAATCACTAATTCAGGCTAATCACCATCATTAGCGCTAATCGAGTCCGCTTAGTAAACTTCGTTTTAATCGTTTTCGATCGTGTTTTTACCCATGATCCGAGCTTCAAATCAACTTTCGCCCAAAATGAAAGTTGTAGATCTTCTCTTCCTCTACAACTTCTATTTTGGTAAAATTTCAAGTTCTTATATCAAAATTTGAGTTTTGGCCAGTCAAACACGAGTCAAAATCAGTCAAAATGTGTCACTGTGAGCTCCTGTTCTCCTGTGCGTGCCCATGCCGGCGAACTGGCAGCCGCCGGCGACGCCACGCGTCGCCGCGCCGGTGATCCTCGCCCTCCGCGCATTCCGTTCTCATCCCTTCGCAGACCCTGGAAGCTTCCCGTCCCGTCCTGTCCCTTCCCTTCCCTTCCTCGAGCTCGAGACGAGCAGACCGAGCAGAGCCGCCGCCGAGCCTTGTGTCGGCCATTCCTCGCCGCCCCGCCTCGATCCTCCGCACTCCAAGCTGCTCCACCTCGCCCTGAACCCACTCCACACCTCCCCGAGCTCGGCCGTGCCCTACGCCGGCCGAAATCGAGCCGCCACCGCCGCTCGCCATAGCCGTTCTTCCCCGAGCTCCGGCCCCCTCCGTCAAGCTCACTCTCCCGAACCTCCTCCGCCCAAATCGAGCCCTTGGTGAGCTCCCCCGCAACCCTCTCGTCCTTCCCGAACCCTCCTCCTTCCGATTCCGGCACCGCCGCCGCCGCAGCACCGCCGCGCCGCCACCGTGCGCGCATGCCACGGGCCGCCCTGCGCGGGGCCCCGCAAGCTGCTGCCACGCGCCCCGCCGCCGCCAGCCTCCGCGGACCGCTACCCCACCGCCTGGCCCCGCCTCCATCGCCGGCCGGCCGGGAACGGCCGCCGCTGCCCTGCCCTGAGCCGCGGCCCGGCGAGGACGCCGCCGCCGCCGCTGTGCCTGGCTGCCACGCCGGCCACGGCCCTAGCGCGGGGAGCAGAGGAGGGTGACTGGTAGCTGGGCTCCCACTTACATGTGGGGCCCGGCTGTCAGCCCCCCTTTAATGTTTTTCATTTATTTTATTTCGGCTGAATTTCATAATTGCATAATAAATTATAGAAAAATGCAAAAAATGCAAAATAAATTTGGTTAGGTTTCTAAAATTGAGATCTTCAGAAGAAAAATACTTGTGCATGGGAAATGTCACTTTTACCCCTGCTAAAATTTCGGGTTTTGTTTAAGCTAGTTTAATTAATACCGGTTGTTCTGTTGCTCTAAAAAATTATGAAATTTATTCAGTAGATTTCTCTTTGTATGTGTAGTCCACTGAAAAAATTTTAGGTGCATGGCCTATGTGCATGTTTGGGGATCTTTTGTTGTTTGATTTTCTTTCCTAGGGTTAAAGTAAATACTTTTATATATCAATAAATGTTGGTAATTTATTTATGCACTCCTTATCAGTAGTTTTTCGTGAGAGTTAAGTTGTGCTACTAGATCCTTGCGGCTTGTTAAGTTTTTAAGTTTAGCTAGTTCCTAGCTTTAGTCTTTCTTTATTTTTCGCCGTGGCTAAGCAATGCCTTAGTGCTTCTTTCTGTTTTTGGTGCACCTAGTTTTCTTAAAGCAAGTTTAGTAGTGTTGTTGAAAGAAAACACTTCAGGCTAAAACGAGTTAAACTTCTGAACCGCATGGCAGTGCATCGTTTTGAAATGCATCGCATCATAAGCGCTCATGCGTCGCACTATGTCCTAACTGTTGCATGACATTCTTTTTCATACGTGTAGACGCCGCGAACGAAGTCGCCTACGAGCTGATCGCCGAGCCGATCCAGGAGCTGCAAACGGGAGAGCAGCAGGAGGATGCAGTCGAGCCTACTTATGAAGAAGTTGCTAACCCCGCTGACCTGCAAGGCAAGCCCCAGAGCATAACCCTAATTTAAGTATATAAATGTTTAATTAAGTATTTGTGCATTTATGTTCTAGGAGTTGTATGGAACCCTAGTATGCATGTTTTCCTAGGTACCCGTGAGTCAATACTAGTATGCAGATGTCGATAGAAATGCTCTGCTAAGTAGGATCTCTGTAGAAGTCGAGTGATTCCTGTCGCTCGCAAGATTTAAGATAGTGTTACTTATGGCAATGTGGTTGAGAATGAATCAATGAGGAAAAAGAAATGAAGACCGGGCGGAGATGAAATGGTTCTGGATATAGAATGGATGGAATTTAGCCTCCGCTTGTGTCGATTGAGAACCGTACCGTTGTTGGCATTGTTGATCGAGGATTGAATAGTACTAACGACATGCCGGAAGTAGGAGGTAGTCGAAACCGGTAAGTTGTGTACCGGTTTACAACGATAGTTTGAATTCCGACCTGCTACGCTGGGCGTGGGAGTTGGCGGGTGTTGGATAAGATGCCACCTTCGGGTTCTCTGGGAGTTCACCGGGAGGGGCCCATTACCTGGGTTTTAGCAGGCGTGGTTCAGATGTCATGGTAATGATGGAAACAGTTGACGCGCGTGGCCCGACGGGGCTTACATGTGTCGTGTTGGTTAGGTCCACATTGCAAGGTTAAATCGGATCGATTCGCCGTGACTCGCGGATATGAGAGCCTTGGTCACCGTGTGACATCGTAGTAAGAAAGTGGAATGAGAACGGAATGGAAAAGGTTGGTTTATGAGTTACTGAAGGATAATCTGATCCACCATGTGTGCTCTAGATGTTTAGGCGAATTTAGTTATTACTCACTATACTAAATGGAGCTAAAATATTGAAAGTAAGGATTCACTGCTAGCAGCCTTTCAGCAAAAGAACTCCAGAGCCAAAAAGCTTTGCATGTCTAGGTATTGGGCTAAGTATACCCAGAGTCGGGTAAGCCTTGCTGAGTATTAGTATACTCAGGGTTGTTGTTGTAACCCTTCTGAGCAGGTTGTGTCCCCGCTGACTTCGAGGAGGTATGTGCGTCCTGGATTGGACAACCGCTTCCTCCTGGGTGGACCATAGAGTGGGCCCCGTCTTCTCCGTGAAGGTCGGGCAGGTTGGCATCACATCGGTGTTCAGGATGTGGAGCTCTCCTTGTATCGTCGTCGTGGTTACCGTATTGTATTTCGAACTCAGTTTTTAAACTTCCGCTGTGTTTTTGAACTCTGTCGTTTGTAGTCGAACCTTTTATGTAAAACCCATGTTGTAAATTAATTTGGGGTTTTCTGTATGCTGGTATCATCTGTGCTCGTCTTCGTACGGGTCTGCTAGTGCAATTGTGATCCTGGAGTACAGTAGTTTAATCGGGATTTACCCGACAGCCTATCAGATTACATCGTTTTAAGTGCACAGTAACTTGATTAAGTATTAAGATGATGGTTAGTGCACTTAAGCCGGTTTAATTTGGGCGGTGCTGCTACAGCTGGCATCAGGGCTCTAAATTGCACTGGTGTGATTACTGGCGTGCTTAATTAAGTTAAGTAACTCTTACCTTGCAACGATTTTGGGTTTTTCGAAAAGTTGACGCTAGATACGCTAAGGAATAGAATAGATAGTTCGTATGCCCTAAGTATGTTACATAAGTTAGGTGGCATCTAAGTATCTATTTTATTCCAGCACTTCCAGCTTTTACTTTTTGTTGAACCTTACTTCGGTAACGACGCCCCTACGCTAAGGTAAGCAAGGTAGGCATTCTTGGTAGTCCTTTAGAATAGCCCACGTGTTTCATACGTGCGCGGGTCCCGTATGCTGAGCATACGAGGAGGTGATAAGGCTCAATTCAAACGAGCCTGTCGCTATCTGCCACCTGATATAGAGTGCGGATTTCCTACCGTGTGATTGTGATCGCGGCCATTTCGTAAGGCAATGTAACGAGATGTGAACCTGTCATGCGGTTGGCCATGACTGTGACCCTTGGGACACATCTACCCTTGGATGTTCCGTAAGGCGATTGTACGGGAAGTGAATACGTTGTTATGACGTATGCAGCGCTGTCCATTCAGCGTCGAACGTCTGGGTGCCATCTCTATAGTGGATGGTAATGTATGTGTGAATATGTGGAAAACTGCATATGCGTTACCCATGTGGCGTAGGACACATGGGGGCCGTTCGTGAGTGCTGGCACGAAGGGTCCAGAAGTGGTTATTTATACTCTGTGTTCTTCTACAGGAAACTAACCACGTTTAGCGCGTTATGAAATCCTTGATCGTAGAAACGACTAGTCTATATATAGGGAGAGTACGTAATTGTGCCACCGATTGTCCTCGTATACCATATTTTGGTACTTGTTTGGGTGAGAAACGCTAGAACGTGCATGCATCTAGCATCTTGCATACAAGTTGGTTGATCGCTTTGTTGCTTGCGGTTGCGCTTCATAAAAATTTATTTGGACCGCTATGTTTTTACTATGCGTTCTTCAAAAATTTATTTATGTTGCGTTGCCAAATTTAATTTTGTTACTTTTGAAAACTGTGACTTACGTTAGCGCTATGTGTTCTTACAGATGGCTAGCTTCACGCACGTGATCGTGGACGCTGAGGGTTGGGCGCACTCCAATGCCCTCCGCACCGGCCACTTTCCTCATCTGCTGTGGCAGATGCTCAGGGCGTTTGACTACACTGAGCCCCCACAGTACTCAGGACACGAGTCTAGCTTGTTGGGCACTGAGCGCAGTCAGATGATCGTGAAGATTCCTGCTTGCCCCGCTCGCTTGGAATGGGACTCGTGGCAGCTCACAGTGTATGGAAGGAAGCTGTCAGACTCATGGGAGATCGCTGCTAGGAAGGCTATTGAGGAGTTCTCAGAGAAGCATAGTGCTGAGATCATGGATACTCCCTATAGTGTTATTCCTCTGAAGGATGAGACCACTCAGGCCTATGCAGATCGGGTGAACCGCAACATGAACTACATGATGCCCGACTACAACGTCAGGACAACCCTCTCATTCAGCTACTCCTCAGCTTTGATCAACATGTATGAGCAGCTTCGCGAGGAAAATGCGATATGCAGGAGCAAGGCTCGAGAGGCTCACCTCCATGAGCAGCACATGATTGGTACCCAAGACAAGATCAAGACCCTGAAGGCCAAGTCCAGAGCTAGAAAGATAAGGATTTAGGAGTTGTAGGAGGAGCTGGAGAATAGGACTCAGATGGTGCAGCACCTTGAGGGGGCAGCTTCAACAGGCCCATGAGTTGATTGAGGATGTCCAAGCTCAGGTGCAGGCAGTAATAGACAAGGAGGCTGAGGCAGCCGAGGAGGAGCCAGAAGAAGAGGAAGAAGAAGAGGACCCTGAAGAGATCGAGGGAGTGTTTGGAGTCGAGTCGGGACCTGGGACTCCGTGAGGACGTGGATGGATAGCATCGATTCTCCCCTTGCAGTGTAGCCTAACTGTAGGATAGTTGGGTAGGATGACCAACATAGTGCTTTAGGTTAACCTTGGGTTGAGAATTCTTTAGTGGCTCGGTAGTTCAAGTCATGTAGGATAACCCTTCGCTAGTGTGGTGTGTAGCCGGGTCGTGTAAGACCCCTCTTTTCGTAGTGGTGTGTTGTCGGGTCGTTTATGAACCTTTCTCTAATGTTAGTTGTTGTTCGCAGCAGGGCTTTGAGAATGTAATAACCCTTGTTCCAGCTTAAGCAGCGCGGCTGCTTAATGTATATTTTACTTCCGTAACGATCTTTTCTGTCAGTGTGTGAAACTTCAATTGTGAGCTGTGCTTTAGTTGTTTTCGAATCTAAAATCTTGTTGAGCGAGGTTTAGTATTGCATACGTTAGAGCTACTCTGGATAGAACTTGTTGAGTTGAGGCGGTTTCAACCGAAGCAAGCCATTTTATTTCCCTTGGTGAACCAGATCGCGGGGGAAATGATTCATGCCATGTGTTCATATTATATATGCACATTCTTTAATTGCATGGATTAGTCCTAATAGCGAAATGGCTAACCAGGGGAATGATTATTTTGCAGATGGGCGATAATCATGACAATGAGAATCACGAAGCATTGCCCCAACAACCTCCCTCTTTGGCTCAAGCTGTTGCGGCTCTTATCGCGGACCGCAACGAGCAGACTGAGTTGATAAGGCAACTGGTGCAAGCCCAAGTCAATGCCGGCAGAGGTCGACATGCTACCCCGCTACCACCAGCAGAAACTGACTACGTCGGTTTTCTGGCCACCCAGCCTCCTCTGTTCCACAAGGCGGATGATCCTCTTGAGGCAGATGCCTGGATTCGCACCATTGAGGACACGTTCGGTATCCTCAATTGCACAGAAAGGGACAAAGCCGCCTTTGCTGCGCAACAGCTGAGAGGCCCTGCAAAAATATGGTGGGTTAATCACAAGGCTCTACTTCCCGCTGGTACACATCTCACCTGGAATGAGTTTGTGGCAGCCTTTAAAGCCCACCACATTCCTACGAGTTTGATGAGGAGAAAGATGGCATAGTTCCTAGCCCTGAAGCAAGGGAACAACACTGTGCTCCAATATGCTCAAACCTTCAATCAGCTATCCCAGTATGGTGGTTTCCATGTGGATACGGATGAAAAGAAGCAAGATTGCTTCAGAAGGGGACTTAGTACGAAACTTCAGGACAAGCTAGCTCTTACTACTTGCAACAACTTTACCGAGCTAGTTAATAAGGCCATCACTCAGGAAGATGCCACGCTGGCGCATAAAGCTGATAAGAAGAGAAAGGCACTTGCTGGATCCTCCAGCAATGCACCCTAGAGGTACAGGCTGGTTCAGATAGGGAATCAACAGGCTTCAAACCGTCCTCCACAGCAGGGTCGTTGGGTCGCTAGACCACCACCGCAACAGCAGCAGTGGGCACCCCGCTTTCCGACACCGCAGCAGAGGCCTCTAATGCTACAAGCTCCACGCCCCAACAACTACCCCTATTGCAATTGTGGTAATCTGGGGCACTTTGCATGTGACTGCCGTCTGCCACCTCGGCAGAATAACTACAAGACTCCTGTGCTGAGTCAAGGTTCCAGCCAGAAGGATCAGAAAAAGAAGATTGTACCTGCCAAGACTGGTCACGTGAACTACACCACTCTGGAGGAAGTTCCGGAGGGCACCCAAGTGATGGCGGGTATGTTCTCCGTTAATCACTGCCCTGTTACTGTGCTATTTGATTCGGGAGCATCCCATACCTTTATCAGTGAAGCATATGTGGCATGACTTCACTTACAAGTAACATGCCTAGAGAGATCCTACATTATTCAGACACCTGGCACCCGGTTGAATGCCGGCCAAGTAGTTCGAAATGTTCCCCTTAACTTGGGTGGGAAAATTTTTCCGATCACTCCCATTGTCCTTCCAAGTCAAGGGATAGATGTCATATTTGGAATGAATTGGATGAAGAAGCATGGCGTTATCATCGATACCTCTTCTCGTATCATTCAGTTCAATTCTTCCACGTATGGTTCCATGGATATTCATCTTTCCTAGCATGAAATTCCAACCACTGTCATATACCATCTTGAGGGGAAAATTATAGAAGAAATTCCAGTGGTTTGTGAATACCCCGATGTGTTTCCGGAAGACTTGCCAGGCATACCTCCCGATCGGGATATTGAGTTTGTCATTGAGTTACAGCCTGACACAGCGCCCATATCTCGAAGGCCGTATAGAATGACTCCAAGTGAGTTAGATGACTTAAAAGTTTAGTTACAAGAGTTGCAAGATAAAGGTTTCATTCGACCGAGCACCTCACCTTGGGGTTGCCCGGCTCTGTTCGTAAAGAAGAAAGATCACGGGCTGAGGCTATGTGTGGATTACTGACCTCTGAATGCAGTCACTATCAAAAACAAATATCCACTTCCCCGTATTGATCTTCTTTTTGATCAATTAGCTGAAGCGAAAGTATTCTAAAAAATAGATCTTTGATCTGGCTATCATCAAATCAAAATCAGACCGGCAGATATACCAAAAACAGTGTTCTCAATTCGTTATGGTCTTTACGAGTATTTGGTGATGTCCTTCGGATTAACCAATGCTCCCGCTTATTTCATGTACCTCATGAATTTGGTATTCATGCCGGAGTTAGACAAGTTCATCGTGGTCTTCATTGATGATATCTTGATCTACTCCAAGAATGAGGAAGAACATGCTCATCATCTTCACATAGTACTTCAGCGTCTGAGAGAGCACCAGCTTTATGCCAAATTCAGCAAGTGTGACTTCTGGCTGAAGGAAGTTCCATTCCTGGGTCATGTCATATTTGCTGAAGGTATTTCCGTTGATCCCAGTAAAGTACAGGATGTACTCGATTGGGAAGCCCCAACTTCTGTTCCTGAAATCCGCAGTTTCTTGGGCCTAGTTGGGTATTATCGTCGATTCATCCCAGAATTCTCCAAAATTGCGAAGTCGATGACTGAACTCCTTAAGAAGGGTGTCAAATTCTATTGGAGTATTCAATGTGAGGAAGCTTTCCAGAAATTGAAAACACTTCTCACTTCAGCTCCAATCTTGGCCCAGCCTGACACTACCAAACCTTTTTATGTCTACTGTGATGCCTCAGGCACAGGACTCGGCTGTGTTCTGATGCAAGAGAACCGAGTGATTGCTTATGCTTCTCGAGCACTCAAGCGGCATGAAGAAAACTATCCCACTCATGATCTTGAATTAGCAGATGTGGTTCATGCTCTGAAGATCTGGCGACACTATCTTCTGGGTACATTATGCAATATCTATACTGATCACAAGAGTCTCAAATATCTTTTCACTCAAGCTGATTTGAACATGCGTCAAAGGAGATGACTTGAGTTGATTAAAGATTATGAGCTCGAAGTGCATTACCATCCAGGCAAGGCAAATGTGGTTGCCGATGCGCTAAGTCGCAAAGTTCATTGTCATTGCATTTCAGCTATACCATTAAGCGAGTCTCTTTGCTTTGAAATGGAAAAGCTCAACTTAAGTATTGTACCACATGGCACATTGGCTCATCTAGAGCTTACTCCTACTCTTCGTGATCTCATTATCACGGCACAAAAGCAAGATAAAGGGGTGAAGGAAATTCAGAGAAGACTATCAGAAGAAGACCCTAAAGTGAATTTCTTCCAACAAGATAGTGAGAATGTGTTATGGTTCAAGAACCGATTGGTGGTGCCTAAGGATTTTGAGCTCAGAAAATAAATTCTTGATGAGGCTCATACCTCTCGATTATCAATCCATCCAGATAGCAACAAGATGCATCAAGATCTTAAACAACAATTTTGGTGGACTAGGATGAAAAGAGAAATTGCCAAATATGTGTCAGAATGTGATATCTGTCGAAGAGTCAAGGCTAGTCATCTCAGGCTAGCTGGAACTCTTCAACCCTTGAATATTCCTGAATGGAAATGGGAGGATATCAGCATGGATTTCATCGTCGGATTACCTAGAACTCAAAAGGGATACGACTCTATTTGGGTCATGGTGGACAGACTGACCAAGTCAGCACATTTTCTTCCAGTCAAAACTCTATATCCAGCAAAGAAGTATGCCGAGTTGTACGTGGAGCGCATACTATGTTTACATGGTGTGCCAAAAACCATCATCTCTGATCGAGGGACTCAGTTCATTGCTCGCTTTTGGGAGCAATTACATTGTAGCTTGGGCACCCATCTTATTCGCAGCTCTGCATATCATCCTCAAACCGATGGCAAACAGAGAGAATAAACCAAATCCTGGAGGATATGCTTCGTGCATGTGTCTTAGCCTATCCACAGAAATGGGATCAATGTTTGTCATTAGCTGAATTCTCTTATAACAATAGTTATCAAGAAAGCATCAAAATGGCACCATTTGAAGCATTATATGGTCGTCGATGCCGTACACCTCTCAATTGGTCTGAAACCGGGGAAAGAACTATTTTTGGACCCGACATGGTTCAAGAAGCTGAAGAACAAGTCCGCCATATTCAAGAAAATTTGAAAATTGCGCAGTCTCGGCAGAAGAGCTACGCTGACAGAAGAAGAGATCCACTCATCTTTAAAGTCGGTGATCACATCTATATGAAGGTCTCACCCTGGAAAGGCGTGCAAAAGTTTGGAATAAAAGGGAAGTTAGCTCCCCGCTACATCGGTCCATATCCAATTGTGGAAAGATGCGGTCCGGTGGCTTACCGATTGAATCTTCCAGCGAATCTTTCTGCAGTTCATAACATTTTCCATGTATCACAACTCAGAAAGTGCCTTAAAGTTCCGACTGAAGTTGTTGAAAGTGACTGATTCAATTAGAGTCTGATCTCACTTATCCTGAGCATCCTATCAAGATTATTGATCGCAAGGATCGAGTTACTCGTCGCACCACCAACCGATTCTACAAAGTTCAATGGAGCAATCACTCCGAAGAAGAAGCTACTTGGGAGAAAGAGAAATTTCTGAGATCCAAGTATCCGGACTTTTTAAACGCTCATCCAGGTACTTCATCTTCGAACCTTCTCGCCTTTTATATTCTCTCATGCCTGGATCTCGGGACGAGTTTCTTTTAAGGGGGAAGGGCTGTAACACCCCGGTGTTAATTTGAATGCTAATCTCGTGCTTAATCACTAATTCAGGCTAATCACTGTCATTAGCGCTAATCGAGTCCGCTTAGTAAACTTCGTTTTAATCGTTTTCGATCTTGTTTTTCCCCATGATCCGAGCTTCAAATCAACTTTCGCCCAAAATGAAAGTTGTAGATCTTCTCTTCCTCTACAACTTCTATTTTGGCCAAATTTCAAGTTCCTATATCAAAATTTGAGTTTTGCCCGGTCAAACACAGGTCAAAATAAGTCAAAATGTGTCACTGTGAGCTCTTGTTCTCCTGTGCGTGCCCATGCCGGCGAACTGGCAGCCGCCGGCGACGCCACGCGTCGCCGCGCCGGCGATCCTCGCCCTCCGCGCATTCTGTTCTCATTCGTTCGCGGACCCTGGAAGCTTCCCGTCCCGTCCTGTCCCTTCCCTTCCCTTCCTCGAGCTCGAGACGAGCAGACCGAGCAGAGCCGCCGCCAAGCCTTGTGCCGGCCGTTCCTCGCCGCCCCGCCTCGATCCTCCGCACCTCCTCCGTCCAAATCGAGCCCTTGGTGAGCTCCCCTGCAACCCTCTCGTCCTTCTCGAACCCTTCCCCTTCCGATTCCGGCACCACCGCCGCCGCAGCACCGCCGCGCCGCCGTGGCCACGCCGCCACCGCGTGCGCACGCCACGGGCCGCCCTGCGCGGGGCCCCGCAAGCTGCTGCCACGCGCCCCGCCGCCGCCAGCCTCCGCGGACCGCTACCCCGCCGCCTGGCCCCGCCTCCGCCGCCGGCCGGGCCGGAATGGCCGCGTGCCGCCGCTGCCCTGCCCCTGCGCCGCTGCAAGCCGCGCCGTGTGCGTTGGCTCCGCCGGCCTGCCTGGGCCGCGGGCGGGCCATGCCGCGCCGCCGGCGAGCCGCGGCCCGGCGAGGACGCCGCAGCCGCCGCTGTGCCTGTCTGCCACGCCGGCCACAGCCCTAGCGCGGGGAACAGAGGAGGTTGACAGGGAGCGGGGCTCCCACTTACATGTGGGGCCCGGCTGTCAGCCCCCCTTTAATGTTTTTCATTTATTTTATTTCGGCTGAATTTCATAATTGCATAATAAATTATAGAAAAATGTGAAAAATGCAAAATAAATTTTGTTAGGTTTCTAAAATTGAGATCTTCAGAAGAAAAATACTTGTGCTTGCGAAATGTCACTTTTACCCCTGCTAAAATTTTGGGTTGTGTTTAAGCTAGTTTAATTAATACCGGTTGTTCCGTTGCTCTAAAAAATTATGAAATTTATTCAGTAGATTACTCTTTGTATGTGTAGTCCACTGAAAAATTTTCAGGTGCATGGCCTATGTGCATGTTTGGGGATCTTTTGTTGTTTGATTTTCTTTCCTAGGGTTAAATTAAATACTTTTATATATCAATAAATGTTGGTAATTTATTTATGCACTCCTTATCAGTAGTTTTTCGTGAGAGTTAAGTTGTGCTGCTAGATCCTTGTGGCTTGTTAAGTTTTTGTGTTTAGCTAGTTCCTAGCTTTAGTCTTTCTTTATTTTTCGTCGTGGCTAAGCAATGCCTTAGTGTTTCTTTCTGTTTTTGGTGCACCTAGCTTTCTTAAAGCAAGTTTAGTAGTGTTGTTGAAAGGAAACACTTCAGGCTAAAACGAGTTAAACTTCTGAACCGCATGGCAGTGCATCGTTTTGAAATGCATCGCATCATAAGCACTCATGCGTCACACTGTGTCCTAACTGTTGCATGGCATTCTTTTTCATACGTGTAGACAACGCGAACGAATTGCCTATGAGCTGATCGCCGAGCCGATCCAGGAGCCACAAGCGGGAGAGCAGCAGGAGGACGCAGTCGAGCCTACTTACGAAGAAGTTGCTAACTCCGCTGACCTGCAAGGCAAGCCCCAGAGCATAACTCTAATTTAAGTATATAAATGTTTAATTAAGTATTTGTGCATTTATGTTCTAGGAGTTGTATGGAACCCTAGTATGCATGTTTTCCTAGGTACTCGTGAGTCAATACTAGTATGCAGATGTCGATAGAAATGCTTTGCTAAGTAGGATCTCGGTAGAAGTCGAGTGATTCCTGTCGCTTGCGAGATTTAAGATAGTGTTACTTATGGCAATGTGGTTGAGAATGAATCAATGAGGAAAAAGAAATGAAGACCGGGCGGAGATGAAATGGTTCTGGATATAGAATGGATGGAATTTAGCCTCCGCCTGTGTCGATTGAGAATCGTACCATTGTTGGCATTGTTGATCGAGTATTGAACAGTACTAACGACATGCCGGAAGTAGGAGGTAGTCGAAACCGGTAAGCTGTGTACCGGTTTACTACGATAGTTTGAATTCCGACCTGCTACGCTGGGCGTGGGAGTTGGCGGGTGTTGGATAAGATGCCGCCTTTGGGTTCTCTGGGAGTTCACCGGGAGGGGCCCATCACCTGGGTTTTAGCAGGCGTGGTTCAGATGTCGTGGTAATGATGGAAACAGTTGACGCGCGTGGCCCGATGGGGCTTACATGTGTCGTGTTGGTTAGGTCCACCTTGCAAGGTTAAATCGGATCGATTCGCCGTGACTCGCGGATATGAGAGCCTTGGTCATTGTGTCACATCGTAGTAAGAAAGTGGAATGAGAACGGAATGGAAAAGGTTGGTTTATGAGTTACTGAAGGATAATCTGATCCACCATGTGTGCTCTAGATGTTTAGGCGAATTTAGTTATTACTTGCTGTACTAAATGGAGCTAAAATATTGAAAGTAAGGATTCACTGCTAGCAGCCTTTCAGCAAAAGAACTCCAGAGCCAAAAAGCTTTGCATGCCTAGGTATTGGGCTAAGTATACCCAGAGTCAGGTAAGCCTTGCTGAGTATTAGTATACTCAGGGTTATTGTTGTAACCCTTCTAAGCAGGTTGTGTCCCCGCTGACTTCGAGGAGGTATGTGCGTCCTGGATTGGACAACCGCTTCCTCCTGTGTGGACCATAGAGTGGGCCCCGTCTTCTCCGTGAAGGTCGGGCAGGTTGGCATCACATCGGTGGGCAGGATGTGGAGCTCTCCTTGTATCGTCGTCGTGGTTACCGTATTGTATTTCTAACTCAGTTTTTAAACTTCCTCTGTGTTTTTGAACTCTGTCGTTTGTAGTCGAACCTTTTATGTAAAACCCGTGTTGTAAATTAATTTGGGGTTTTCTGTATGCTGTTATCATCTGTGCTCGTCTTCGTACGGGTCTGCTAGTGCAATTGTGATCCTGAAGTACAGTAGTTTAATCGGGATTTACCCGACAGTCTGTCAGATTACACCGTTTTAAGTGCACAGTAACTTGATTAAGTATTAAGCTGATGATTAGCACACTTAAGTCGGTTTAATTTGAGCGGTGCTGCTACAGCTGCCTTCTTGGATGAGGACATAATTTGAAACAGAGGGAGTATTTGATTCAGAACGAGAGGGAAAAGAGAGAGGGAAACAGAGAGGCGGAGGGTCGGCGGCACATGGAATTGAGGCCGTGGAGTTGCGCACGCGCGGGAATCGGAAGGGGAGTTGCAGGCGGGGGAACCTACAGTCCTCAGCAGCACCCGTCCCTTGCTCCAGTCCAACGGCTCCTTCCCCTTCTGCTACGAGCATGTGAACTATTCACACCCCTTCCTCTACTAAGGCCCTGTTTGGGGGAGCTTCCTGCAGCTTCTGCTACTCCAAGTAGCTGGAAAAGCTAGAAGCTCCCCAAACGGGGTTGCTTCTCCCACCAGCGAGCAATCGCAGAAGCTCATTTTTGTCTAGTGACGAAAAGCTCGGCGAGAGGAGCTTCCCGAGCTTTTGCTCGTCCCGTCGTCTGCCTCCTTCGCTCCCCTCCGCGCCGACCACCGCCAGTCCGCACCTCCCCTCCACGCCGGCCATCGCTGCCCCTCCTCTCCCCTCCGTGCCCCTCCCCTCCCCTCTGCTCCGGCCGCTGCCCCCTGAGTCCTCCCCTCTGCCCATCCGCCGCCCCGAGCTCCCTCCCTTGACGGCCGACGGCCTCGTCTCCCCCTCCCTCGAGGTCGCCGCCCCCAGATCTAGCGCGCGGTGGCGCAGGGGCCGGCAGGGCATGAGCAGTGCGGCGGTGCTCGGGGCTCGGCGGACCTCGGCGGGCTATGGAGGGGCTCGGTGCGGAGGGGCTGCAGCGCCCGCGTCCTCCCCTCCCCTCGACGGCCGTCGCTGCCGCGTCCTGTCCTTCCCTCGACGTCCACCGCCGCCATATCCTCCCCACCCCTCGACGGCCGCCGCCGCGGCGTCCTCCCACCCCCTCGAGATCCACCACCCCGTCCTCTCCACCCCAGATCCGCCACCGCCGCGTCCGCCCTCCCCTCGACGGCCGTTGCCGTCCCGTCCTCTCCACCCCTCGAGGTCCGCCCCCGCCCCGTCCCAGAAGCTTTGGCTAAAAGTGAGGTTGCCAAACATGCCTCTTTAGCTTCTCCTAGAAGCGCTTCTTGGACTAGCTGGTGGAGCTTTTTCCAATATCAGCTTTTGGAAAAGCTGCAGCTCCCCCAAACAGGGCCTAAGTCTTCCCATCCGCTGGTCTGCTCATAGCGCACGGGCAATTGGTACCCCTTCCTGTCCCCTCCTCTTCTCATCTCTTAGCCTGTTTGGATTTGGGTATGCTTTGCTCTTCTATGCTACTCTGCTCTGCTTTATTACATAACATGGTAGTTTTGTGTAAATTTTTGTTTGATTAGTTAGCATTAGGTGTTTTTTTGCTGCTTCATTTTAAGTTAGGATAAGTATATGGCGTCACATCACCGCGCGCCTTAGTCGTTGTCTGGAAGGGAGTGGATTGCCGCACCTCATCTTACCGCCTTAATAACACAGCTGATGATAAATAAGTGTCACCGATACATATGTCGTGGCCCTAGAAAAAAAAATCAACACTGGTGTTCTCATCTATGTTCTTCCATTCCTTAATAATTAATACTCATATTTGTGTTTATGATTCAATTATTCATAAATAGAATGCAACATTTGAGTATAAAGTAATTGCCAATACAGTAAATTTTTGCCAAGTTTGCTGATAGTAGGGTGAAAAACAAATACCATGCCATTGACGATGATGAAGTGATGTGGGGGTTTATGGGCTGGGCCAGAAGATTGGAAATAGGGAGGCGAAGCAGCAGACAGACTGAGCCCGGATATTCTAGGCCCGGAGGAGTGTGAGTCTACAAGACTACAACACCATAATCCCCAGGCCACCGCCGCACCTGACTCCCAACTCCCAAACCCTACGTGCTACGGCGAGTCGGCGTCGGCGACCCCGCCGCCGGTCGACTGCTCCAGGCCTCTCGCCGGGCACTACCGAGTTCCAGGTTCGGGAATGTTTCCTACCCGCTTGCTTGTTTCGACTGTGAATTTCGCATTCAGTTCTTGAGCGCGTTGTGAACCGCTAGTAGGAAGCGATTTCGTTGTGGCCGCCGGACGGGAGCCGAGGAACATGGCGGCGGCGGGGATTCCGTCGTCGTGGGAGGAGCTCCCGGAGGACCTTCTGGGCCAGGTGCTCAGGCGCCTGCCGTCCCTCGCCGACCGCGTCCGCCTCCGCGCCGTCTGCCGCCCCTGGCGCTCCGGCGCCGCCGCCCGGCGGCACCCGCTGCTGCCCCCGCCGCTCCCTTGGTTCGCCCTCCACGACGGCAGCCTCGTCGACCACCACGGCGCCCCCGTCCGCTGCGGGCCCATCCTCCGCCAGGGCGTCCACTTCTGCTACCTCGCCGTCGACAACCTGGCCTTCCTCGTGCACCACGACGGCGGATGCTCTCTGATGAACCCTCTCTCCGGTCTGGCGCTCCCGCTCCCGAAGCTGGGCCCTGCTGTGCGCCGAGCGATCGACAGTTCTACCGTTTACGGTCGATCTTGGATCCGGGAGGGGCATGTTAAGGTGAAAATCCTATCCTCCCCAGTCGGCCCTACGCCGGATTCCCTTGTGGCAACCATAATTACAGAAGGATACAGCGTTGCGGTGGCTCCTGGCAAGGATCATGATGTGACCAGCATCAGCTTGCGTCCTTTGGACGGTCTAACAAGGATCTCTGATATTGCCTTCTTCCATGGGGACCTCTACGCTCTCACAGATAAAGAAGGGCTTCACATCATGAAGCTTGATGTCTGTGGCCTCAACCCAAATTTCTCGCAAGCCTTCCATCCGAGCATCGCTGATGACCCCAAGCAGCAACAAATATACTTTTGTGATGACCCCAATCAGCCACAAATATTCGACGCAAGAGACATGCCTCCTGGGTGTGTGGTCCTGCGTTACCTAGCAGAATCTGATGGCAGGCTGTTGATGGTCAGGCGGTGGATGAGCTTTCCACCGATAGCTCGGCTGGGGGACCACGACAGGACTTGGCGGTTTGAGGTCTTTGAGGCAAACCTTGCTACCATCCCTGGACAGTGGGTGAAGATGGAGAGCTTGGGTGGACAGGCTCTCTTTCTTGGTTTACAATGCTCCAAGTCAGTCCTTGCTAGCCAATTTGCAGGTGCAGTTCGTGAGGATTGCATCTACTTCATGCATAGGACTTTCGACCAACCATATAGGCAAAGCAACCTAGGTAACCCTATGGATCCTCTTGCTGACTCTGGTGTATACAACATGAGAAATGGGGAGATCACACCATTGCTGCCGGAGTCTGTGATGGCAGAGCTGCAGCGCAAACGCCAGTTTCTGACTTGGTTTTTTCCTGCTGATGAATAACTTTCTTCTCATCTTAAATGATTTTTCTGTCATGGGAACATCAGTATGCTGGACATGTTTTACTTCCTTTTATTGGTAGTCAGTTGAAATGATCTGTAGAATCAAGCTATGCAAAATCTAAAACGCCTTTGATTTTTAAACCTGTTATTTGCATGCTTTGGAATATTGGTCGCCTTTCAGGCCAACATTTTGTAATAAGACACTGTATGATCTCACAAGTGACAGCTATGGATCAATTTTGTTTGCCTATGAATTTGCTGAACCTGTGGGTCTGGCCTGAAGCAGGCTTTGGAGTGCAATATTTTCTTAGCACTACCGGAAATCATGAGTTCGCCGTGTGCTTAGATCTTCACTGTGTGCAAATCCACGGGCACACGGCGAAACGCGGCTTTGCCGTGCGCCATAAAAAAACACACGGCGAAATAAGGCTTTGCCGTGTGCCGAGCCTAAGGCACACGGCAAACACGCAGCTTTGCCGTGTGCCAAAGGTCGGCACACGGCAAAATTCTTACCACGTGTGCCGTCCGCCCCCAACCCTAACGGCCGGTCGACGCCGTCCAACTTTGCCGTGTGCTTGGGCTAGACACACGGTGAAGCTGCACCTTTGCCGTGTGCCAAATGCCGGCACACGGTAAAATAAAAAAAATCTTTTCTCTTTCAAACAAAAATTTTATGTCCGGAATATCCGGACAGATACCCGGAGTATCCGGATTACCGATCGGATGTCCGAACGGCAACCCGGAGTATCCGGACATATACCCGGAGTATCCGGGTCGACATATATCACATGATATTGTTTAATTGCATTTTTTTTAAAATTATCAAACTTATCTGAAAAATTACCAAAATTTGGCATGACATAATCTAAGTTGTCTATTGCATATACAAAAAGTTTTGAAGTGAAACCCTAATTCGTCCGTTACTTTAACTCGAAATCTGAACGGCTACTTCTCAACTCTAAGAATCTTCTCTGGAGATACTTCGATTTGTAAGGAGCGTACGTGACAACTTGTACGAAACCTTCTCAATTTTTTACCACAGCCTCCACAGCCTCCACGTATGAAATCATGATACCATGACAAAGTTTATGATTTTCAGACTTTGTTTGCTTTTTAAAGAATTTTAAAACGATTCGGCCACACATTCGTGGTCGTGTTTCATGGACAAGATGTTCGAAATTTCTTTTCATTTGCTGGGTAAGGCCTCAAACTAGGTTAATTAACATGAATGTCATTTTTTCACTCATTTTATTCTATTATTTGAATCACTTGCAATTCAAATTTGACTTGATTCAAAAAAATTGCTTGAAATGCAATTAATTAGTTAAATATAGCGAATAAATACAAAAATATACCAAATTTTAACATGGAGTACCACATGTTGTATGTGAAGAATAGAAAAAGTTTTATAGTGAGAAGAGAACAATAATTTATTATTTTGCCGAGAGCCACAAAAGACACTCGGCAAAGGCATCTCTTTGCTGTGTGCCATCCTTTGGCACACGGGAAAGATGACTGTTTGCTGTGTCCTTTAGGCACAGCACACGGCAAAACTATTGGCTGAGGAGCCGCGAGATGCAAGACTATTGGCTGAATCCGGTGATGGAGGATCAACGGGCCCACCACCGCGTCCATCCTCCCTCTTCCTTGTCTCTTCGCTCGTCCCATCTCTCCACAGCTCTCTCTTTCTCTCTCTCTCTCTCCCCCTGTCATGTCATCCGATGAGAAGGAGGCTGCAGCATGCCGGCGGAGCTCGTGTGCGCGGCAGAGGCCGCGGAGTCCGAGCTCTTCGCGTGGCCGCAGGGCGGGGAGCGACGCCGCCGGACCGGCCGTAGTCGAGGAGGGGCCGAGCCGAGCAGGTCACGCCCCGCCTGGCCGGCCGCAGGCGGGGAGCCGCGGCGCTGGTCGGGTCGCACGCGCGGAGCGATGGCGCCAAGCGGGCCGCGGGCGGGGAGCGATGGAGCAAGGTCGTCACGGGCGGGGATGGGGCCGGGGACCAAGCAGCATCGGCGGCCGCGGCCGGGAAAAGGGGGGCGCCGCGCCTACGCCTTGGCGGCCGTGGTCGGGGACGGGGAACAGCCGTGGATCGGCCATGGCGGGATCCGGCGGTGGCGGCAGCGGCAGCGTGGGCGGCGGCTGAGCGATGGGTGCAGGGGAGGGGTTGGTACGCGGACTCTGCTCCGGCCAAAGCTGAGGAGCTGGGAGGAGTTGGAGGGGTGGAGGGAGGACGGCGCGCTGGTGGCGGCGATGGATGCGGCGGCGGCGTCCGAGGAGCAGGAGGTGATTTTTTTTTGGCGGGTGACCAGGCTTCGCTGTGTGCCTGGGACCGTGGCACACGGCGAATTCATCCTGACGCCGTCAGGTTCCGGTCATGCCGTCTTCTTACTTTTTTGCGCCATGTACCTCGACAAACACACGGCAAAGGTGTTTGCCATGTGCCCGAAATTTGGCACACAGCAAACTCGGCCTTTGCCGTGCCTGTAGCTGCCGTCGGTGCTTCGCCGTGGGCCACCCTCGGCGAATATTTCGCCGTGTGCCTGGGGGGCTTCGCCGTGTGCCCCAGGCACACGGCGAAGTATCGAAATCCGGTAGTGTAGGCAGCTGTTAGTCTGAGTTTTTATTCCCACCTACTGTGAGCAAAACAGTCTGGTATTACTGTGTTGTTGATTTTTCGACTGGCAGGTATGGCTTAAATTTAGAACTGCTTCAGGATTGGTCCTTTGAGGCTGATGAGTAACTTGTAAAGTTACAAAACTGTTTGGTTTTGTATGGGGGCAGTGTATTACAGGATTTTTTTCTAGTTATTTATCTTGGGGATTGTTAGGCTACAACTCTACATTAGGCTTATGACATGATGTTTGTGCAAAAAAACTGAGGTGCATCCTTGTTTTTAACGGTTGAAAATATCAGTGGTTAACTCTCACAGGTGTGATTCCATTATGGTAGAGTAAATTAAAGGCTGTTATCATATCCAGACTTTATCTCCTTATAGATCAGTTAGTTAGGTAATGTTCCTTTATCATTGTCTTTTATGTATACATCATAAAAGGTTGTTTGGTTATGGAATATCAGTATGCTTGGTATGCATTTTCTTTAATACTGTTGCTAGTTCACTGAAATGTTCTGTAGAACCAAGATATGGTCGTTAATTCCGTGTGATGTTAAGCCTTTTCTTTGTATTGTGAAAGTTTCGTTACCTTCAGGTCATTGTATGGTGACAATGAATTCGGTGTGACGTTTGACTCTGTTTGGTTAAATTTGCGGTTGTCTCAAGGAGGCTTCGGGGTGGGACTGTCTCTTAACCTCTTAGGTTCCTGTCTTTGTTTTTTTCTCAGTCCCTGTGTGCCCCTATAAATTAGGCTTTGTGGGTCTTGTCTCTGCTATTAGTTAGTTATTTTTTTTATTTTTTGGACAAGTTTTTTTTTAACACTACTAGAAAACGGGCCAAAGGTCCTAGCATGCATTAGAAAACGGGCCAAAGGTCCTAGCATGCATTAGTACCGGTAGCAACAGCAGCTGGTACCTTTGGCCAGCGGCGATCAAAGATAAAGGGTTTGGTACCGGGTTAAAGCATCACCTGGTACCAAAACCCTAGTATAGGCACCGGTTGGTGGCACCAACCGGTGCCTAAAGAGCGGACAATGGCACCGGATTTTGCCATGACCCAGTGCCGCCACGTGCCCACCACAAAGGCACCGGTTGGTAACTTCAACCGGTGCCTAAGCCTATTATTTGGCACCGGTTGTGGAGCACCAACCGGTGCCTTTGGCCCATGCCTATAAATACCCCAACCCCTCCCTTCTCCAAGCTGCCGTGAACTCACTGTTCATGGCAGCTGAGTGAGGGGAGGGGAGGCGATTTTTTGTTTTTTTTAAAAAAAGGTTAGTTATTTTTCTCCATAACTTAGCAATTGGTTTTTAGAAGCAGTTATCACTTAATTTAGTTTATACATGTAATAATTATTTTTATTTGTAGCATCTTATTGTAGTTATATGCGTTTTCAATTCATTTGATATGTGAATACTATCAAATTATTGTATTTACATGTTTTATCAATTTATTTGATAAGTGAATAGTATCTATTTATTATAGTTATATGCATTATCAATTATATATTTGAATTCAAATTTTGTATGGAAATATTATCAATT
This sequence comes from Panicum virgatum, assembly GCF_016808335.1. Classification (NCBI taxonomy): domain Eukaryota; kingdom Viridiplantae; phylum Streptophyta; class Magnoliopsida; order Poales; family Poaceae; genus Panicum; species Panicum virgatum. The sequence continues at coordinate 30,640,790 of NC_053141.1, read as the reverse complement.
ACATATGCAAGCGTGCTTTATTTAGTTCGCTTCAAAATTCCAAAACTTTACGAGATTTCACATTCGAGATGAATGCTGCGCCAATTCGAGACCCGCAGCTCAGCTAGGCCTACCGCTGCAGCGTGCGCGTCTACAAGAAAAAACATTATCGTGCCACTGCCAATAATACAGCCAGAATTACAGTGCCAAAGAGAATCATTGCACAGACGATGATCCCAAATCCTTAATGCTCTAGGCAAACAAACCAAGGTCCATATATAGAAATAAAGTTTTTTACCCAGTCATGCAGCCAGAAGGCCACATGCGTCGTTTCTTGTACAAAAATATAAAGTTTCATATAGAGAAACAAAGTTTTTACACAGTCATGCAGTCAGAAGGCCATATGCATCGTTATAATTTTGTAGTTAAGTTTTATTAATAGTGTATTCAATGTTAGTCATAAATTGGTAATATGAATGAATTATTTGTACACTACAATGATGTATATAAATGTATTGTGGACCCAGATGAGTCGGCAATGGATGTACATGGCCGACCGGCGTTCAAAGGAGTTCATTGATGGCGTGCATGAATTCATAGAAGCGGCTGAGAAACACAAATATGGCGGTTTCATTCGTTGTCCATGCAAATTCTGTAAGAATGAGAAGGATTACTCATCATCAAGAACCATCCACAGTCACTTGTTCAATAGTGGTTTCATGCTGAACTACTATGTTTGGACCAAGCATGGAGAAAGATGAATTATGCTGGATAATAATATAGAAGAAGAGGACAGGATTCCTGACTTTGCAGCCAATTATAATGCCTTTTTTAATGACACTACAATGGGTGAGCCTGAAGAAGATACTGAATGATACGTTGTAGAAGATGATCTTGGTCAGATGCTGCGCGAAGCTGAGGAAGTTTGCCAAACAGAAAAGGAATCGAGAGATCTGAAGCGTATGTTGGAGGACTACAGAACATTGTTGTACCCAGATTGCAGACAAGGCCAAAAGAAGTTGGGTACCACATTGGAATTATTGCAATGGAAGGCATCAAATGGTTTGTCTGACAAGGGATTCGAGGAGTTGCTAAAACTTATAAAAAACTTACTCCCTGAGGGTAACACCTTGCCGGAGACAACATAGGAGGCAAAAAAAGTTGTTTATCCTTTAGGATTAGAGGCACAGAAGATACATGCTTGTCCTAATGACTGCATCCTATATCGAGATGAGTATGAAAATTTGGATTCATGCCCTGGATGCAACGCATGCCGGTATAAGATCCCTCGAGATGATCCAGGCGACGTTGAGGGGATGCGTGTCAAGAAGAGGGTGCCTGCCAAGGTGATGTGGTATTTCCCTCTAATACCACGTCTGAAACATTTGTTCATGAATAAAGCGAATGCTAAATTGATGCGATGGCACAAAGAAGAACGTAAGCAAGACAATATGTTGAGACACCCCGCTGATGGGTCGCAGTGGAGAAAAGTGGACAGAACATTCCCAACATTTGCAAATGATGCGAGGAATATAAGGTTCGGCTTAAGTACGGATGGCATGAATCCTTTCGGTGAGTAGAGCAGTGGCCAAAGTACCTGGCCTGTGACACTCTATATATACAACCTTCCTCCCTGATTGTGTATGAAGCGGAAATTCATTATGATGCCGATGCTTATTCCCGGCCCGAAGCAACCCGGTAACGATATAGCTGTGTATCTGAAACCACTAATTGAGGATATTCTATTGTTATGGAAAGAGGAGGGTGTTCGTATGTGGGATGCGCACACAGAGGAACATTTTAACCTTCATGCATTGCTTTTCGTAACCACTAATGATTGGCCAGCACTAAGCAACCTCTCCGGACATTCCAATAAGGGTTATAGGGCATGCACCCATTGTTTAGAAGAAACCGATAGCACGTACCTCAAGCACTGTAGGAAGATCGTGTATATGGGTCATCGTCGATTTCTTCCGGTCAAGCACCCATTAAGGAGGAGGCATGCTCACTACGATGGAAAGGCAGATCATCGTACCAAGCCTAGGCACCGTTGTGGGAAAATGGTGTTTGAAATGGTCAAAGATATAAAAGTAGTATTCGGAAAAGGACCCGGCAGCAGATCCGTGCAGAGTGATGACGGACGTGCACCTATGTGGAAGAAGAAGAGTATTTTTTGGGAGTTACCTTATTGGGAAGTTTTAGACGTCCGCCATGCAATTGATGTGATGCACCTAACAAAGAATCTTTGTGTGAACCTTTTAGGCTTCCTTGGTGTCTACGGTAAGCCAAAGGATACATTGGAAGCGCGGCAAGATCTTCAACGTATGAAACAACGGGCCGCCCTACATCCAGAAAAAATGGATAAAGGACGTCATTACCTAGGTCCTGCGTGCTACACTCTTAGTAAGGAAGAGAAGCAAAATATGTTCGGCTGTTTGAACAGTATCAAGGTCCCATCAGGCTACTCTTCGAATATAAAGAGGCTACTGAACTTAAAAGAGAAGAAATCCGCACATGTAAAGTCACATGACTGTCACGTGTTGATGACGCAATTGATTCCAGTTGCACTTAGAGGTATTCTACCAGCTAATGTTCGAGCAACAATCATAAAGCTATGCGCTTTTCTCAACACAATTTCTCAGAAGGCAATCGATCCATCGAGTTTAAGCAGGCTACAAGAGGATGTTGTCCAAAGTTTAGTCAGTCTTGAAATGATATTTCCTCCATCATTCTTCAATATTATGACGCATATTCTAGTTTACCTGGTCAAAGAGATTGGTATTCTCGGTCCTGTTTTCCTTCATAATATGTTCCCTTTTGAACGATATTTTGCAGTCCTAAAGAAATACATTCGTAATCGGGCTCATCCAGAAGGAAGCATTGCGAAGGGTTATGTCACAGAGGAGGTCATTGAGTTTTGTGTTGACTATGTGGAAGAACTCTGCCCAATTGGGATTCCAGTATCACGTCATGAGGTGCGGCTGATTGGAAAGGGCACACTTGGAAGAAAATCAGTAAATGCCACATATCATGCCATGTTGAGCAAAGCACATCTCACAGTTCTGCAACAATCAGCCTTGGTGGCTCCATACATGGAGGAGCACATGCAAATTGTGCGAAGCATGTACCCTTTTAAGTCTGAGACATGGATTACAAAACATCATAACGATATATTCGCCACCTGGTTGCAGAAGGAAGTCATGGCCAATGATCAAATTCATGAGCAGCTAGCTTGGCTGGCTAGGGGTCCGGCAAATTCAATACTGATGTACCAAGGATATAAAATTAATGGTTACACATTTTATACAAGAGCCCAAGATAACAAGAACAC